>NC_090931.1:1158174959-1158490441 GCF_040938575.1 Ambystoma mexicanum
ATTTTGTCCAAAACAGAATGTATACCTTTATGCAGCCACAGAACTATTTGAACCTCTGCCCAGCTAAAAAACTTAGAAGATTTATTATCCTACTGAGAATGGAACAATTACCAACCATGATGAATCTTGGGAGTAGATCTAAGATGCCTATTCAAGATCGCATTTGCCGGCTTTGCAAACAAATGGACAAACTGGAAACAGCCAGACATCTATTAACGGATTGTCATGAAATGAACAATATGATCCATTTGTTGCTGGGTAAATATGTGCATAATCTGGATTCTCTGAAAGAGCTATCCTTCTGGTGCTATTGTATTAACTCAGGGAATATGTGTCTACTAATTGCCCTTTATAATGTATGGCTTAAGGCTGAAACCAAGATTGAATTGGTTAAGAGAGATATTGGCGAGCAGGAACTGAACCTGAATAGAATCGAAGATGAGAGTCGATTGAGTGATAAAGTTTGAGAGGTGATGGGAATTATGATCGGAGGTAGGATGAGTAAGTAAGTGATAAGCTAGTAGAGTTCGGACTTCTTGTTTTGTTTGTTGGCTCTATTACTCCTCATTTTAAGCTGTATGTTTTCTTAAAGTGATTTATTGACTTATTGAAATTGTAATTATAGAATTACTGCTATATATACATTGTATAATTGTGTGAGTTATTCTATATATAATTTATATTTTTATAATATGTGTAAAGTTTGAGTTTTCTCTGACTAAATCACATTAAATAAATAATAATAAGTGGAAAATTAACTTGATCAAGTCATGGGTGGCCTAACCAAACCAAAACGTGTCACCTTGAAGACTGAATGTATGCTGTTAAGCCAAGTAAATTTGACATTCAAAACCAAATCATGGCTATGAGAACTATGTCTGCTGGGCATTGACCCCACACTGGATGGCAGAGAATGATCTTTGTTTTTTCGTTCGATATTAACATCTGCATCTGAAAAACCCAGATGGTACAATATCAACATTTATGCAGAGTAAGCCTTTTCTTTGCACACCTGTTTAGTCTGTGGTCACATCTCTGGTTTTGTCCCATATTGATGGGGAAATGCACTGCTGGTAGGTGTACCTAAGTTAGCTTTGCATCCACTTACATCTGCTTTGTAGTCTGCTGGAAGATTCTTAATGGTCACTTGAATATTTTATTGTGTTTCCCCTAGTTTGACCTATCTCTTGAGGTGTTACCTTTGCAATTGTGGATTCTCTTTAAACCGTGTTGTGCAACCTACAAAGCAACATTATGAACCACCCTACTTCTTTATCCAGAATTTCATTGTGGATCGAGATATTCTTGAAGATGTCAATGCTTGGTTATAATTAATTTGAAATGTTTAATAACACAAACTCTACTTCAAGTCTTCTCTGTGGCGTGTCACAGTTTAGAACCAACAGATGACAGCAGCAACCAATGTTGTGGCAACATAAAGACAAAATATCCTTTTTTAGTAAAGTACCACCATAGAGCTGACACCAGACTATGCAGTTACGATAGCTACCTTTAACAACACCCACCCCAATACAAGCAAATAACAGTTCAAAGTACACCAGGATAATGAATGCAAACAGCCAGTAAAGTGAATGCAGAAAGAACTATGCTTTGGTCCCAGCAACCCTCATGCCTGCAAACATCCACCAGGCGTGACTCTTTTGGATGGAAGGGAGTGGCAAGAAGTGGGAACACAAGGGAACAATTGGATTTGGGATATGATTCACAGAAACAATATGGGGAGAAGGAAAATAATGGGGAAAATTCGTTTTCCAGAGCACAATGGGAAAATCGGTTTGAATTTACTTAGCACAACTGCTATGGGGAAGAATGGACAGCAATGGGGAATTCATTTTTCTTACGAGTAAATGGACAGGCAGGGCTTTGGGGAATATTAGTCAGCACACAATGGGAACATCAGATTTTGGAAGACTTGATCACAGAAGCAATAGAGGAGATAGAAATGCAATGGGAAAATGTGTTTTGCTACCCCTGACAATAACACACAGGTACAGGGCGTCAGGGTTATTACCAGAACAGAATGGGAAAATCGATTTTAATGATGTTTGGTACAATTTCAATGGGAAAAAGAAAATGCAAATGGGAATTTGTTTCTACCTTACAATAGGAAGATAGGGACAATTTCTTGTTGCACCTTACAATGGGACACACATGGAAACAGGGCTTTTTGAAGTTATTTCTTTTGGCAAATCTTTAGGACTATACCGGCTCACAACAAACTGGAAAGAGATTGTTTGTTTCGAATGCCAACAATACAGATCCTGTGAATTAATGGGGTAATTAATTGATTTACTTTGATAAATAGGCTAAGGATCTACACAGGCAAACTGGGATTGTTCAATGGGGAAGGAACTAAGATACACAGGCAAACAGGGAATTTTACAATGGGGACATATGTAAGGCAATACTGATAGAATACAGGGTTATACAATCTATGGCTTGGGGTATTTCTACTTACAGGAGAGGACAGGAGTGGTCATCAGAGAGGGTCAGAGCACAATGCTGGAGAAAGCCAAATAGGATCAGTCAAAGGTCTCCTCTCCTTCCTCAAAGGGTCCCAGTCTGTCTCTATGTCTCCTGGCTCCACTGAAAAGTTAGACCTCTCTCTGCTGGAATGTTCACACCAGATTTCTGCAGCAGGTCATCTCATGGAATTAGTGGGAAAAGTCTAGCTCTGAGGCCAGCTGACTTAGTTATAGTGCGAATGACATCACAAACTGATCATAATTCCTGCAGAAGGGATTGGTTAATGCTCACTACCCCAATCCCCCCTGTGTGCTGATAGGACAAGGGAATGTGGAAGTGCTTTGGGACACTAGGGGAGGAGAGTACTTCATCATCTCACGTTGACAGGGGGCTCAATCTGCATTAAGATCTAAATATCTAACCACATGCAAGTACCCTTAATTTTGTCATCTTGACAGATATGAATACATTTTTTAAAACCACATTTTACAGTAAATCACATAAAACTAGTCAGAAGTCTGTAGGTCATTTCTGTGCCAAGATACAGTTTTTCTTCATTTACTCCGGAACTATACCAGTGAAAAATATGGCACTTCATGGGCGTTATATAAATTGTACTTGGCATGCTTTATACATTTTTTGCATCGCCGGTAAGCACAAGGAGGGCCACATCACCTTTTCATATATAACTTGAGTTATGTTGATCTCACCAAAATTGTTTTGGCATGGTCAGAAGGAGCTTACTGTCATCTTTCCAAAAAGACTGTGGTGTGATGAATATTGTCAATTGTACATTATAAAATACATTTCTCCCATTGTAGTCAATCTGCAATCTCACTCCTCATCTGGCTATGCCCCCACCCTCCTGGAGCATATGAGGTCAGCAGAGGGGTCTGTGTTTAGATTAGTCTACCCATTCCAAGGGCTAATGACTAAGCTAATGCACTTTTTATTGAGACTTGCGGCCTGGGGTCACAAAGGCTGGAGAACAGATCCAATCTTATATGGTTCACCCTTTGTCTCCCATCGGAGAGCCTCTTATTTCTTTTATTTCAAGGAAATAAATTAAAGTAGCCAGACTTCTCTCTCCCAGGCAACAGGGAGGGGAGCTGGGTTTCTCCTTTTGAAGAAATCAACATCCCGGACCTTTATAAAGCAACAAAAGCCCATAACCTTTGCCTAAAAGTATTTAAAATTACATGTTATACAATACAGAGTTTCAAGATCTTTGCACACTAATTCAGGATGGTAGTGGTACATGAGAAGACCATGTCCAAGCTTGCAAGTCTGGTAGGCATTTTGTTAAACATATTATTAGTCTAAAGGAAAAAACAAAATTACATTGTTTTATTTAATGTTCATGAAAGAAAGTGCTCTGTTTCACTGCAGATGCATGAACACACACTTCTGATATCCCATTGAGGGTTCTGTGGACTGCTGTTTCATGGAAATATCAGTAGAGCTCTTCATGGATTTGACAAAGTGTGATTTCCACTTGTCTTTTGCTTTCTTTGTGAAAGGCAGTTTGCATCGCTCCATATTTTGCAATGTTAGCACATTTCCTTTACATTTGATTTGAATGTACAAGGCCTTATATCGGACCTCATTAATGTGCAGGCCTGGTATTTATTTCTCACATGCAGGGGCTACTTCACCTCACAGGTGTACCCTCACTTCAGCAAAAATTCCCATTCTCCAGCAGGAGGAACTCTAGGGACAGGGCACCTTAGCAGTGATGCCCTGGCAGGAGACCATCCTTGCTATCCGTCACCCCCTCAAGCCACGCTCCTTCTGGTTAGGCCTCTTAAGAAGAGGGTGGTCAAAATGGTTACCCCTTTTTAAGGGGGAGAAGCAACACCCGGCCTCTTTAGCATGCCAGAGCTTTTGGACCCCTACCCAGCCAGTCCCTTCCTAATGAGCTTTGTACTGTGATGTATTTTATGTCTAATGTTTTGTTTCCCACAGAAGTCACAGCTGGGGAAGGATGACGAGGAGTTATAGAGTGATTTCATACATAAGAGGCAGACACCACATCTAACTAAGATCAGCTGCACCCACGGAACCTATGCAGAGCTCTGACAGCTGGCCTCAGAATGAATGAGACTGCACTCCATCAGGAGAAGAGAGGGCAATCAAAAGAAACTGACTGAAAAATGTGTTAGGCTAGGTCATAAAATTGAACTATGCCCAGAAGTAATCCATTCAGAAGTGTCTTGTTCTTACTGAAGAAATGTTCCCGGAAGTAAAGCCTTCACGAGGAAGTAATACATTAAATGTCAAGTGCTGATAATCAGCAATCATTTTAATCTTAATACTTAATACGGATTGTTTATTGATCACAATGCAAATGAATTCTGACTGATTTTAATAAAACCTGTGGCCTTTCTAATATTCCAAATTCCTGTTGTCAAGTATATCTGTTATTGCCATTGGGATCTGGGGACGGATACCTTTGGTTGTCACCACTATGGAAACCACTTTGTGAAAACCTGAGATCACCCCCCTTTCTCCTGGCCTTTTGATGTGTGTTACATTTGTTTTTGTCTCCTAAATAGAGCCCAAAGTTAACTGCTCCTTTATTATTCTGCTAATAGTTCAGTCCCTGCCTGACTGTCCTCTAAGCATTGAGTTTATGGGCCAGATTTACAGAGTGTTTTTCAATGGGATTTTACCATTGTAAACCACTTTTCTAAATCAGCCGTATGAATTTTCTGTTGTGTTTTTCCAATTCATATATTTTTTTAGTGCTCTATATGATATGATATGATATGCTATGATAAGTCATTTATAACACACCTGCACACAAACATATCCAGGCGTGACAAGACAAGGGAGGGGAGACAGAGGGAGGGCAAGACAGCCGATCTTACTAGGCCTTGTGCCATTCAGATTGTGCGAGTGCGAGAACGAGAAGTGAAAGGGGAAAGGGAGGGGGAAGTGCAAGGGAGAGGGAAGGAGAAAACAGGGCAGCAATGTTCTCAGTAAGTGTAGCCAGGACAGCACAGCTCTGTGTAGTGCAAGGAGAACAAGGGACCGTAGGGTTACAGTTACAGACTCTAAGTGCATGGTAGGCCTGGAGGCAGTACAATGGTGACTGATTGAGAAAGAGCTTGGTACCCAGTGAAACTCTGATGGTAGCCAAGCACTCTGTCAGTACAGCAGACAGGTAGGTCGGGTAGGTCAGCAGGGGAGGGAGAGAAAGCAGAGGAGAAGAGGAACATGTTGTGCTGCTTCTGGAACTTCAGGTGGTCCAACTCAAGTTTGAGAGGGACAGGGAGGCCATTCCAGAGGGAGGCACCTGCAGAGGAGAGTGATCTACCCCCCACCCACTCTCTGCCTGGAGAAGCGTCTAACCCTTAGAGAGTTGGAGGTAGCTCAGCGAAGGGCTCGAGAAGGAAGGTTATTTGGAAGAAAGTGTTGAATGTCGTGCATGCCCCGGCCCCAGTAAGCCTTCTGGAATATGCAAAGGGTCTTGAACCTGATCCTTTCAGTCACCGGGAGCCAGAGGAGCGATTTCAGGGCTGAAGAGATATAGTCCCTGGGCTTGAGGCCAAGGATACGTCTTGCAGTCCTGTTCTGGATTAGTTGCATAGGGTGGAGAGTAGAGGAAGGCAGATTGAGAAAGCGGCTGTTGCAGTAGTCCACCCTAGAGAGAACCACAGCTCTGGAGACAGTGAGCTTCTGGGGGGAAGTGAGAAATGGAATTTGTGGAGGTGCAGCTGGTAGTGGAACTTCTTGCTGATGTCCGAGATGTGAGGAGAGAAAGAGAGAGTGGAGTCGCAGATGACACCAAAGTTTTTTGCATCACAAGATGGCGAAGGAAGAGGGCCCACTGCGGGCAGCCAGAGTGAAAAAGGGAAAGCAGGGGCAGGGGTCCCAATGAGAATGATCTCCGTCTTACTGGCATTAAGGCAGAGATCGTTGGAGGCGCACCAAGCCTTAATCGTGGGTAGACAGTCAGGAATGAGCGATAGAGGAGGGGAGGCTGAGGGGAGCCTGAAGGTAATCTGAGTGTCATCCACATAACATTGAA
Source organism: Ambystoma mexicanum (assembly GCF_040938575.1). NCBI lineage: Eukaryota > Metazoa > Chordata > Amphibia > Caudata > Ambystomatidae > Ambystoma > Ambystoma mexicanum. The sequence continues at coordinate 1,158,181,480 of NC_090931.1, forward strand.
ATTTACAGAAGAAGGTAGAGATTGGGTGGCCCAAAGGGGCCAACTAGAGGTTGAAAAACCAGGGTGAGCGGAAAGAGCCTTGTGGAATGACGCAGGTAGAGAGAGAGGTGTCAGAGAGAAAGAAACAAATTGTACCTGGGAGGGTCGGTCCAAGAAGAAGGAGGTCAGCCACTCCAGGGCCCGGTCCTTGATGCCAAGGCTCTCACAGAGTCAATTGATCAGGATGGCGTGGTTGTCTGTGTCAAAAGCAGAGGAAAGATCAAGGAGGATTAGTACGGAAGGAATGCTGGAATCAAGGTTAGAGAGCAGATCTTCACTGGTGTTCCGGAGAACAGTTTCCATGCCTCTGACAGCTCTGAAGCCAGACTGATTTTCATGGAGACAGCCAACAGATTCAGTGTGGAGAGTAAGCTGGAAGATGGACAGCTTTTCCAAGAATTTACCCACGAAACGGGTGATGGAGATTGGGCCATAGATTGCCAGGCAGGTAGGATCGGCAGACAGATTCTTATAAGTATTGTGGCCAGGTTTCACTTTTCAAATACCCCAAAAGTAAACAAACATGTTTACTTTTGTGAACAACTTTCATCAATCTCCTATAGTTAAAACATCATTCTACACCAGCTGTTACATCCACACATGTGCGAGACGGAATGCTCACCAATTTCAGGTGCCACACAAGTAGTAGTTTATTTTTAAAACCAGGGTTTTCCAGATGTCCTCCAGAAAATTCAGATGATGCAATTTTTTGTCAAAGATTAGTTGGCATTTGTTATGTTTTCATGTGTTCTTCCGTATACTTGGGAAAATGCAAATATACTTTATTCTTGTTCTTTGCAAATAATTTCATAACGAAAAGTAACACCTCTGATAAAATTCCCCCTCTTTACCTAGGACATATTTGTTCTATTTTACATAGCAAAGTGTGTCAGAGCCATTAAGCATATACGCTGTGTTCCGTTTGTTCTTGTTTTTCTCTGAAACTTTATTAGTTAATGGTCAATTTAAGTAATACATCTGAAATATTGTCACATTGTGGATTATCATGGTCACTATTGTACCAGACACTGAACAAACCAACTATTCGGTTCAGAAGCTGAAATATTTAAGAAGAAGAACCAGAGAAATGTATTGTGCTAACTTACTAATTGAAAAGCATTTACAAAGTAATCACAATTTGTGTTCATTCAAGAAAAGTGAAAATTATGCAGGTTTCTGCACGTGAAACTTTGTGCTTGATCAAAGAATATTTTACCTAATCTGACGCAGTTGCAGAGAGGTTGTTAATGTACTGTTCCTTCCATGACAGATGTATATCCATGTTGTACACATACATATTAAGAAAACAAATATGTAAACATTAGGCACTGTTGCACAAACAAATGTTCTTCCAAAATATGTTTCTGTTTGCCAACTTTATAAATTGCACCCATTATAACTAAATGACTAAAGTTATGAGATTGTGTGGAATTCTTCAAGTATCATTTGCTAAAGACAGCGTGGCACTTTTGTTGAGTGTTAATTCACCTTTTGGTAATCCTGGCTGGAATTCGGAAGCAAATAAGGCATTTCAATTCCAGGATAAGGTCATGTTATTGACTGTAAGTTCTAAATGGTGTCTCCATCTCTGCAACACCACCAAAGTATCTGCAATGCATCTCCTATGGACAACATTTCCATACACGTTTCCATCTAAAAAAATGTCCTCTCTCTAGTCTGCTTTTTCTAACATAGTGAACATGGACTCATCAGCTGAGCTCCACTCATACACAAACTGCAAGATTTTGAAAAAGGTGTATACAAATCAAACTTCTATTTTTTCTAAGGTTTGGTGTCTAAGGCTTCATGTCCCTCTAGATTATCTCAGTATATATGGCATTCAAATCATGGTCTCCAAGTGCCATCATTCGGTGTGCAGTGAAAAAGTCGAAAACATTAGGTCGAATGCCAAAAATGGCGAAAATAAATGTAGATTTTTTTTAAATGTTTTCTTTTTTTATTTACATGTTTTTTTGGGTTCCGCAAGTAAAAAAAAAGGGGTAAAACAAAAGAAAATTGCAAAAAAAGGGGGGTGGGAGAACCCCCCATTTCGAACAAAAAACAAACAAAAATAGACATTTGAATTTTTTTTTGTTCAACTTTCTTTTCGACATTATGACTTTAGACAAAATGTAATTCGAAAATATCACTATAAACCCCATCATTCACATGTTTGCATCAGGTCATTGGCTTGCATGTGATTAGTAACTTTCTGTGCATTTCAATCGCTTTCAAATGCACAGAAATAAAACACATTCCCCTATGTCGGTTTGTTGTAATAGGAACAGGCGAAGGTGCAATGATTGACAGGATCATTCTTGCAATCATTCTTGTGGCTGAAAAGCATTTTATTTGAAGAGTAAAAGTAGACTTATGAACCTTTGCTGTTCCACTTACATTTCTATCCCTAGTATGGGGATAGAAATGCTTTGTTATTTGTATGCACTTTACAATAACAGTTCATTTAAGACCCCATCAATGATAAATACTCTCCTAGCAGCCCCGCGGGTTCTAGAAGCCCTTCATACCTTAGTATAATCAGCAGTATCCCAACACTAATGTATGCCACTGCATTCGGCCTCACATGATTGTGTCGACGTCCAGGGGAACTGAACATGTTCTGGTCAACTTTATGAATCGGGTAACGTGCATTTCTCAAAGTAAAACAAATAAAAACATGCAATCTTTGCTCTGCAGGGCAATGGGGCGATGCCTAAAGGGTCAGTCTATCATACCAGTATGGGACGGTTTTCTGCCCAATATGGACCACTTTAATGCCTGTCTTGCTGCTACTTCTAACTACATTTTGTGACCTAATGTGCTTACACATGTGCCATTTCCCCCTTAATGGTCCCCGAATTCCACCTCCAGGCAAAATTGAATTTTTTTTTTTTTTAATGAAAAAAATCACATATTTGGAATATGAAAAATCAATTTGGAATGACCCCTTCATTTGTGGGTGAGAATCTGGACAAAGGAGGGTAAAAGACGAGCATAGTGGGCAGCAAGCACGTACATCGTGTAAATTAAGCAGACAAGAAATAAATGCCCAATTCTCTCGATAAAGTGACCTTCATATTTGCTCACATCAGAAAGTGGAACAAACAAGTGAGTCAATAAAAGTGCAGAAGAATGTCAAACTTCAAAAGAATTGCTGATGCTCTGGGCATGATGCTGTGCGGCGATATTGGATGATAAGGGGAACGAATACAATGGAGGATGAGTACCCTATTTCAACTGACAGATGAAGAGCTCACCCGGAGGTACTCTTGTCCACACTAAATAATACTGAGGATATTAAGACAGTAGGCGGTGGGGGGGAGTGTCTGGGGGGAGGGGAGGTCTTACAATACCAACATGCCTTACCATCACTGGAGAAACGACTTGGCACATTGTATATGTTTGTGTCTCTAGTTCCTTTCAGAGTAACATCAGCATCATATTAGGACACTTCCGGTCCTCACAGTAATGGACACTGCATCGTGCCCTTAATGTTATCGCTTTAACTGACAGGCAATATATATAGCCATGCTCCAGGTAAAGGCAAAGTGAGAGTATGCTATTGCATTGCCGGGTTCCCTGGGATGTGTGGTGATATTGACTCCATCCTTATGGCACTCACACTCCTGCCAGTCACAGAGCACCTTTTCTGGAGCATGAGACACTGGCATTCTGGGAATGTACAGCTGGTGAGTGGTTCAACCAATAACAGCTTGTACGTGAATGCAAGCTTCTCTGGAGCGAAACCTGGTAGCAGAAATTACTGGGAGACCTATTGATTGGTTAATCTTGATGCACAACATTCTACATGTGTGCAACAGGACATGTGCCGATACACATCACGTGGCACTCCCTCAGCCATGGTTGTGAACCCTTTCAGGAGCACATCCGCGAGAGGTCAGCAACATTACATTGGGGCCAGATACACAACAGGAATACCACATAGCATTCATTTGGAATTCTCACGTTACACTTCAGGTGCCAAACCTACTGCAGTGACGGGGGCAGCACACGTGTACACCCTATGGTTGTATGCACACCATACTTGGGTTTTCAGTGCTGCATAATATAGCACCCAGAAGCGCCCTGCAAATCGAGTTCTGTGGAGAGTTGCAGCATAGGTCGCCAATCCCACAAGACTCCATTCACGGACAGAGGAATAGGATTCCTGGTTTACGGGAAGTCCTTGATGTGAGATATGTTAAGGAGCGTGCATGTGTGCTGAACAGGCCCAATGTCTGTCCTCCTCATACATGAATGCTGAAAAATGTACCATGCCACTGGTTATTTACTGTATCTGGCATGCAAGTGTACTATAAGCTGTGCTCCACTATATGATGCCAATGCACATTCCTGAATATTGGTCAGAGCTTGAATAAAAATGAGTGGTCAGGAAAATGAGGCGACGCCATAAGTGCTTAATTTTCTAGTTTACTAAATGTTTGTCTGAGTGGGATGTCCCAGACAGCTGGAGGGACCTGCGTCGAAATCCACTTGATTTATTCTCCAGTTTCTGTTATTATAATCTTTGTAACTGACAACAACACAAGAACGACTTGAAGAACTCATAGAAATGAGGCTGTGCCCACTCAACCCAAACTCGGTAAACCGATATTGCATTTTCTGGTTTGTAAACATTATGGTGTTTTCAGCACACCACCAAACCTATTGTGAACCGAGGTGTGGCTGCATTGATTATCAGGCTCAAAGTTATCCAGTGCTCAACAAGAGTATAGTCACTTGGAGCGTGAGTTGTACTTGTGCATAATACTTATTACAATAAGTGGAAGAAATGAGCCGCTACTTATCTGTGCCAGCAGGACAGCTCCTTCACATGTCCTGCCAGTGGGGGCGTCTCTGCTTTACGGCCTGCTTCTCTGATGTGTGGGCGCCTCTGTGACGCTGTTGCTCATCACTCGCCACAGCCTGGGTCCTTGCTTCATTTCTGTAATACTGAGAAAGGATCAGTGGACATGGCTGTGCGCACTACCCCAGGCTTCCTGAGGCATGCTGGGAAACGTAGTAGTCTCCCAAGTTCCTCAGGTGTTGTAGTCTTGTCCAGGGTCCATGATAGTGGCGTTGGCTACACCGCTGACACATCCTGTACTAATGGCATGGGTATACTGGTCTGCATGTATGTTTTTCCTTGCTGCACCTCTTCAATTCACTCTCTGCACTGTTTGATTTCCGTGTGGGTACCTCTGGCAGCTACTAGTGCATTCAAATGTGATAGAGGGTGAGCCGATCGGGCATTTTTTAGTGGAATGCTGGCAAGTTGGCGTTCTAGATTGAAGAGTGAAATTTAATTCTCTTTCGTGTAATTGATGATTAGATCCAGTTGAACGTGAGAAATGCAAAGACATATCCATTATTTGTGCACATGCCCAGAGGGTGTGAAAAAGGGTGCGAGAATCTACGATATGATAACATACACACATGCAGATGTCTTTTGTGGTGGAGCACATCATTTTTTAGTGAAACGATGTGTGGGCATTTCGTCTGTTTTCTCGCAGCGCCGCTCAGCATCCCACTACTTTCTGGACATCTCCAGAATCTCTGCCACTTTCCGGCTTCTTGGTGAGCTACTACACCTCCTACTCCATCACGCGTCTGATTACCATCTCCATATATAGCACAGGGCTCTTCACTGTATATGAAGCTAGTATGTAACATGTCCCCGAGCGTGTGCGCTCTGTGCTGCTGCTTACACGACGTGTATTGGGGATTGGTTGCATACCCTTGGAACATCCATCAGCTGACAATGTTCCTCTCTCTCCACCCAGCCTCTTCCTTTGTAAGTACCGCCAGTGGAAGGACTAGCGAATAAACACAAGAGTAATTGGGTTTCCTGACTGGCTGTTATTTTCCAACCAACACATTTTTTTTTCTTCAAATTAAATGTACTAATAGAGCTGTTTAATCAGTATACCTACGCAGAGGTATTCACCACAATCATCAACACCTTAGTTTATCCACATAATAATAATAAACTGATGTGGCTGCCAGCTCACAACGGAATTCCAATTGCCACTGAAGTGACAGCTAAACATTTCATTACATTGGATATTTTAGTCCCTTAACAATTTGAGCTCATTTCCTTACTCAACCAATTGTTTAGCACATGTTGCCTTGGCGTGAAAAATCGTATTTGCACCGATGAAAGCGAAGACTACAATTCGTTACATGAGAAGATGATTCAGCGTGAGAAATGCAGACATTTTCTTCAGCTTGTACCCCTTATGACAATGATGTAGCAAACCCACCGACCTAAGCTGGGCAGTTTTGCTTATATAGGAAGGCTTTCGTGAGACAGCAGCCTGTGCTGGCGCTCTCTCCAAACTCTGGGCCTGCTCAGCCTGTCACCGAGTTCTTCATGCCATTAATGGCAGCACTAGGCCTGCAGCTGTACAATAGATATCAAAGACTGTTCACTACTTTTGGCTTCTGCAGCAGAATGTTTGACTGGCCTGCCTGCTTTGAGACATTGCCTTCCAGGAGAAAAAAAGGCAACGTGTTGACTTGGGATTTTCGAAGGAGAAACTACAAGCAGCGAAGGCTTAACAAATCTATTTTTTTGTTGCTGAATGCAAATTATCTAAATACGTGCATGCATTCAGTGTTCCCCCAACATGTTCAGATATGCAAATCTAGTGCTAAATTCATCAAGCTCATGTTCGTCTGGAAAGAGTCCGCTCAGGCAGTCAGTTTACTAATTTGTGGCAAGGTAAACCCTTCACTGCACTGAGCACCTTGAGGTTAGCACACATCTAATCATTATTTGATAACAGGAATCCGTAAGCATCGCTTCCCTGGTAACGAGAACATTGTATCTTAGCAACGGCCCTTGATATGCAAACAATTTCATTAAAGCGTAGCACCTCTTAGCAGGTGGGTGAATGCGGGTGTTGATAAACATTTATGACATGATCATCCATTGTGTTTGCCAGCAGTGCCAGCGGCATAACAAATTTAGCAAAGTGCCTGCTAGGTCCTGGATGGATATTCACAGCACGGCGGCTGCAGCTCACACCTATCATCTATACGACAATGCACGCTACGAATAATGCAAGCTACATATCTGCTCCTTATGCAATTAGAAAAAGAAGTTTAATGATGACTAGACAATCACTCATTATATCGTAGATCAGAATATTGCTCCAAAGTGTGAGCACTTTAGGGAGAGAGTGGCCTCATAACCTCAAAGGCAGCCCTACCATATATGCGTTGAAGAAGCAGTGAACAAAGTTACATAAATAACACACGGCAATTGGCCACGATTCTTCCTGTATATATATATATTTATTATGTGGTAGTTTGGTTTCAGTTCCGGCAGCTTCCCCTCTACTAAATGAAGTAACATGCAGTTATAGTTGTTTGTATGTGAAAGAATTGTTGCTCATTGCCCGTATTTACTTGTTTTTTAATGTGTTACTGCTATCTGATGAAAAGGTCTTTGAAACTTCAAAATCACATGGATTGCATCACCTCCATTGAGCATTTAGAGCCAGAGAAATTAAGGGTATATAAAACCTATGGTTTTAGATTTTTAGGCAATACTAACAATGTGTTAGGCCTTTCTCTCAGGTTACAACAGCAGCCACAACCTCGCGAAACGATGCTGTTTAGCTCCGAAAGTGAAGAGATGCAAAATGTTATTTTTTGTTGGGTTTTTTTGTTGTTTTTTTGTTGCTTTCTTTTTTTTTTGTTTAGTGTACACATATTGTCGGGTCATATCAAAATCCAATGCAGAAATGTTCATCGCCATTGTATGGAGGTTTAAAAGTGGGCAGATGTGCTGGGTATGGATTGCAATGCAGTGGTTTCAAGTGTTGTTCCGAGTGAGGAGTCAACGATATGGAATGTTCCTTTACCAACATTAGCCTAACCAGCCTAACGATACCCAGAGATGAAGCATGCTCATTTCTTGGGTCTAAAGAACCCCTTATGTTTAAAGTTAGAGTACCATAAACAAACTACTACAAAGACATTCAGAAAGACTTAAGAATGGTGAACCTATTTTGACAGTGATGATTCAGTAGTGTAATACACATAAAAGCGAGAAAAACAGATGTGGATGACATCAATGCGGCCAATGCATTTTGGACAATTGTCCATCCTCTACATGATTTCTTTCTGAGAATCTGAATCATCTGTTCTATGTCAATAGGGCAGGATATGCATTCTGTTCCACAAGATGCCTCTCATCACATTTGGATGGCTGATAGCTGCAGCAGATACGGTGTCATTGTTGAGAGTGAGTTGCTCCGCCAGGTTATGGAGCAGCATCACACCAGTTACTTACTTGTGAAACAGAATGCATGCCCTGCTCTATTCCACTTTGGAGAGTACATATCTCTATTCAGCAGATTGTTCGTGTAAACTGTGGCTTTCACATGTCAAAAAGTTATCAACCCCTGTAAATCTGTGAGTCAATTTGTACACCAAACTCTCGACTCCAGAGACTAACATGCCCTGTGCAATTATAGATTCTAGGAAATGGCATTTTAAATATACTTCCGCAAAGTTTAATTTACGTGCCCAGTCCCAATTTGGGGATATAGCTTGTAAATAGGGATCCCCAAAATACTTTTAATTGTTATCTGGGATTTACCTAATTTTTGGGGAGTGTACCTGAATGCACTGGGGGTTATTGTAGTCATTTTTGGTTTGCCTTTTAATGTTGCAGGATTAGTAAGGACATCAAAAGCTCAAGGCAACTCGGCCAGCTAAGCTTCCTTTCAGTCTGTCCACTTTTTCCCAAATCCCTCTCAGGAAATCTTGTTCTACCTTGGGAAAGGCTTCTGCAATTATCTCCCTCACAAAAAGGCATGCTTATCGAGAAGTTCCATCTCCTATATCTAGTGAAACCCCAGTTAGCACATCTTCTGTCTGAGAGGATCTCTATCTATTCTGCTTCCCTAAGTACTTTCCAAAATCCACTATGTGTTGGACTTTAAATATTCATCAAATTCCATCCATGCAGTCATTTTAAGAGGCAATATCTTATTGGGCGGAGCCTTTGATAGGTTCTCTTCACATGCTCACACCCCCCAAAATCCTCCTCTTTGTTTCCGTTGTCCCAATGTATTTCCCCATCATGAAGGAATGTGTTGTTTTTCCGTTATCATCTGTTGTGTGAACCTTTGCCATCATTGAGGCCTACATGTTCGAAATTCCAATAACATTTTGAATTCAGAGACATCCTTCTCTGTAGCTGCAAGCATAACAGATTTTGTACAATATTTAAAATAATGTATCATTCATTCATATAAAAATACTAATCTTTATTGTAATTCGGTTCAAATTGAACTTTACCAAAGGTTTACTTTACACAATACAACCAGGTCATACAAATACAAATAAATCATCTGCAATTTCCCAAGCAACGTTACTACATAAAAACAAAATCAGAAAACATGAGCCAAAACATAAAATACATGAATATTAAACCAATTCCATCTTAAAACATACATATTAAATAAGTATACCTTGGTGCTAAAATCTGAAAACTCACATTCCATAAAAAGTCATACAAGTTAATCTAATTGCCCAGTCCTAGCCATGACTGTTTCAGCCTTAACACTCTGTAGCACACATTTCTGTCAAGCCCAACAGTTACTAAATGCACCGCCTCCAGGTCACCTGAAGACAGACCCAGTATAGGCTATCTGCGAGGAGATGGGATCAGTATTTAGGCAATAGTTCCAGAAGGTCTCAGTAGTACTAGACTTGTACCTGTGGACCATACTCCCAAGTGCACATATATACACATATATGTGTGGGTTCCATATGAACAGATTGTTTTAAGACGTGTCTGTCGGTATTCCTCATTTCTGGATTTTTACAGATACAACAAAACTGTGCCTCCACGGCAAGTTGTTTTTGTGGGCCATACACGTCCAGAACAGGAAGTTGGATCGTTCGAAGCTGCAGAATAAACCACCTGACTTCTCTGTCTGGGCATTCATACATATTGATACACCTTTTTATATGTATGTTAAGAGGGGTGCTTGGCTGATTTTAAATGTAGTCTTGATTTTTGTTTAATATAGCAAAGGTTTCAAAAGTTAGAGCCAATAATGTATTTCATTATTTCGTGACTTTAAAACATAGTGATTCAAACATTTGAATACTGTGCCCCCTTGCAGTAAACATAAAGTCCCCACCACAAGCTTTATCTGAGTATGTTTCCTATTTAAAGCAGACGTTTTCCATTAAACACAGTCCTAGGGGGTCTCGTCTCACAGTTTGAAGACCACTGATTTAAATGCCTTTAGTTCTGGTAAGGCTGCACACTACTTGCCTCCAGCAGCTTGCATTTATGGGGTCTTAACCTCAACTGAAATCATCTGCTAAAACAATATATTGTTTTTTATGAAACATACACCAATGAATGACATCCTATTTCTCTGCTAGGTCAAAGTTCATGGTTTTGTGTGTACACCTGCTTTTCTGAATGAGCCTTTACTGGGTTAATATGCATCCTGATCTTACTTCCCTCTTAAAATGTGTAGGTCCACAAATATGTTGTATTTTGAATGTATTTAGTTTAGTTTTCTTGTGTTTTCAATGCACTATGCTTGGTTTGAGTACAGTGACAAGGCCAGCACCCTGGTCTTGTCATGAAGGTGAGATAATCCTTTTCTGCCGTAGGGTGAAGGGGAATGGGGGAGTTTAAAGCCTAGCCTAGTGATAGGGTAAAACCAAGTAAAGAGGGACCCCATTAATGTTACTCCCCTTTTTTTTCTCTGCATGGGTGATAGCAGACATCATGTCCAGCCTTACCTCCTCACACAAACACTTGCCGGTATAGTCTCCTTAATAACTGGATTTGAGCAAAGCCACTTGCAGCAGAGAGAGTCCTAGGAATGCAGAAAGCGGGAGAAAAAATCCAAGGATTGCACAGCAAAGATGCCAAAACCACATGATCAAGAGAATGAGAAGCCACATTCATACACAGCAAGGCAGAGAACAGCACAGAGGCATGTGGGATGTTTTTACCCATACATCCGAGCCCTACCTCAAAAACTGTGCAGTACTGACATGGAAAACATCATGATGGCCAGAGCTTCCCAGAAAATGCACAGGGAAATGCATGAAGAATAGGCTGCCACTCATTTTTGCCGATGTTATGGGCACAGAAAGGCACTGCCTAAAACCACCATTGGACTACCCACACAGTAGTCTGAAACCATTGGGAATGGCAATGCTGATTGCCAAAAGCAACCTAGAATTGTGGGGAATTCATTTTCTTAAATCCCAAAAATGGGTGCATTACCAGTACTCACCACTATCAGAAAGCCGGCGTTTTAAAACAACACCAGACTTTTTTTTTTGTGTAAAACTGAATAAATGAACCCAAAGCAGGCCAAAGAAAGACTTACTGAGAGGTGGATACAATGTAAAGTTATATTCTGAAGTGACTTGAAGGTTTATAACAAGACTGGCTGAGCTGTGGATTTCAGCAGTTTAAGTAAATTTGGACTGAAAGACACTAAAAATCTAAATGTTTAAAAGAAATGAGTGACCTACTTTTGAGTGTCACATAGGTTGTAATTGTTTAAATGTCATAGTTTGAAACTTAGAATCAGCATACTAGCTGCATATGTAAAAAATGGTTAGTTTTATTTGAATGCAGAAAACTGGGTAACCAAAAGTGACATTAGCTGGGGCCTGGCTTAAGGAACTGAATTCTGCCCACCAGCTACCCCCGACAGGAGATGAGACTTGCACAACTGCTGTGTTCCCAGGCCTATCTGCCTTTTGCTGCTCCCACCAAAAGGGATATGACACTTCCCTGATTGAATTACCTGGGCTCTGCAGGAAATTGAACAAAGCCCTGTCCTGACTCAGGCAAATGTTTTATTATGGGGGCCGTAAAAAGTGGCTTCCTCCTGGAAGGAAAGGGGAGGAGCACTGCCTGTGAGAGCAAGCTGGCTTGGCAGAACTGGAAAAACCAGAAATTCAACCTTGTCCTGGGGGGAAACCACACCCCTGTAGCCAGAATATGGTTTTAGAAAAAGATGAATAACTCATAGTACGGACTTGTGAAAATTATTTAAATGATACCATAATTCTTGTGATTTTTCTGCCCACATTTTAAGAGGTTTTTAGAACCGGTGGCATGATCTGGGGGCAAGCTAGCAGTTAAGAGGGTATTACTTAAAATGTATGCATGTTAAAAATCTGACACTTCATCAAGTAATGTCCATACTCCTTGCGCACATGTGTATAAATTTGGGGTAATGTCCGATATTACGAAATCAGTTAAAAAGTGCAAATGTTGCCATTTCTGAATGCAAGCTCCCAGGAAGAGCAGATTTGGACAGGGTATACCTCCTGTGATATGTGATGGGTGCATGTAATTTTAAACAAATGTGTACCTGTGCAAATATGTCTTTCGGGTCAAAATATAGATTGTGTGTAATTTGACAGGGGTGGGTTCTCTGTACCATAAACAGACCTCATCATGATGACACTTCATTTCATTCCCCCAATCAAGGGGAAGAGGATGAAGTGGCCAATGACAAGTGGAGAGGGGTAGAGCCTAGTGATGCTGCACACACACCCATTTTCAAAACACATAAAAGCAGACAGTCAGGACAGATAGGGACATTCAATTCCATTTGCTGCAACGCGCTCTGCCGGACCACACAACATCCAGAAGATACTAGATTCCACACTTAGGGCCTCATTACGACCCAGGCGGTAAGGGGTTTACGGCAGCGTTAACAGCGCCGACCCTTACCGCCTGATTACGAGGTCCCCTAGCGCCATGGTGCTTTTAACACCTGCTTTTAGCAGGTGTTAAAATCCATGGCGCTAAGGGACCATGGAGTTAATTACGCCACCGTAATTTACGGTGGCGTAATTAACGCCTTCCCCACTCCCATTATGCCCTATGGGGCAAAAATGGGAATGGGGAAGGGTAAATGGGGATTGGGGACTTACCGCCCCACCAAGGTCGGAATGGGGCGGTAAGTCCGCCAACCACCATGGCGTAAACGTAGTTTACGCCATGGTGGTAAAGTCACGGCCCAGGCAGTAACTTACCACCTGGGTCGTAATGAGGCCCTTAGACTTTAAAACTCCAAAGAACTTGATTCAGAATTCAGAGCAAGGGCCTAAACCCACAAACTGAGAACTCTTCTCAGTGGGCCTCAGCATCCAGCAAACCTAACAGCGTGCAGATCAGCGCTGGGTCCAGAGAAAGCTGTGCAGAAAGATCCAGAAGCAGTGCTGTACCCAGAGAGAGCAGAGCAGACCCAGACCACTGTTAGCAGAACCAGAGAGCTGACCCAGATCACTGTGAAGTGCAGAGACCAGACTAGACCAGCAGAGTAGAGCTGACCCAGATGTTGTGCGCAGAGACCGTCCGTGGCGAGTGAAGAAAACCTGACCAGATCCGTGGCGAGGCCCATTCTATTTCTAAATATATTGTGAGTACCTAGCAGACTGTGCAGAACCAATCTCTTAGTTAAAATAATATAATTCAATCTATTTTAATCTAAGTAGAACTGCCTCCTAACTGTCACCTGTCATTTGCAAAGCTGTCACCTGTCATTTTCTAGTTGCAAGCTGTACTTGTCACTTTGAACTTTAAAATTTCAAATCTGAAAAACGACCTTTACCATATCGCTCATATCTCCGTGACCGTTTGTCTTAGAGACTTGCAGTAACTTTCCTCTGAAAGCTGGGAATCTTGGATTTCCTACGAACCTAGAACCGCATTCCTACCCCCGATACTTTTGCCGCAATCGTGAAAAACGCACTCGCGAATTTGCCGCGATTTGCAAATTTCTCCACGTGTGAAAACAGCAGTTTTCTTGCTTTCCTTGCTAAAAATTTGTTTGCCTCTTAAGAACCATCCCTGAATCATGGCTAGAGTGAGCCTGGACTAATATTAACTTGATACCACTCACCCTGAACCTCTAGAGGGATATAAAAGCATTTTAGCATATTTTTCACTTCATAGCCAGCACATATAAAAGCATTTTAGCACATTTTCCAATATAGTGCTATCACATATAAAAGCATTTTTGGGCCTGTGTTTCAAACTTCTGTAGTCTAAGCTTGCTGGGGTGAACTGAATTACATTTGATTGCATTTCTGAGAACTGTGTGCTTTCCTTCCATTTCCTTGCATTGCATAAAGGGGGGAGGGGATTGCCAGAGAAAAGTGATTACATTGTTTTGTTGAAATCATATTGAGTATTTTCTGTATTGCATTTTCATTCAACATTACATCCATCTGAACTTATATAAAGCATTCTCTACCACCTTATTCTTCTGTTCCTATTCACGAGTGTGCTAGTGCCAGACTATCCATTATTGATTACTGCTCAGATTAAGTGTGATATCCAATTATTAATTATTATAAAGTGTGATATATATATATATTGTTTAAATTATCAAATAAACCTTTAAGCTTGCAAAACAGAACTACTTCTTGGCTCAGTGGGGTCAGGGGGATTCCAGGAGAGGGGTGTTATATAGGGGTAGTCATCCAGAACGCATGAACTGGACATAAAGATATATCAATAAGGGTTTCCATTCAGTATCCCAGACTAGGCATTGACTTAGCTGTAGTGTTGAATTGAATCCTCTTACAGGCACTGAGTGGGGAAGGGAAGACCACATGCCACACAAATACTCATTAGAACAAATGGGCCAAATAGTGTTAATGGACCCACACTCATCCTATAAACTGACCAAGAGAATCCATGAATCTGGGGACATTAGACTAGAAAATCCAACGCTGTCCTGATCATCATTTGGTCGGCCTGTGCAGATAACATGGGAGAGTCTTAATTGCCATTTAAAGACTCTTTGAGGCACATACAAACCCTTTGAGGGAAGGACAGGGCCACATTGGGGAGGGAGAGATAAACAATCAGCACTGAGGAGGGATATTAACCAATGGACAGGAATCAGAGATGGAGGTGAAGGACAACCAAGAGACTGTCAGAAGGAAGGAGTGGTGAATGAGTGGATGCTTTTTCAGTAGGTTGTTGGAGCCGGTGAGGCATTGGCAAAGGAGTGGAAGAGGTTCTGCTGTTTGAGTGTGCATGTTTTTGAGACAAATGAGTAAAAGGTAGTGTAAGGAGCAAATGTGAAGTTGTTGGTACAGAGTGGCAGGAGGGTATTTGTGTATTTAGAAGGAAATAGTGTAGTTGTGTTGAGGTGAGTACCAGTAGTGTGTAGGACAGTGGTAGTAGTCAGTAGTCTGGAAGAGAAGCATATTATTGGGCAGCAAAGACATAATGGAAGTTGTAGTAGTTGATGGAAGGCGTAGTGGGGTTTAGTGATGGAGCAGCAACAACAAAGGGTGATGGTGAGCAATAGATTGCATGTGTGAGATCAGAAGGACAGTAGAGAGAAGTAAGAGAGAAGTTGGGAGGAATGGAGACACAGTGTAAAGATAGAGGAGGGAAAGGTGAGCATAGGCATGGACGATAAAACCAAATTGTACATTGTTTGCAAAGCACGCCCCAATTCCCTTTAGAATACTGACAGCTGGATACAGTAGTGACAGCTAGAAAGACCCTGAGAGAACTTAGAGAATCACCTTTTTAGAGTACAATCCATGGCTAAAGAAACTGTTTAGATAGTAGGGGTTACCTTTCAGTAGCTGATTAGTGGGGAGATGTGTTTTCAAGAAATCGGACCTCTTCATTTCTTGGCCTGGAAGCTGACCCTTGGATAAACTCAGTATAGGTTTCTAGATTTCAGCTAAATCAACCATTTTAAAGTTGCATGTAGAAAGGGAAAAGTGCTGTGTAATTCTTACTGATAAAGACAGTTCGATGAATGTCTGCATTATCAAAAAGTTTAACTCAATCTACATAGCTTACAAATCAAGTTGATCTGTCATCTTCTCGAAAAATAATAACATAATATGAATAAGTCTCAGTGTTTTTCAGACACATGGCTGCACCACCTACATAAACTCCTTTTGCATTTGCTGACATTTTCGCATTGAAAGGCAACACTTATTTTATAGTCTTCATTAGGCTAAATATTTTAAAGACAAAAAGTCCTTCAACATGTATATTCTTTAATGATACACGTTGAATTGTATTAATTTAATTAACTCAATTATTTGGAGAGCAATTTGAACATGTGGACTTTCAGAATGTGTGTTTCTGTAATGTAAGGGGCTGGCATAATATTGTTGAAGTATTCATTCTAGTAGGATCAGATGTAAACTGAGAGGCTTTGTTAAAGTGCCTCATTTATTTAGATCTGTCTGCAAGGGAAAATATCAACCTCTGAGACCATGAGACAAAAATGGCAATGACACGACACGATGAAGCATAGGATGGTACATCTCTACAGCATCTTGGTATTTATTTATTTGCCATTTTGTTATGTGCTAAAGTGTGACAATATCACTTCAAAGGAACAGGGTATCAATAGGCTGAGCGAGCCACTGTTATTGAGAAATACCAATCATGACCCACACACTGGTGGCCTTTATCATTATATCACAGAATGACATTTCACAACATTTTCAACCTTTTATTGCAGATAAGTGGTCAGGTACATTATCAAACAGAAACAACCTTTTCTCTGTGTAGAGAGTGGGATCGAGGGGCAGAAACCTTAGTTTGAGAAAAAAGAGCACCATTTTCCACATCTGTCATGAAGATCCAAGTTTGAAGTATTGAGTAAAACAGTGGATTATTAGATCCTTTCTGAATCTTGTATGGTTAATTTACAGTATCACATGGAATGTTATACCACAGTTCCAGGGCAATGACAGAACATCTTTTTCTAGCCATTTTAGATTTCATGAATATGGTGTCTGTCTGAGTTTCTGAAGTTTTTGATGGGGTTTAAGACATGAATTATCATTTATGTGTTATGGCAAATGTCTTCACTATACGGTCGGGAAAAAGAATACAATTGCAAAGCAGATATTATGTTCCATTGTGGTCTGAGTAAATATTCTAGATCAGCAATATGTGGTCTTCTTTTTTTTTCACTTTTCACTTTTTCACTGCCACTCATTTCAGGAAGATTTCAACCAGTTTTATGATTTTGCCACATGACATTGCTATAGTCTAATTGAGGGAATACCATCAGTCACACCAAGTACCTTCTCCATAGGATTTGTAGGAGTAATGTAGTATTCATTAACTGGTGAAGTTTGTTGTTTGCTTTTTGTACAGGCTGGTTAATTTAGAGTTTGTAATTCATGGTTGAATCAAATGTGAACCCAGGATTTCAAGCCGTTTTTGTGAGTACAGGTGAAGATCTAATGGTGGGCTGCCTTGTTAAATGTTAAATGGGAGGAGTTCATTAGATCTAGCCAAGACATTATAATTTCTGAGTTGCATCGATTATGCCATTGGTTGTTCCTTGTCATCTAATCAAACATATTTTGAATGCACATTTAGACAAAATTGGGTTAGATGATGCCAGGGCATAGATGGGTGAGAATGGGCATTTGAAATTTGAAACGAATGGAGAAGTAGCAAAGAATGATAGTTATTGGTTTTAGTTAGATGTAGACAAGCTAAAGTGGGATGGCACAGCCTTACGGGGATGTGTGGCCGGAAAGTTATTGGCCGATATTCACATGACCTGATCTGTCTTAAAATAAAGTTTCAAACATCTTTGTGTAATTCCACTGCTGTTTTGGTTATGCTGGAGGCAGTGCATGAGAACACTGTGAGCAACATCATTATAGGTTACTGAGAGGTCACACACAACATGAGTCGCTGGATTGCTGCCATCCCGGGATTGAAGTACATATTTTCTGTTGTTTGATTAATGTGATCTCAATTCCTCTTGATGATCTGAAGCCTAACTGGCGATTGTGCATGATGAAGGTATTTTCAGAGTACTTCTACATTTGTGATAGGGACCACTCATTCTAGTCTAGGATGTGTGCTTCAAGGAGTATGGACTAGAGTCGCTGTGGGTGACCAAGGCTTTTGTTGGGGAAGTTATCTTGAGGATGCTGTTGTGGTCACACTCAGCTTAAATGCACAGAAGACACATAGAAGTAGATTCCTTGTCAGGGAGAATATCCCGTATAAATATATCAAGTGAAAGTAAATCATACGTAAGTGCAGCCACTGGTCATACATTTAATTACCTGTCCCTTAAAGGTCATTCTCTAGCAACTGCTAATTATGGAACTCTATCCGTGACATAACTCAGCTTCCATGAGCACATCAGCCTGCTTCAGCCAGACTGGAAGAGTGAGTTTTAACACATCGTCCATGCTTATACAATCAGAACTAGACCATATAACCAATTTAATGAGTTCACACGTGACCTGATTGACCTGGTGGAATTGATCCTAGGGACAAAAGAACCAAACCACACTCCTTCACATCAGCATTAAAAAGTACCCACATCTTACCAGTTCAAAGATATAATTCCCATCATGAAATGTGTGATAAACAATAGATAATTGGTGGCCATACTTACTCTATCCAGCTTGTCATTAACAGCTGAACAATTACGCCTATGTGCTGTAGTTAACAAGCACACCCTACCTACGGGAGATATGAGATATTTGTGCTGTGTTTGCCCATGATATGTGCTGTATGCACTGGAATTGTCCAGCAGACCATAGACATGGCACCTGAGGTATTTCACCTAATATTCTGTAATTATCCAGTGCGCCCAAGGTACGTAGAATTAGTGTGCCTCATGTGCTGTAATCACCCATCATGATGTACCTCTGGCATCCAGTAGAAATGTGAGGTGTGCACTGGAATTACCATACCTGTTCAATCTATTGCATCTAGTAGACGTGAGAATTTACCTGCTTAAAATCAATATTATTCTGGTCTAGGTAACCTACTGTATCTTCCTGCTCTGTCACATACTGTTATTTACCATATCCATGTTCTCAGTCACACACATAATCCTTATAGAGCTTAGAAGTGTATTGCACCAAGTACATGTGGCCCAGTTTGTCTCTGATCCCATTTACCAAATGGGCTGATCAGCACTTCTGAGCTCAGCTGTGTCACACCTACTCCAATTCCAGTTTTACAGGTGTCTGGCTGGCTTCTATTTACCTACCTATAGTCTGGGAGTCCTATTACTGATTTCCAATGCAAACTAGTCTTCCAGCATTGGAAAGATGCTTAGTAGGCAGAGGTCTGCTCATTTATTTTTGGGGTGTAAACACAGCCACATATTTGATATGGTGGCTCTGTCAGCTATGATACCTTGGGGGGAGCCCACCTGAGTGAAGTTACCTTTCCTCTTGCAACACATCCCTACCACAGGTAGTAGATTTAACAGGATTTGGTGGGCCTTTCCTGTCCTGTCAGTGCCATTGAAAGACTAGACAGAGTGCAAGGTTTCCATTTTTAAATGCAACCAGAAATTGTAAAAATGCTCTGACAATCTGTCAGATGTCCCATTCATATTTAAGTGACTAGCAAGGGTGTCATGAGCAAAGTCCAGTACGAAACACCTGAGGCCTGGGTGAACATCCAACTCCCAGCTGGGTCCTGCACTTGAATTCTTGGGCGCATTGTCTTTGAACTGGTACTTTTTATGGTTTTGCAATAGGCCAGCCCTCTCGCTCTGCGCCTGTTCCAATTTTTGAAGTGGCTCATGACCTCGACCCCCGTGCCTGTTACTCTGCCTGCCTTAGCAGACTCTCTAGAGTTGGACAGACTCTTTGTACCGGTCAAAAGTCAGCCTGAGCTTGGAATCCAGCTGAAGACAACTCACACAGTTTTGGTGGGTTGTTCAGTACAGGAACATCCTTGGCTGCCATCTCAGGTTCCTTTACTATGCAAGTAAACAACCCTGAGATCACTGAACCCATTGCTTACTTCATAGTCTCCTAGGTGGCTGCTGAGCCTTCTTTCACAAGTGGCACCTCAGGAGAGGTCTGGCCTCTGACATTCCTCAATGGAAATATTTTCTTGTGTTTGTAGCATGCCAGTGATTACACTCTGCTTCTTTTCTCTGTGTTGGTGTGGTTTTCAGGACCTCCACCATGTGCCTGCTCCATAGTTGCCTCAACAGACCGACTAGAGGGGAATAGATCTGTTGTTCCTGGCAAAGGGTTACCTGACGTGGGATCACAGCTGAAGACATATCACTCCATCTTGGTCTGCCCTTTAGGACTGAATCTACTCTGTCCACCATCTCATGTTCATTTTCTATGCCAGTAGGGAATACTGAGATGGCTGAAACTGGTGCTAACGTCTCCTCAGTGGCTAGTGATAACCCTCTTGCAAGTGCCTCAGCAGACACATGCACCCACCGGTTTAGGAAGCTTCAGGAATGTAGTCTTAAGCACGTCCTCCTTTGCTGCCCCTAGAGCTTTCACTCCAGTATCGGTCAAAGGACAGTAATTCACCATCAAACACACTTGCCTGAGGGTTAAGTTTTGGGGTGTACTGCCCTTCCTTCACCAGTTAACTGACAGCTGTGACAGTAGCAGCAGTGCCACGCAAGGTGGGAGACTTTCCCCATTTCTGGACACAATATTCAGAAGTAGCTGAGCCATGACTAGAATAAGGCCCCAGGACCTGGTACTCTTACCACTCAGACTGAGGTAACATTTGCCCACTCATTGGGCTAGTGGGACTGTGTCTTCCCTTTCCAATGGGACCAACCATCACAATGGCCTGTTTGGGCTTCCCCAATGGAGGCCCGTCAGTCTTCCTATGTGCCAAATAATTAAACTGGTTTTTGAGTGCATGGGGGCCTCAGTGCCAGAGGTTTCCACACACTCAACAACCAAGGATTGTTTTTGAGTCATCCTACCATGGGTCTGGGATATCCCTTTGGATGTTTGGTGGAATTTCTTGAAAGGAGGATCCGAACCTCTGTTACCCCTTCTGGTATTTACCATGCTCAGTTAGTTACCTATGAATTGGACGCATGTGCCTTAGCCTTTAGTGGACTTGGGTGTGAACGTACCTGCCTACAGCCTTCTTATGCACCACAGGCTTGGGTCCACTCATTTCCCTATACAATTGTGTAACTCTATCTCACACATTTCAAGGATATTGTCACATGCTTTCGAATTAGATATGCCATGAGCTTTAACTTTGTGTACTGTGGTCCAATCAATTCACAGCGAGACTCCAAGGACTGATATGCAAATTCCTCAAAAGGTTTATTCCCCACTTCAGATGGCTGGAGTACATGCTTGGGGATGTGGCTCCTAAGCTGTCCTTTTGTGCCACCATCTGAGATACTACATTCACCGCTGGAGGTTTTGTGATTCTCCCATTCAAATGAAATTCCTGAGCACCTAGTAATGAACAGATGTTTCTCAAAAATGCAAACCCTGCTGCCATGTGGGAGGCCAAACCTCTCACAAACAGGGACGTCATTTAGAGGTCACCAGAGGTCACAACTGCGACCTCTTAGTTCTCCATTGCAACATCTGTGGTCTCCCTTGGGACCTCTAAAAAAAAAGTTTTCTTTTTCTTTTTTTTGTAATGCAAGCTCCTCGGTTGTGGCAAGCATCGTGTGGTGATTTACTTATGGAGTGGCTGGCTTTCTTGTTCATGCCCCTTAAAAAAACGAAGAAAAAAAAGAACAGGAGTGCCACAAGTCTAACACTTTCAGCACTGACTCTAAATAAGAAAGAATAGGAATACCAAATAATATGTCTTTCTGGAATTCTATACAATAATTGCTAGACTGATTAAAGTGTTTACCTATCTTCAGGACTGCTCTCCCAACAGGGTGGGAAAACATCTTAAACCTTTAATTCTAGAGATGATTCAGAAAACAAGCAGTGGGGGACTCCTTCTTTTAAAGGCAAACGTCTACAGGTTATTGGACAAAACAAAGCCTGATTTAAGGGTCCACTCCCTGTCCATGGAACAAGTGGACTTTGCCTTCTGAGATCACAGACAAAATGATTTTTGCTACAGGAAGTGGAGTTGACAAGAATGAAAGTTAGAGGCAGAGAGAAACACGATGGTGGAACCCACCTCCAGCTGTAAGTAGCTTTCTCTGTCTGCACTAACCCCCCCCCCCCATTTCCTTGTCAATAGAATCAAATACCTTTTTGGTATTCAGCACCCTGGTGTGCAGCTACATCTTTTACAAATCGGTATTCACTTTGATTCCTGTTCTCATAACTGTGTCCTCTGTAGTGGCTGTTTTTCTGGGGAGGTTTTTGCATGCCTTCAAACATCAAAATAGAGAGGCACGCCCAGGGATACAGTATTACTGAGAGCTGCAAATACATTCTGGCTGGGAGGAGTACACATACTGCTTTCACATCTTAGCTTGGGTCATAGGGCGGACACATGTTTGATATCAAATTGATGTGGCTTGGATAATCATGAGAGATGCTAGCTACCACAACTCAAACTCAGGTGTGGCTAATATGTAGAGTTTACTGTGCCACAAGGATGGCATTCTCATATTCATTTTGTTTTTGGTATGAGGTGAATATCTTAAATTCAGCTGGTGTTCTGGAACAACGTGGCTGTCATTTGCAGCTGTCAAATGGGCACCTGTGAAATGTGATCCTGCTCTGTGACACTGTAGAGCAGGTTCTGCAGATCGGGATACTGATCCAGTAGGACGCAGATATAGACTGTGCACTTTGCATGGAGCTTATTAAATGGGGATCTGATAAGCAGATTACTCTTTCTGAGATGGAATTACACGTTTCATTTTATTAATTAATGCAAATCAAAAACATCAGGGCTTCTACCCCCTTACCAGATGCCAATTCCTCAAGGTATGGAAGCTAGCTAAGGTTGTTATTTCAGAGCTCTCAGTAATCAGGATAAACAAGGTAATTTGAAGTAGTTTCTGGCACAATTGCCTATTCTACTGACAATCTGTAGGAGGTATAATAATATGTGTTGCTGGTGGTCAAAGGGTGGCCTGACAGTGGTAGGTTTTTGTTGGATAGCAAAATGAGCTGTGGAGCGGTCACACTTTTTCTTGCTTCTGTCTCACAAATGTGGCTGTGGGTTCATGGAGAGGCACTCTGGGAGTTTCCTTGACCCCTGGTGTATGTTGTTAGCAGTTGGGTTGGATCTATGTTAGAAAATGTTGCTATGGAGTTGAAAATTATAATCTTTTGTGGAGTGGGAATGCTGTTTATGTGGGAGGAGATCGGATTCTGGGGGAGGCATCGAGGAACCATTTTAGGTACAAAGTATTTGCTTGAATCAAGAGTATGTTTTTGTTGCATAGGTTAACCATTATGCTGGAATGCAAATGGGAAAGCTCAGTTGTATACTGTGCTGATCCTTCACTTATGGGGATTGAGGTAAGGTGGAAGAATGTGGTTAGCTTAGTTTATCATTCATCCATGTTTGGAGTGAAAAAGAACACGTTTGTAATTTGTTTCTATCTAAATTGTTATTATATTTAAGCTATTAGAGAATTTAGGGTGGCACAGCAAAAATGATTAGAATGATCATTTCTGGATATAAAGTTGTGTGAGTTGGGGATTCCAATGCCCTTGCCATTCCGAGTTGTTGTTGGCATTGTGCAGATGTCGGTGGGTTACAGGAGAGAGCTAGAAAGGGAAATCTATTTCTTAGAGGGTTATCCTTGTGTTAGGTGTCACGTTGATAGGGTGGGGAAAGGTGAGCCACTGATTTCAGGTATGCACGTAGTAAGGTTGTCTTGAGAAGGGGGAGGAATGTAGCAAGAACCCACATGGAAAGATGCCTACTGTGTTTTGTAATTGTGCAGAGTCTGATACCCAATATCTGTGAATGTGAAGGAGTTTGCCAACTCCACATGCAGTGATCCTCTTGAGGGTGTTGTACCATGCTGGCCATTTTGCTCTGCATTTTCCTGTCTCCTAGGAAGCATTGTTTTCAATTCCATACTTGCAATGTAGATGGCTACCGTCTTGATGAGTGTCACTGCATATCTTTAGTTTAAATCCTGTTCATAGTTTCCCCCCGACTGCAGGATTTCTCTCACTCTTTCAGCCTGTCAGACGATCATTTAAGGCGAGAAAAAAATCATATGTATAAATGTTGCTTTAACAGTATGGAATGAATGTATTTATGCAACAATATTTATTAGTTTATTCTTATATTCCACATTAAAAAAAAAAATGTGTTAAAGGGAACTCTATACCTTTGATCTAAATATGTTTCATCTACATTCAGTTACAATGGCTCGAACCTGGATAAATGCCAAGATTGATCTAGAACTGGGGGTAAATCTGCTACGCATTTGTAGGTAGTAGCGCCGAAAATTCCCCATTGGGCCCAATGGGGAATGGGGAATTCCCAAATGGGCCCAATGGGGAATGGGGAATTACCGTTCCGCCAAACCCGTGATCAGGTGCTAATAGCGTCGGGGGGTTGGCAGTAACCCTAATAGCCCTGGCAGTATCCAGGCAGTATTACCGCCGGGATAGTGCCCAACTCGTGATGAGGCCCTAAGTCTAGGATTCCAATTTATTCTAGGAAGCCAAGAAGTATGTATACATTTACTTGGAAATTGTCAAATTCTCTGTTGTTCAGACCTTCATTTACTTTGGCTTCCTTACCTTTACTAAAAATAGGAAGATGGTTTACTATAAGAAGCTCCGAGATAACTGTTTCTCTTTAGTGCCTGTTATAAAATACTATGGGCCTCATTCGAGTTTGGAGGTAATCATGGAGCTATTAACGCCATGACTACCTCCAATACCGGTACCGAGTCCGCCCTCGTTCAATGGGGACTTACCGGTCTATTCCGACCTTTGCGGGACCAGTAAGTCCCCATTGAAAAAACCATTCCCCATTCCTATTTGAGCCCCCATAGGGCTCAATGGCAAGATGGAAGGCGCTAATAACGGTACCACAAATTGCGCTACCGTTATTAGCACCGTTATTAGCTCTGAAGTCCCTTAATGGGTCCCGCCCTTAATGCCAGGTAAAACCAGGCGTTAAGGAAGGGACCCGCTAAGGGAACTCGGAATAGGGTGCAAAGGGATTACCGGCAGCGGTGGCCTTACCGGTGCCCGGTATCCCTTTCCGCCCAACTCGTAATGAGGCCCTATAAGTCTATAGTTGCTCCTGTTCTAACTTATTAAACTGATTTTTGGGACAACTTTGAAGGACTTTTTTTGGAGGCGTGCTTTAAGTTTGGCCAATTATGTGCTAACTGCATTTATTAGATATGAATTAGGTTTGACTTCCCTCTCGACGATGGCAGGCTGGAAACATCTCTCCTTATATAAAATTATCCTTACTCCTCCTGATGTGTCATTATTTGCACCTCTATGTTTTTCCAAGATAAATTTGAGAGTTAAGATCTGCTTTGGTGGACTTCCCTAGGGATACTTTGGTAGAATATATTGATTCCACTGTAAAAATACTACTTACTTTTCCAGATAAGTGGAAGAGAAATCTATATACTATGGAATGGATCTCTATCAGTGAGACTACAAAAATGTACACATTCTATTCACACATAAAGTGAAATAGACAAGACATGGAGCATTGTTACACTTTACTTGAAACCGTTTCCCGGTGTGTCATTTAGGACACGTTATATCGATCTGAGCTGATTTACAAAAATGTCTCCAATGGAACGTTTCCATGTTAAAGCATTTGTGCAAATCAGGCCCTTAATTCACGACCTACTGTGGAGGTTCTAGGGGCTCATAATAACATCCCCAGAGTCCTTGGATTATGTAGATTTTGTAAGACAACTATAATTGTGGAAAACCTTAGATGTCTGATTACATTATGCACTCTCGTAGTGCAAAAAAGACAACTATACCTCTCTACATTTTTACAGAATGTTAACTATACTTCTTCAAATCATCTTTGAAAAAAGATTTTGGAGTGGCAGCAAGAGTCTTTTATTTTAGCTACTGTAGGATATCTTCCCTGACTCCTGTTAGCATTGATGTGTCCTTTTTTTTAATCTAATTGCATTTACATACAGAATATTGAATTATATATTTCTTTACTTTTTTCTTCTTTTGATTTTCTTTTTCTTTTACTCAAACAATGTAAATGTTTTTAAATGTGTATTTGTCTTGAAAAGAAAATAGACACTGTGTTGTTAAATTATAAGGTCTCTAGCACTGCTCTGGACATGCCTGCTTTTCAGAGATCAGCTGGGATCTTACTGGGTCCTAAAGATATGTTCCTCTATAATGATAATGCTTTTCGCAGCTTAGTAAGAGTTTGCAGACCTTGTATGAAACTTCTAAGTGAGTAGATATCTTTGCTTATATAAAAGTGTTTATTTTCCAATTCTAATGCACACATACATAAAAGCTCTGATTCATGGAACCGTGCAAAGTGTAGTGCAAAGTGTATTTTTGCAGTGCAAAGTCTGGGCAAAGTCATTGTGTACTTCAAAAATGACTATGCGCTGGGCTTGCCCAGACTTTGCACTGCAAAAATACACTTTGCACTACACTTTGCACGGTTCCATGAATCAGGGTCTGTGTCGGCCGGCAGTGTAAAGTCACGTTTCAGCAGTGCAAATTCACTTTGAACCGGACAAATATTCAATTAATCAGGCCCTTAGTGTACACTTCAACTTCATTTAATGGGAGCACAGGGACATTACTACCTGCTAATGGTCCAAGGCGAGGAGCATTATTACTATAAGATCGATGGTAGAATGATGATAGACAACAAACATTTCAATGTTGAAATAAAGAACTTAGACCAGCTAGGACTGCCCTCTTGCACTGCATACTTTGCAATAGAACTGCCAACATTACAATTGTCTCCTTAAGCTTTATAAATCCTGCAGAGGGCTGTACCAGGATTTTTGGGAATTGCCGACCAAATTCTAGGCCTGAGTGCAACAAAGGTGGTTACAATGTACATGGCCCATAGCTCCTGGTATGGCTTGAAGGTGGGGTTGTTAAAGCTATTATGACCCCATCACTCCTTTTATTAGTACCCGGCGAGGGACAATGAGATTGTAACATGCAATCTCATTGGCCATCACCGGGCATTACCCAACCCTTAATCCCTCTCCCCATAACGTTCCCTCCTTTCTGTCCCGGCGGGGGGGGGGGGGGGTAATCACCGCTCTGAGCCACCACACAGCTGGAGGCTGCCATCTTCCCCCTCCAGCGATTGATGGAAGTGTTCTTCCCTCCCCCAAGACCCCCAATCCTCAAGTCCGATGTTGCCAAGACCTAATATTCAATGGTGAAAGATCATGGGAGTTGAAATCCAAATAAACATCTTTGGGGAGTCACAAAAAGAACAACAATTCTATATATGAGAAAACAAGAGTTTGTAATTAAGGAATCTGACTGTGGGTTGCAGGGATCTTGCTGTGTCTTCATGCATAAGGCGGGGCAGATGCTGTGGGATGTTTTTACCCATGCATCGAAGCCCTACCATAAAACTGTGCATTACTGGCATTGAAAACATCATGATGGCCAGAACTCCCCAGATAGTGCACAGGGAAAACATGAAGAATAGGCTGCCATCCATTTTTGCCTATGTTGTGAGCACAGGAGGGCACTGCCTAAAACCACCATTGGGCTACACACACAGTAGCCTGAAACCATTGGGAATGGCAATGCTGATTGCCAAAAGCAACCCAGAACTGTGGGGAATTCATTTTCTTAATGTCAAAATGGATGCAATACTTGTGCTCACCACTATCAGAAAGCCGGCGTTTTAAAACCACCAGACTTTTGTGTAAAACTGAACAAATGAACCCAAACCAGGCCAAGGAAAGACTTGCTAAGTGGTGGATACAATGTAAAACTATATTCTGAAATGACTTGAAGGAAGTCATTATTTAATGTATATATAAAAAATAGCTGGGGATGTCAGCAGCTTAAGTGAATTTGGGTTTAAAGCCACTAAAATCGAAATGTTTAGAATAAATGAGTGACCTACTTGTGAGTGTCACATAGGTTGCAATTGTTTAAATGTCATAGTTTTGAACTTAGAATCATCATTCTAGCTGCATGTGCAAAAATTGTAAGTTGGATTTGAATGTAGAAAACTGGGAACTAAAGTGACATTTAGCTGAATTCTGCCTGACAACTACCCCCGACAGGAGTTGAACTGGCTCAACAACTCTTCCCAGGCCTGGCTGCATCCTGCTGCCCCCACCAAAAGGAGGTGACACCTCTCTGATTGAATTAGGGGAGTGGTACCTGCAGACTGCAGGAAGTTGAACAAAGCCCTGTCCTGGACTCAGGAAAATGTTATATTGGGGGGGTCGCAAAATGGCTTCCTCTTGGGAGAAACTGGGAGGGGCAGTGCCTGTGAGAGCCAGCTGAGCTTGGGGGAAGTGGATAAACCAGAAATTCCACCATGTGCTTTGGAAAACCACACCCCTTTGGGGCCAGAGCATGATTTTAAAAAGATGGATAATTCACAGTGCGGACTTGTCAAAATTATATAAATAACATCATCATTTTTGTGATTTTTCTGTGCACATTTTAAGAGGTGTTAGGACCCTGTGGTATGTTCTTGGGGATAGTAGCGGAAAAAGGGTTGTTACTCCAAATGTATGCATGTTAAAAATCTGACACTTTATCATCTGAAACCCATATCCTTGGTGTACATCTGTGTAAAATCTGGAAAGGTTTAGAGGTCGTTATCTGGATGAAAAGGGGAGAATTCTGTCATAAGTGGACACAACATCGTACAAAGACAGGGATTGGATGGTTTGGTGCTACAGAAAATATGTTAACTGGACCTATAATATTAGAAAAATGGTACATAGATAAATATGTATTTGGGTCAGAAATAGATTTGTGTGCAATTTGACAAGGGGAGGTTCCTCTGACCATAAAACCTACAGCATCACTCTAACACTCCATTTCTTTCCCCCAATCAAGGGAGAGAGGAAAGCTTGGCCAATGATAAGTGAGAGGGGCAGGCTTAGGTAGGCCCAGGCACACACCCATTTTCAAAACACATAAAAGGAACATTGAAACCCAGGTAAAGACATTGACTTTCCACTTTCTTGCGGGACGCTTTGCCGGGAGACTCCAGACTTCAAATCCATCAATCTCCAGAGACCAGAAATTAACTCCAGAATTTGTAGCAGAGAGGCCTGAATCCACAAGCTGAATTCTCTTCAGCAGGCCTCAAAACCAACCAAACTATTCAAAAGCCAGGCGAGCTGTTTGAATTCATGGATGTGTATATTGACATGTTTCATGAGTAGCGAGACCCCATCCCATGACTATTCCCGCGCAAAATCCTGCGGCATCGTACCTGGATGTAAATGAACAAAAGGTAATCATCCTTTTAAAATGGATTCAATACTTTGTTCGTAGTCCACTGCTCCCAAAGTTATAAAACGTACTGAATCAAATTTAATGACACAATGAATTTTTTCCTTCACACAATGTTGGGATTGAATCCACTAGTGCGGTGTAAGCCTTCGCCCCTAAGCACGCATTGGGTCATTAGTCCGTGATCCGGGAGACAGACTGAACGAAATCAGGCAAGTACCAAGCCAGTGGTTTCGGAAATATGACTGGCAGGTCAAATGCCCCTAAGAAAGCTGCCAGGGGCAGCGCTGCCCTGCGCTAGGCCATGAAGGGAGGCCCCACTGAACCGGAAGTATGAAGCTACTGAGTGGGACTTCATTCATTCCGGCTCTTAATTCAATAAGCATTATAGCTCCTCAAACTGTTTGACTTCTATTTCCGATGTTTTTAACCAGTAGGTCGTGCAGTAAAATTATTCCCGTATCTGCCAGTCAGCTTAATATACAGATCATTGGTTTGCATGCGGCGGGATATTTTATTCATATCTGGCTGCGTGGATATTTCGGGGTGTAGCTCGCAGGCCAGGGCCGGCACTGCGGGCTCCTTCGGACCTTCGCCGAGTCTGGATATGCACTAAATGCAAATCACATTCCGATCCGTGCCAGGACTTCAAAGCGCGTGAAAGCTGAAATTACAAAAACGTTTGTATTTCAATAGAGGTTATTTGTGCACTTTAAAGCAGAGGTTCTAAAACGGAGTCTCCTTTGATTATGTTACCATCTATGCGTCTCCTGAAGGCTGTACCAAGAGTTATGAGCCCTGAAGACAAAGTTAAAGGACCGAGCATAGCGAGGGAATTTACTAAGGTCTTCAGGGCCCATAACTCCCAGTGCTGCCCAAGGATGTGTTTTATAAATCAAATTTATGCCTGGGTTGAAGAACGATAAACAGATGAAAAAGGCAATTTGCTTGCAGTGGTTGCTGGGTACTGGGTAGTTCCCAGAAACCACTTTCAATGTAAGAGCAGGGAGGGGTGAGGCTTAAATCCCAGTAGGGACGTGCCTGTTGGTGCGGGCCGGCAAAGCAAGTGAGTGGTGTTGGGGGCAGTAAACATGGGAAAGCCAGGCCACATCTGTCAGGTTCGGGCCACCGAAGCCCTCTGCCATCATCTGAGTATGGTGAGGAGGCAGGGAGAGCAGGCATTTCGGAGTGCCTGAGCCAACTCTGTTAGTTGCGGCCCAGGCAAGTTGGGGAGCGGTGATGGCGGCAGTGCACTGTTAAGTGATGCGAGGGCGCTATATGCAGTGCTCCCCCTTATAATGGGAGTGCTGTGCTGACAGTCGTGTCACTGCTCTGGCAGCAGGGCTCTCGTACCGGCGCTCCAGCTCATCATGAAATAGCTGCGCCGAGAGCCCTGCCAGCAACATAGTGATTCTGGAGGAACGACGGAGTTTCCCCCTTATTGGCCGATTTCTGGGCCTTAAGGAATTTTGGAGCCATACCATCTCTTAGAGCCCAGAAATTGTCTAATGGGGAAGTGCATGTCACTCCACCAGGACATGATAATATAGACTACAAATATGACAAACCGTCACTTGGGTGTAAATTGGTAAACAGTTACATGCATTCCAGATTGTCATCTAAGTCCAGTATTGACAAAGTATAAGTGATGCATTAATTGTTACAAGCTGCAGAGCAGGCCTTGGGGAGGGTGGGCCGTGTGACCGCCCGAGGCGCCATGCCCCCCTGGACGCCATTAGCCCCCGCCACGCCAGCTTGATGGAGTCTTTCAAGGGCTCCCCTGAACTGGCATAATGGGAGAAATTGCAGCAGGCGCCCAGGGCCACCCTTAGGGGCAGCAGCGCCCTGGGCAAATTGGCGCCCCCCCATCACTGGGTGCCCCTGGTCAACAGGGGATGGGGCGGAGGGGGGTAGAGGAGCCAGGATGTGCCATTTTACCAGTGGTAATGATGTGAATAAGGTGTATCAGCACTCTATTGTTATTAAATGCGCCCTGCCGCCGCATGTGCCTTTAATAAAAAAGGGGCGCCTGCCGCGCCTTCTGCCACTACGTCAGCTCGGGGCAGCCATTAAAAAATGACCCCGACCTGGCGTGGTGGGGGGCTAGTGGTGCCCTTTTGTCATTAACTGCGCCTACGGCAGTGGGGCGCATTTAATTGCAAGAGGCAGCCTGCCGCGCCTTCTCCTACAATGCCAGCTCGAGGGAACCCTTGAAAGACTCCCCGAGCTGGCGTGGCGGGGACTAATGGCACCCTGGTGGAGTGTGGCACCCCGAGCAGTCACCCGGCCCGCCCCCCCCAAGGCCAGCTCTGCGGCGCCCCTTTGTTATTAAATGCACCAGCCGCGGCGGGGTGCATTAATCCCTATTCATATGCTTACCTCCTCGCTCCGACACAGGAGCCAGGTGTTTGCATTGGAATAGGGCGCTCATGCGCTCTATTCCAGTGATTAACCCCCTGCGAGGTGCCGGAGCGAGGAGGTAAACAAGCATCCCGCCCCTGCCTCACCCCCTGTTGACCAGGGGCACGCAGGACTGGATGGCACCAATTCGCCCACGGCGCTGCTGCCCCTAAGGCCGGCTCTGTCAAACTGCAAAACATGTTGCACAAGATTACATTCAGCATAGTGGCTTAATGTGGATTCAGATAAGGACGGCAAACATGTTACAGGCTTTGAGAAATCATTGCAAGGTGACTACGACAAGCACAACACACTCTAACTGCTATGGAATATCTGACTTCTGATCCCCGGAGCTGTTTACCCTCTGTGCATCCACCTGCAGGCTCCTTCCTGCTCTCAAGTCGAGAGTCATTTTCAACAGGGGCCCACCACCGGGCACGTCCTCACGTCCTCGGTTTTCACTTTTGCAGTGCACATTTTGTTCAATCAAAAACATTGGCTAATGCGCTTTTCATGGCTTTACCCGACACATGCTGAAACACTATTAATGCTACACTAATAGTCCGTTATTGTATTATATTTCTGTGAGCTGAGGCCCGCAGTCATTTTGGACTGGGGACATTTTCAGATGTGCTTTTCTTAACAGGTACTGCCATTGCACAACCACACTGTATTAATCATTACAACTTACCTTTTACCTTGGGTGACTGAATCATACCTAAGGAATGAGTTACAATGCAGGCGACAGATCAGCAAAGAGCCTGTAGGCAGTTAAGCGTGTACCTTGCACCTATCACTCCAAGGTAACCAGGCCGCCTGACTGATTCCAGGCTAGGGCAGACTCCAGGAGGCCATCAATCCACCTGGAATACCTGAGCTGAAGTCATGCATTAGGAAATAGGTAACCAAACCGCCCTCTTGCAAATGGAAACCACACTTGCAGAAAAACAAGTTTATTCTTTTCGCCTCTCCACTCCTGACTTGCTCTGCCTCCCTTTCCACGTCTGGCTGCAGATGGAAGTAGGAGTGCTTGTCCCAAGCATGTACCTCATTAAAACAAGGCTTGCACCTTTAACTCGTCTGATTCTGATGTTTTCCTATGAGCACGGTTACTGCAGCTGCATGAGCCGAAGCCCTCTCCTAATGGCCCGCAGAAAGCTATGGACGTTTCCACAGAAGCATCATCAAAGGGCATGTACATCTTTACAGCATGTAAACAAATACCTTATTAATCATAAATTGAGAGAAAACAGGCTCACCTTTAACCTTGTGCTGCTGGCTCAGTGCAATGTCTCATACCTTGCAGCTGATGCATGTATGCAACACGCATCAAACCTAAATCATATGATCAGTGCTAATGCGGCTTAAAACAGTCATGTCAGTGTTCTGGCTGTTTAATCCCAATAGACAATAAAAATGTAAACCTTGTGTATAAAGTTTACTCTCTGTCTGCAATGCTTTTGAGCAATGCACCTAATTTATTAGAACTGCCAATTTCAATATCGCCTAGATGCATCCGGGTTATGTGCGCTTTATAAATGAAAGCATACATAAATAAATAAATAAATAAATAAATAAATAAATAAATAAATAAATAAATAAATGTAAAGTGAATCCAATTCTGCAGGAGCCCGGGGTAGAAGGGCAGTGCAGCTCTCTGGGTGAACACCCTGACACAGGCACGCTCGGGCTTTTACTGGATGCCATAATATTAACATTCCAGGTATGGAATTGTCTTTTTATTGTAACAATATTGGATTTATGCACAGCCACAAAAGCTTAGGTATTGCAACTCCCAAGAGAGCTTTCAGGAGCGCCGTGAATACAGATTCACAAATACCAAGGACAACACACCCTGCGATTTGCATCCACGCCAGCGGCCCTTTAACTATGATTTATGTACATTATGTTTGATTTCTGTGTGCTTGGAATTATACTCGTTACACCGACTGCCAAGTCAGAACCCCGACATAGTCAGGTAGAAAATTGCACGTTTGTGTCTTTAATTGTTTGTCAACGTAGATTTGGACTTCGTATAACTTCGTGTTATCATCACATGGTAGGGTCCACGTCCTATCACCCTGCACGTGATGTTCATTAATCGCTTTAAAGCTGAGTGATTCGGTATTTCATCGCGGGCGCCCCTAAAGCCTCGCGCACGGTAGAGCAGCCCTCCCTCGGTCACATTTGCGTCAAATGAAGCGTGTGGGGCATGAGCATCGCTTGGCAGAGCCCATGCTCAGCTGGCCAGATGTGCACACTTCTTCCCAAGCATGCAGTGCCCATAGCTGTTTCCAAAGGAAGAGGTGACGCCCTGTTGCTACATCCCATTAAGACTTCTGTTGGCCGATACATTTCACCATATTCGCGTACTCACTTCAGCCACGCTGGTAAAAGGTGTAAACCGTGGATGTGTATATTGACATGTTTCATGAGTAGCAAGACCCCATCCCATGACTATTCCCGCGCAAAATCCTGCGGCATCGTACCTGGATGTAAATGAACAAAAGGTAATCATCCTTTTAAAATGGATTCAATACTTTGTTCGTAGTCCACTGCTCCCAAAGTTATAAAACGTACTGAATCAAATTTAATGACACAATGAATTTTTTCCTTCACACAATGTTGGGATTGAATCCACTAGTGCGGTGTAAGCCTTCGCCCCTAAGCACGCATTGGGTCATTAGTCCGTGATCCGGGAGACAGACTGAATGAAATCAGGCAAGTACCAAGCCAGTGGTTTCGGAAATATGACTGGCAGGTCAAATGCCCCTAAGAAAACTGCCAGGGGCAGCGCTGCCCCGCGCTAGGCCGTGAAGGGAGGCCCCACTGAACCGGAAGTATGAAGCTACTGAGTGGGACTTCATTCATTCCGGCTCTTAATTCAATAAGCATTATAGCTCCTCAAACTGTTTGACTTCTATTTCCGATGTTTTTAACCAGTAGGTCGTGCAGTAAAATTATTCCCGTATCTGCCAGTCAGCTTAATATACAGATCATTGGTTTGCATGCGGCGGGATATTTTATTCATATCTGGCTGCGTGGATATTTCGGGGTGTAGCTCGCAGGACAGGGCCGGCACTGCGGGCTCCTTCGGACCTTCGCCGAGTCTGGATATGCACTAAATGCAAATCACATTCCGATCCGTGCCAGGACTTCAAAGCGCGTGAAATCTGAAATTACAAAAACGTTTGTATTTCAATAGAGGTTATTTGTGCACTTTAAAGCAGAGGTTCTAAAACGGAGTCTCCTTTGATTATGTTACCATCTATGCGTCTCAGAATTTACCTGGCTGTTTTTATTTCTTTTTGCAAATTAGTTTTCAAGTAAAGATATCGTTTTCAAATACTCGGTGCTCAGATGTTAACCGTGTTAACAGTGTGTCGGGTAAATGTTTTTTTGACCTCTCTCTTTCTCTCGTTATTTCTGGGTCTGATTTACAAAAGCATTTTACAGAGCCACAATGCAATTAAAAAACGCGTAATAAATCAGACCTTCTGTATCTCTTTTTCTTTTGCTATGTTTTCTCTCTGTCTTTTTTCTCTACGTTTTTTCCTCACTTGTCACTTTCTAACTTTCAAACTCCCTCCTTCTTTCGATCTAGCACTGTCTTGTTTACTCCTCTCTGTATCAATGTTACCATTTTCCCGACTTCCTATGACTATCCTCATACCTCCTCTCTTTCTCACCCCCGGCATGGACTCCCTCCCTGTCGTGTTTTCTTTCTCTCTCACACTCTCTTCTCTCATTCTTTCTCTCTTTCTTTCTTTCTTTCTTTCTTTCTTTCTTTCTTTCTTTCTTTCTTTCTTTCTTTCTTTCTTTCTTTCTTTCTTTCTTTCTTTCTTTCTTTCTTCTAGGTCTCTCTCTCGATACCCTGTCCCCCTTTCTCTGTCTTCATTCACTAACTCTTACACTCATTCTCTCTAGCTTTCGCTGTCTGCCTCTCTTTCTCTTGCTCTCTGTCACTCCTCTTCTCTCTCGCTCTCTCTCCATCTCTTTCTCCTGCTATCTTCCATATGACTTTGTCTGTCTCTCTCTCTACCTCCCCGTCTTCCTCTCTCTGTTCCTCTCTCACTCTTTTTGACACTTATGTTGCTGCCATCTCTGAATCTCTATGTTTCTGCTTAACCATGTCTCACACTATGCGTCTCTCTCACTCAATGTCTCTGTGTATCTCTCTCTCTCTCTGGTTCTCTCTCCATGTCTCTGTTGTCCTGTCCCTCTGTCTTTTTTCACTCTCTCGTCGCCCTTTGTCTTTTTTCACTCTCTCATCGTCTCCCTTAATCTATCCCGTCTATGTCTCGCTCTTTCCCTTGCTCTTTGTCCCCCCATCTTCTCTCTCTCTCTCACTCTTTCTCTCTCTCTCTCTCTCTCCCTCTCCTTTCTTTCTCTCTCTCTCTCTCTCTCTCTCTCTCTCTCCCTCTCCTTTCTTTCTTTCTCTCTCTCCCTCTCTCTATCTCTCTCCTTTCTTTCTTTCTTTCTTTCTTTCTTTCTTTCTTTCTTTCTTTCTTTCTTTCTTTCTTTCTTTCTTTCTTTCTTTCTTTCTTTCTTTCTTTCTTTCTCTCCTCTGTCTCATCTAGTTCACCCTCTCTCTCTTCCTCTCTCATTATTTATCTCACGTATGCTCCTGCCATCTCTGTGTCTCTGCTTCTCTTTCTGCTTCTCTATCTCTCTCTTTATTTCATTCTCGTTCTTTCACACTCTACGTCTCTCTCACTCTCTGTCTCTGTGTATCTCTCTCTCTCTCTGGTTCTCTATCGATATCTCTGTCTCCCTACGTCTGTTTTCACTCTCTTCCTCTCTTTTACTCTATCTCTGTCTTTATCTCCCTCTCTTTCTCTTTGTCGCTCCTCTTCTCTCTCTCTCTCTCTCTCTCTCTCTCTCTCGCCCTCTCATTCTCCTGCTCTCTTTCTATCTGTTTCTCTTTCTCTGGTTCTCTCTTGAAAGCTCTGTCTCCCGCTCTCTCTGTCTTTTTTCACTCTCTGTGTCCCTCTCACTCGTTCTCTCATTCATGCTCCTGCCCTACCTTTATCTCTATTTATGTCTCTGCTTTTCTCTCTGAATCTCTCTCTCTCTCTCTTTCTGTTTCCCTCTCTCTGATTCTCTCTTTCTGACGTGTTCTCATTCTCCCCCTCTTTCTCTCGCGCTCTCTCTTTCTCCCATTTTCTGTCTGTCTCTTTCTCTTTCTCTCTTTGTCTCACTCAGCATCTTTCTGCATCTCTAGAGTAATTACCGAAGCTCCCTCACAGAACCCTACTCATTTGCCACATGAACCAAAAGGAACTAATGGCAGGAACCTGGTGGAATTGAATTGTATGCCAGGTACATAATATCATTTTTGGCTCCCCAAACGCTGCAAATGTGACCAAATGCTTCTGCGTGTGATTCATATTCCTACATTTTATCGAATTTTGTGGGATTTGTGTTGTTTTTATTTATTTTCATAGCAAATAGGGCGTTTCACTCCATGTTGCAATGTTATCAGGGCCAATTTATGATAATCCAACTGGTCATATTGTTCCACTACCCTATGATTTCCTTGACTTTAATAATCACAGAGATGTTACTCTTAATTATTTTTTTTATTATTCAACACGTTTTGCACAACCATCCGACATATGTTTTGACCTTTCAAAAGGTCTTCCTCCAGGCAAATTTCATATAGGTTTTAGCGCCAATCTCTAATATCCACACAACCTTTGGTTGCTTTGGTCTATTCAGATCCGCTCTCTGTATCTTATGATTTTGTCGTTACTTAATATCATTATTTTGTAAGTCCATTTAGGCCACCTCTAATTGGAGTCTCCTCCAACCTTATCTCTATATCTTTTTTTTCAAAACCTTTTAAAGCACTCACCATTGTGGATGGTTTCTTGCTTCATGTGGGTCGATATTTTATGCTGATCATATACAGCCAACCCAATTTCTAGGTCACTCGAACCTCATTCTATATTGTACCTCACTCGCAGCGTCCTGCGTGGCTTGTGGGTGTTGTCACTTCTTGTATTATTTATGCAATAAACCACAAGCTAGGGGTCCATTATCACGC
This sequence comes from Ambystoma mexicanum, assembly GCF_040938575.1. Classification (NCBI taxonomy): domain Eukaryota; kingdom Metazoa; phylum Chordata; class Amphibia; order Caudata; family Ambystomatidae; genus Ambystoma; species Ambystoma mexicanum. Next base: position 1,158,219,134 of record NC_090931.1, read on the forward strand.
CAGGTAATGCCCCAAGATGTAGTTACAGGCCAGAGCGAAGCCTGTAACTAAGCCTGGGGCATTAATGGACACAGCAATGCTCTTCCAGTGAGGGCTTTATTACTATTAGTATCCCGGCAGTTTGTACAGGGATACTAATAGTTTGTTAGTGTTAGGAGAATTCTCCAGAATGGCTAATTTCCCTTACCTACTGAGACCCTCAGCAGCTTTGCTGTATTTCTAGGATTCATTTTTCTTTTCACCTGGTAAGAGTGTAAGCCTTTTTTCCCACCCTTACATGTGTTTTTCTGTGTGTGTTTAACATTTTTGTGTTTATAGACTGTGGAGCCTCACCTACTCCATAGGCATCATCGTTTTACTGTGTGTTACACAACACCTTTAGTGCAGTGACACAGGGTTGTCTTTTTCAGACTTCCCACTTTAAACTCAATTTTCTGGGACTGACTACTATCTCCCAGAACATGTAAAGTTGCCACTGACTTTATTAGTCTGTTTAAATTCACAGACCCAGTACAAACTATCTTCCATAGAGTACTGGAAAGGGTTAATAGTTATCCCTTTTTGTCTGTCTCTCATGGAACATTATTTCATTCCCTTTTCTTTAAGATTTGGCTGGTGTCAGTGGTATCTAGCCTATTTTTCCTACCGCGGTTTAATAAAATAGCCCTGAGACTGTTTTAGGCTAAGTTAGTAGCCTCGAACTTAAATCCTCTGGACCCCATTTACATTTATTTGATTCCGGCTGGGTTTATTAACCATTTCTTTTTGTAAAGGTCTTTCTCGTGTTTTACTCTGCGCGCCAAACCAGGTTTGGTTCTTTTCTTCGCCGTACTTTGGCGGGCTTCTGCACAGAAGCCCTCCTTAGGCTCCTGAATGTCTGAGGGGGACGGGATGTGAGGGAGGGGTTTGAGACTCCCTGTATAGGGTCTCCTTGGAGACCCATGTCGCACTCGTTATGATTGGCTGTGGTGACTGTCCCAACAGGACAGCTCCCCTGCTGCGTGATTGACAGCCAGGATGTGTGAATGGGGGAAACTGCATAAAAAGCAGGTCTCTAGGACGAGGAAGGCATAGTCGCCACTGGATCGAGGGAACCGAAGAGAAGCTGAAAGAAGAGGACCTCTACCATGACTGAACCTCGCGGTGAAGCCTTGCTGCGGGTCCAAATCTCCAAACTTCGACGACAGGGAAGATCTGCAAGGAATCTTCTCCCCTTGAGCTGGTGGGACCAACCAGTTTGCCAAACTGCAAGCCAGACTTCCCTCCTCTGGTTGAATGTTCTGTACACAGCTACAGTGAACCAGATAGCCAGGAGGATCGGACCCTGCTTGGGTTTTAAGGAGCGCACCTTTTATTTGTTGCTTTGCTCTGCTGCTGGTTTCTTCCCTGGGCAGTGCAGGACCTTTCAGTCTTCCTACTTCATGTGAGTCTGACAGTCGCTTCAGGAACTGTGAGCCTAGGACCTGCCAGGAACTTCTGCCTCAGCTACAGCCTTCTTCTTCATTTAAGGTACTGTTCAAACACGGTTGTTTGTTCCGTCCAGCCGCGGGGAAAGTGTTTGAAATCTTTCGCCAATCCGAGGGCTTGTCCTTCTCTACTCTTTTAGGTAACTTTTCTTCCAACCAACTTTGTTTCAAACTCTTGGCAAAGACTTAACTGCAAACTACTCTGAACTGTGTGACCCTCTGCAAAAACTCTGAACCATTAACTTTGCCCCAGGCCTCTTGATTTGATTTCCTCACCGTAGTAGCCTTTTCTAGATTGCCCTGCTTACTTACTTGATGGTGCTGCTTAATTTGTATAACCTTGCTGGAGTGCCATTTTGCTCACACTTCATTTTGAGCTTAACTTGTCCAGACTTCATTGGGTGTGGTGTAGTTTATTAAGATTGTGATTTTCTGCTGCTTTACTTTAGTGAATCATTTTACAACTGATGTGTAAATAAATGTATATTCTTTTACTCAGAAACCTTGAGTCAGTATTTGTTTGAACCATAGTAATTGTTGTCCTTTGTGTAACTATTGATACTGCTCACTTTACTCTTGAGATAAGTCTGGCGGCTCAGCCATCGCTACCACTTTACTGTGTAGTACAGGCTTGTACCAAAGGTGAATTTGTACTGTTACTTGTAGTCTTAATTGTGTGTGGTGTTCCCAAAGGGTACTGCATATGATTCTGCTTAACAGTTAGTTGTGAAACTATACATAGTACATGCTCCCTTTCCATGACAGCCATGTGAACGTCGGAGCTGAGCCAGGAACACTACTTCCCTGCACAGCCAATGGACAAGAAATCAGAAGGTTAGTGGGGAGGGTGCCTTATTTGGTGGAAAGGAGGTAGGATGGGGGATGGGATGCCAGAACGCGGGGAACCATACTTCTCTCGAAAACCCGTTGAGGGAAGATGTTGGCCCGCGCGCTGAGGCGACTCAGAGCGGGGGCTGTAACATTTGGTAGAGCTCCAGCTCTGAGCCTTCTCATTGGATGGGAGGCCACGACCCCCCCATGGGGTACTACTAAGTTCTAAAGCCAGGCACTGTCACTGTTTTGAGGTTTTCAATGGTCAAAGATGTCCCTTCCATAACCCCATTGATCTCATCCCATCAGACCACTGCAATAGTGTTAAAGACTAACTTGGTTCTGTTCAAGTGGTCAACATAGCTGAACCCGTTCTGGCACTTCAGAGACAGATTGATATTTTTCAGAACTTATCATAGCGCTCTTCCTCAACCTGGTTCACTGACTCTATCATCTCCGGTCTCCAAAACAGCCACATCTGTCTTTGTCTTTTTCACCGTCAACAACCAGATTATTTCTCGTCACATCCCCGGGACATGCTTATGGCCCCGCCACAAGAACCCTTCTCTCTTTCCTTGAATGACCCAGTGGCATTGAAGACCGATATTCTTACCCTCGAATAGCAGAAGTAAAATGTAACACTGTTGCCATGCATGCTGCCTCCACACTATCGAGCAAAAAATGCACACATCCGCAGAAAGAGTGTCAATTTCAAAGAAATACAAAGAAATCCAGTGCAACGTTGCAGGCATTGATACCCACACAGAGAAACAAAGTGCAATTACAGTCTCTTCTACCCATTGTAGCACCTCCTCAGCTAGATAGTGCCTAGAGGCGATCATCACCACTTCTCTGCAATGTTGATATCTGCTCATGTAGTCATTCCTGTCTACACTGTGTATTTCATAGACCTACTGCCTTTGGTGCATTCAAAATCATGTAAAATCACTTTCAAAGAAGACGGACAGGTGTCAGAACGAATGGGAAGGTATCTGTTATAAAGACCATCTCAACAAGTCCTTCACTTCACTGACACCCAGCGGGCAGCTCTCCATTTCAGCGGGGATGCAGTGTGCAGAACAGGTTCATTTTGTTTGGTAGCACTGCACAAAAATAGAAACAGAAACAGCATCATGTGTACCTGCCAAATAAACTCATTATGGACGTTGAAACATCACGATGTTGTGAAATGCTTTCATCCTCACAAGTGTAGCGTGAGAAGAGCAGGACAAAAAGACAGGCTGAGAGAAATGGAAGTAATGAAAAAAAGCACCATCTCAGCGTCACTCTATTTAAATATGGCTTGCATGTTGCCATTGCTTGCATATGTTTGAAGATATTGTTGTCAGAATGTTAGACGCCTCTGTCTTTGCACCTGATGTCCTTTTGTTGTTACTTCGAACAAGCGACATATATTCATAAAAGGCACTAGAGATGTGGAAATTGTATTCCCAAAGATTTCGCAGTGCTTCAAGAGAACAATCAAGCTGCCAAATGTTTTCCACCCTACTTGTGTACACGTTCTGCATGCTGGTCGGCCACACACTTCTATACAAAGCACAGGGGATCTGAAAAAAGACACAGTTCAAAACTGTGTTTTCAGGTTCTAGTGCGTTTGTTAGAATTGAAGAGTGATCAGTTACAAGGAGATGTAACGTTCACGTCCATTTCAGACGTGATCAAGCTAATTTGTTTGCTTTCTTTGGCTCAGACACGCTTGTTTGTTGGACAGACTAAAATCGTCATTACTGCTGGATCAGGCATATGGGTTTGAACACCATGGCCAGTGATCCCTTCAAAATCAATGATTTAGCTGCTGCGTGAATTTCGGATCTGAAAGATTTGAAAATGTGCTTTTAATTCGTCTTTGTTCAACTCACAGAATTCAGATTCAGCAATTGTGTGCTGGGTGAGGTAACACAAAAAGGATCATCATTGAGTACAATAAGGAATGGGGGCTAGGAAAAGGCAGTCTATTTGTTATCTTGATTCACAGTTTTAGTAAATGCAAATTTTTCAATAATTGAACACTTAGGGCCAAATTCATGGAAAGGTGTGCTTTACGCACGTATTGTTGTGTGGCGAGTACGACATTGCGTGCAGAATAAAAAATGCTCGCCCTGCATATTCATGGAATTCACTGTGCAAAATAGCCGTAATCGAAAGCTTTGCCCGGAACACCCTGACACGCCCCCACAAAAAGCATTAACAGCCAGAATAGCGACCTTAGCATGCTCCCCTGGGAGCAAATAAACACACTCTTCCAACAGTGCATTTGGTCCCAACAAGCATGCCTGCATCATGGGGACCCTGCGCAGGGCCCCCTGTAACTGTTGCTGGCACCCTGACAACATGAGCATGATACTTTGTAAACTAAGACAATCTGCATGCAAACCCCCGTAAACTGTTTCTGCACCCTACTACACAGACACTTACGTGAACCACTAAATTAGATCGGAACGGTGGTTGAGTACATGCACACCTAAATCTGACAAGAAAACCCACCTCCAGGGCATAAGTCCTATGTGCAAGTGTTATTATGCCTGCTTTCGGGTGGCATAGAGATCGAGGGATTTGCTTGGCCATTTCTATGCGGAGAGGCTGTGCGAGTGGTTCCATGAATATGTGTTGTTTGCTGCAATTGTGGGCCTGTGAGGGACAGCCCGGGGCCATCCCTCGTAACACCCACTTTTTTGCATGTTCTTCCCCATTTCTGTGTTCCACCCCCTTACCAGCCCTCTGCACAAGCTACACCCATGCTCTGCGTGGTGCCTCCCGCAAGGCTCGATGGCTCACAGAGACGTGCTGAGCCTGCACGAACTCCACGCAAGTCCTGAAAAAGTACTGCACATTTGATTCCATTAATCGATTAATGTGATTTTGCATTTAGTTCAGTGTGCAAGTTCCCTATTTCCCATGCAAATAATTCCATAAATCAGCATACATTGTACGTAAAAAGAATGGAGCTTTGCCCCCAGATCTTACTCCACTAACATGGTTGCGTATTGTACAATGATGTAGAAAACATCAAAGCCAGACCAAAGCACACATGTTTCAGGCATTAAAATGCACTTCTTAAAGGCATATCTTGAAATGTCATAGCAGTGGTCTTAGTAGTTCATATTTAAGCTGATAACACCACTGATATTGCAATTTCTCTTTGTGATACAAGTTTCATGTCTATGCCTAAACTTCTGATTGAGAGCTCTGCAGAATGTATTGCAACTTATGAAATATGTGACTGGTGTCAGTCGGTCCCCTGCCACTGTCTTTTGAATACCTTATAAGGTATTTCTTTGATTACTTACATGATTGATGCAAATGTTCCAGATTCGTTAGAAAGCGTTGTGAGATTTGAGAACTAGATAATGCTACCCTCTTTTAACAGCAACGTATCTTAGGCTTTTATTTATTCGAGAGGCCCCACACATGATTTTCTGTAGTTTCATTCCTCTCTGGTAGAATAATAAAAGTGCCATTCACATGGACCTGCAGATTCACCAAGCACTTGGATTCCAGTCACGCAGCCCTGCCTCCTACATTGATGTTTATGCTCATCACAGTTATCACTTTTTCTCAAGAGCTGTAACTAGTCTCTTTATCGCAAGCCTTTCATAGAATGCTTTTTACAAAAGAAAAAAAAAAACTTTGAGCACTGTTAAACATGTCAATGTTTGGGGGAAGTGCACCCACACATGTGTCCCAAAACAATTAAGAAAACTGCAGTTCTAATAGATTACCTCTTTCTACAGGCTCCATATGTTACATATAACCTTGGGGTGCAAGTCTAGATTCAGAAATATTTACAGCAAACATGGGAAACTCTGTGGCATCGTTATTTCTTCTGCCTCCTACAGAGTCCCCATTTTAGGAATGTCCTCTCAGTGGAAATCTAGATTCAGAATGTTTTTCACTGATCATGGTGCACGCTGTGGCTTAATTTCAGCTATGTTTGGCATCACTGGCACAGATGACTCTGGATGTGTCATCATGGATGGCACAGATGGAGCTGTATATGCCTCATGTCCTCAGTTCCTTTTCCTCCATGCTTAGAATGCTGATGTGAAATGTGGTTTCTATTAGCAAATTTGGCCTGCATCAACCCCCCCTCAAACATGTTCAGATTGTACATCCTGCAAAGAGTGAGGAAAGCCCATGTTGGTGTCAGAATCACACAGGTGGTGTGTCCTGTGCTTTTGTCAGCATTACGATGCCCTATCAATATTGCTATTTGCCCTGACACTGTTGCATTTAACACTGCACCCATTGCCTATGCCCTCAGACCTGAAAACACAACCAGCCCACACACATCCATCTCCTCCATGACCTCTCTTAACCTTGCTTTGGTCAACACCCGCTCCCTTCCAGCCCATGCACTTGATATTTTTGACCTCCTCATAACAGGCAAACTGGATACCCTGGTCATTACAGAAACATGGCTTCACTCACCCTCTGGCCCTGCCCTCTCTCTAGCAATCCCGGCTGGTTTCACCATCTTCAGGAGCAATAGACTCAATGCCAGAGGTGGAGGTGTGGCTCTGGTAGGATAGCACGGAGGATAGCACAGGGATAGCAAGGAGGATAGCATAGGGGCAATGCGCTGGTATTGGAAGCAAGAACACACAGAGTAACAGATGTTTGAATCCTGGATCCACGCTTAGAAACCAAACTCATTTACAGTATTATGCGCGTTACAAGAAAAGCAATTAAATAAATAAATACATGTTTCCCTTCAATAAGACTGATCTACAGTGCCCTGAAGGGTAATTGCGACATCCTATCTATGAAATTTACAACCTCTCCCACTAACACCATATCAGTCCACATTATCTACCGCCAACCAGGCCCAGTACTAACATTTGAAGAGGACCTTCTCTACATGCTAGGAACTAACATGAATCCCCCATCAAAAGTTATCCTCCTCAGTGATTTGAACCTGGGTCTGAATGGCCCTACAGTCTTGCAGGCCTCCTCTGTGGCTAACTCCCTCAACACAGTGGGTTTCGGCCATTGCTTTAGATCTCCCATCCATGGGAAAGGTTGTACCTTGGAATGGATTGCAGACCCTAACTGCCAGGTTACTATCGGATCCAATTTGCCCTGTCCATGGTGCAACCACCACATTATCCCCTTCTCGATCCAACACCTCAAGCACACTAAACCTATCATCGTACCACTGCCTCACTCATTGGCATAAAGCTCATGCAAACTCATTAAAGATTGCATCCTACCCCTTCTCAGTTCCCTCAAACAGAAGCACCTCATTTCACATGACCCTAAAGTACTAGCAGATATATACACTACAACCTCAACAGTCACAGTAGACACCATGACCCCCCTAGCTCCCCGAAAGGCCAAACCTGCTGGACACGCCAACTCGTGGTTCAGCACTGACCTCCTTGAACTCCGGAAAAACTTGCTGAAACGAACTGGAAAAAACACCATCAGGCACCTTGCGGCTAGTATTCATGAAGGCCTCCTAGTCGGACAAACAAGCTATCATTCAGGCCAAATACACTACATTCAACTCTAGAATAGACAAAGCTAAATCCAACACTACAGAACTATTCTGCATTCTTAGGGAACTTGAAACTCCTACAGTTCCCCCTAATAGACTCACCAAAGTAAAAGCATGTTGTACTAACATACAAAATGCCATGCTCCTCAAAATCAATAGTTTACACAACAAAATCCTTGCCAAACAATCCAGTCTAAATCCTTCTCACCTGGTCCCAGCCACTGCTACCTCCCTTACTGACACCAGCCTTGGCCGCCCTCTATTTTTCTTCCAAAAGGTCTCAGAGCTGGAAGCTTTAAATATCTTAGGGAACTTGAAAGCCCTGAGGTGCAAAGGGGATATATGCCTGGCCTCTCTTATTCAAGAATCTTTAGCACTACCTTCATTAATGCCTTATTCGCTGCTGGCATAGTGCCATTCAGCTTTACGGAAGCCTGGGTTCTCCCCTTCTCAGAAAAAAACTCTCTAGTTCCAGCGATCACAAATAACTAGCTGCCTATTACTACTGTCCGCTTCCTTGCAAAAATGTTAGACAGAACTGCCTATGTCCAAATTAAGCACCACCTAGAAGCAAACCACATTCTGGGAGCTCACCAGTCTGGATTCCGCACAGGCAATGGCACTAAATCTGCACTCCTAGGCCTTGAAAACCAGATGGATGAGATCAAGGATATATGGAAACCTGCCCTTCTTCTCCTTTTAGATCTGTTTTCAGCCTTTGATTTAGTGGATCACAAAATCCTATGCCACCATTTTACCACTTCTGCTTTCTTCTCACCAGAAGCCACAACGTGGATCGGCTCCTTGCAGGAGGGCAGTTCAATGAGAGTGTTCACTGAAAATGCCAGTGCTTCATGGGCCCCAATCACCTGCGGTGTACTGCAAAGATTGTGCGCCTCTCCCACGCTCTATAATATTTTTACAAAACCACTCTTTGACCTCCTAGATGCCATCAGTATATCATACACCAACTCTGTCTTAATGACAGAAAGGTGGAAAGCCTTCTTGCTGGGCCCTCAGTGACACTAAAAACGCAGCCTTCAACATGGATGGTACCCAGATTCGTCTCCTCCTCTGTGAAATCATTGGGGGTCTACGTCGATGCCACACTCTCGTTCACACGCTGAGTGAACACCATCTCTTCCTTTGCAGCGTATACAACTAAACTGATAAATGTCTACAGACCCTTCTTCTCCTCTGACAGCTGTCTAACTATTGCACGTGCAGTCATCAGTGTAAGGCTGGACTACTGTAATGTACTCTTTGGGGTTTCTCTGCACGTAAACTCAAGAAACTACAGACCATCCTAAACAACGCACTTCGAGCAGCCTTCAACATCCCTAAATCTGATGACATATCGGCAAGAGGAATAGCCATGCACTGGCTCCCAATTAGAGAATGGATAATTTTCAAAACCCTGTCTAATACGCACAGGTGAATTTCCGAAACTGCTCCTTCTACATCTCTCAGAAATTCTCCAAGGTTCACTCCTATAGGTCCACTAGAGCACTTTACACACACCATCTTGTCCAGCCCAAATTCAAATGCATAAACGTGTGAGTGTCTAGCATCCCGTCCATAGCTGCTAAACAATTGAACTCCCTTCCACCCACATTGAGGGCAGAAGATTCCTACTGGATCTTCCAAAGAGCTCTCAAAAACTAACTGTTCTCTTAATTAGGGATTCAACACAAGATCCTTCCAGGCCATTACTATTCTGCATGTAACTGCTAAAATGATCTACTTGAAACGGTAATACTATTTGTCTGCATGTAACTAGTCTCTGTAACAGGGCCTCGTTGCCTTTGGGTTTTTGTGCACTTTATAAATTAAAAATTAAAAAATAAATAACACATATCACCTCTGCCATTAGAATACAACTGAGTCCCACGACAAAAATTCAGTCCAGCTTGGCACATAATAAGTCTGCTTGACTCGCTTACTCTTTTGGCATTCTATAACAGCACACATAGGTGTCCAGCCAAAGGATCGAAAATAAAGGATCTAATGCCCTTTTGTTCGAATCCAAAAGGATCGAAAAAAAAGGGTCAAATGTTTTTTTAATTTATTTATTTATATATATTTCAAGTGTAGTATGCAGAAAAAGTTTTTTTTTTATAAAAAGAAAACAGGGGATTGGGGGGAACCCCCCCATAAAAAAATAAAATAAAAATAAAAAATAAAAAAAATCGACTCTTTTTTTCGGTCCTTTTGGAGTCGAAAAAAAGGCATTCAAGCCTTTTGTTTTCGATCCTTTGACCTACAACCACACACATACACTAGCCAGATCTCCATGTCTCGTGAGCAGGGACTTAGCCGCCCCTCCATAGCTTTGTGCTAGCTAAAATGCACATAGACATTCTAAAAAATACTCCTTCAAATCACATACTTCAGACTTCTGTTTTCCAAGGGCGTTCACCCCACAGCCCTTTAATGCCATTCTAATGGCATCGGGCACTGTACAAATACACTTTAGTGCGCTGTGTCCTACAATTTTCTTCAATATAAAATTAAATTGGAATTTACACAGAAGTGACTGGTTGTATCAACTACATCCACATCATGTACTAAACCAAGGTTAACATCCAAGGATTGACTAAACCAAACCTAACTTAAACCTGAACACCCAACCTCCAATGAAATGCTATTGAGCTATTCAGCACACACCGCAAGCAAGATAGCCACCACAGCTATTCTACCCTACCTGTATACATTCATTAGGCTATCAGTTATATTACAATAGATCTGTAATAGATACACATTAATATGCAAGATTGGGAAGTAGACTCATCATTTCCATTTAGTTTGTGGTGGTGTACTTTTCTAGTTTGCCTAAATGGAATGTGCAATACAACATATTGGTTCTTCATGCAACTGTGTATGGTCCGGGAAAAGAGTTTGTGTCTGAGGCAACTGAAATACTAGATTGGGTCCAAAAGTAGCTAAAGCTGGAATAAATTCCAGTAGCCCAAGGAAAATAGTAAATCTCAGAATCCCAGATTCATTCAAATTTCAATTTGAAGAATACCTTTTCCTGTATTTACTGCTATGGGTTTTGCACCTCCTTCCACCTTTCTCCCAACAGAGCATAGCCAGCTCCTAAATCATATAATCCATCCGATAATACGTGTTTGACTAGCAAAGTGATCCCTTCTGGCAGGGAATTTAAAAAGCAGTGCAGATAATCCTGCTTGACTTTACAGCGACATATTGTATAGTGACTGTTAACACTGCCATCCAGGTTGGGATGATGTCTGGTTCTCGAAGAGTCATATGCGTTTATGCCCTGTCATTGATGTCATAGAAAGGAAGCCTGTAACAAATTCTGCATGTATAGGAAAATAAATCACTTGCATTCTACCGTGTCTTGTGTTGCATTATCAACAAAGGATTAAATCCCACTTAAATGTTGTCATGCTGAGAAAATCAGTTGTCACTTCATATACGTTTCTATCATACACACAAACTAAAATGCACTTGGAACTTCTCCTGACTTGGACTTTCTGGGCCTAACCACACCCTGTCCCATTCCCCTCCAAGAGCAGACATTATAAAAAGAATTAACATCCCATGATAGGAATAGTTTTTGGTCGAAAAACATTGCATGCCATACCAATCCTTGGCATGATCATATATTACCTCTAAGAGAAGAACTAATTCTGTGACAGACATGCAGAAGACTGAGATATCAGTTGCGTCAAGAATGTGCGCCTCTTTTGCGTTAAGCCATCTTTTGGGCCACGTTGTCTGGTTATTATCTCTGTTCCCTCAGTGGTTGGCTGACAAATGACCTCCATATACCAGATCCCCATTGAAGAGGATTCAGTTGGACGAAAGCAAAGGAGATATTTTGAGTATCAAGACAAGGGAAAATGTGTATGGAAGTGCAGACCCTCCTGACCCCTGCATGCTCCTCTTTCTGAAGCATATGCTCTCTTGCTTTATCTGGTTCCTGAGTTTTGTGAGATGTTCTGGATAAAGGACAAAATATCAAGTCCTAAAGAATACTCCAGAGAGTGTTCATCTTGAAACAGCCACACTTCTTGAAGAAAACCAATGGTTGAGCACCTAACCTTGCAGTGAGTACTAGCAGCCTCACACCTTTAGTTCTCAGAGTCAACAGGTAAGAGGCCAGTGCTATATCTGATCACCATCACAGTGGGTCTCTAACCCCCTGACTGTCCTTTCAGTGGAGTTGCGCTTCTTTAACTATGTTTTTGCTAGTTACTATTGGTCGTATGGCCTCATCCTGAAAATGTGCAGCAGATTTAGCAACCTAAGTAGTTACTTCAACTCAAAAGACAATCCACCTCTATTCTCTGGAAGACACTGGAACTGAGAGTAATCAACACATTGCAAATATTTAGAGTCACAGGGCCTCATTACGACCCTGGCACTAAGTGTTTAACGGCGCCGTAAAAGGCTGCAGCGCCGTTAAACACTTAGCGCCTTACTACGAGGTCCCTTTGCGGGACCCGACCTTAACGGCTGGTCTACACCAGACATTAAAGTAGGGACCCGCAAAGGGACCTTGATGCTAAGTACAGTACCGCAATTTGCGGTACCGTACTTAGCGCCTTCCCCATTCCCATAGAGCCCTATGGGGTGAAAATGGGAATGGGGAAGGGCCATGGTTCAATGGGGAATTACCGCCTCGCCAACCTTAGAATAAGGTGGTAATTCCCCATTGAACCATGGCGGACCCGTTACAACACCGGCACCAACCATGGTGCTATTAGCGCCGGTGTTGAAATGAGGGCCACAGACTTTCAAATATCCATTTCTCTAGAATGTTTGGGGTCATGACTTTGCAGGCCTAAAAGACCTGTTTGGGGCTGATCCTCCATCCCTAAGCAAGACACCCCCCAAGTAATCTACTTAGATTTCTGGTTCATTCTGAATGTCTTCTCTTTGATTTCTCCTTCTCTATGTTTTCTGTTCGGTTCTCCGAAATTATGATTTAGTGGTCGAACATACAGATTCATACATGTTTCAGAAGTGAAAAGTAAACTGAATAGAAGGCAACTTAACAACACCCTAAGAGGTACTTCCCACCACTCCCCATATCAGGACGACTTCCCACATGTATTGCTAGTGGAGGGAAAATGATACATTATTGTTGAGACAATGGAGACTAGACAATTAATACTCCAATGCAATTAACACAAAATGTTGCAGTTTGGCTCAGTAAATATCTATTGCAAACCACCTTGTGCACTCCCCCATCCTAACCCATAGACAAGTTATTGTTAGGATATTCCTGTTTGGTGGGGATCCAATTTAACAGGAAAGATTTCAAACGTAAGCATGGTTCTATTACCAACGTGCATCACTACCATCATATAGAGAACACACACGTCTAGAAAGTAGTTGAAGATACACGGAAACATCAAAGCTCTACTCTGAAGTTGAAGTACTTCCTTCAATATTTGAAAATGCGAACATTACCACTAACCTGTCCTCTACTTTGAGACACTTAAAAACAATTTGATGGTCACAAATTAGTTTCACACATGTGGCCAGGTCTTTTATTTACCCATAGTCTACTTCCTTCTGGTAGTAACGAATTTTCAGGCAGTCAGTTGAATTGGACATCTTGCACATCCAGTCTTAGTCCAAACCCTGGACATTCTGTTGCAGATGTCACAGAATTGAGGATATGGGACTAAGGCCCATAAAAGGTGCACATTCCCAGCACGAATATTCCCTTTGATCTCTTCCTTTTGTAGTTTGCTCTGTGTCAATGTGGATGGAGGCATATTTTCGGTTAATACAGTCTGTACTCTGCTAAAGACTGTATTGAGGTGTGCATTCATAATACCAACTCTGAACTTTACCCAGTAATCGATATATAGATTAGAATTTAGTTATGTATTGCATCCATCTAAGCTATTTTCAAACAGGAACATATTGGCGGTCTAGAATATGGGTGCTGGTCGCATTGTACCTACACCTGTTTCTGGACAACCACACTACAACCCCGTGGGTGCGTGCCGGTGTGCCCGGCAGATCAGTCGTGCCAGGTGCGAAGGCACCCGCCCACAGTGTTTTCCTGGAAGCACCGGCATTGTTAGCAACGGTGTTGGTGCTTCCGTCTCCCCATGCCCATGGAGTCCTATTGGGCTCCATGGGAATGGGGATTCACATTTGCCAGTGCCTGACCTCCCGATCCGCTGGGACTTGTAATGACCCTGTGGCACCGGGAATTCAGGCACCGGTAAAGTGTTGCAAGTCTTGTGGCAACCCGCCAGAAGCACCAGCAGGGTTTCCGCCGGACTTGTAATGCGGCCCATTGTCTTGTTTTAGTATCCTACAGATGAATGAACAGGATAGTTTGGTGCAGTCTGGTAAAACGAATATAGAGTATGGCTAATAACACCCTGGGTTTCCGCAGATTACACTTCCCAGTAATGTGAGCCAGTTCCTGGGATGCACGTCATTCCACAGTTCACTCTTTGCTGCACTAATTGCTCTCCTTTGGTTGCTCAATAACTTAAGGAGCTCATTGTCATATAGTTGATTCTCATGTACGATCCCAAGGTTTAGTCACTGTGGCAATTCCATTATTTCCCCATTAAACATTATGTAGATGATTGTGCCATTGTCTATTTGTCAAATGACAGAATAGCTAAGACATTGGGCCTCATTACCACGAGTGCGGCCACGGAATGAACGGTGCCAGTAAGGGACCAGTACCGTTCATTCCGGGACACCTCATTACAAGGTCTGCAGCAGAACTGCAGAGGACGTCTGGTCAGACCAGGAGTCCTTAGCAGGACCTGCTAGCTGACCAGAATGCTAACAACAGGCCCGTCATTAACGGGCCCGTTGTTAGCATCCTCCCCATTCCCATTGAGCCCTATGGGGGGTCAAATGGGAAAGGGGATGTACCGGGTCTGGGTCCCGGGAAAGGGAATTACCGGGCCCTCCAAGATCAGAATGGCCCGGTAATTCCCTATTCCTAGAGCCCAGAACCGGTACCCGGTTTGGGGATAGCCATGCCGCTAAAAGCAGCATGGTTACCTCCAAACTCGTAATGAGTCCCATTGTACTATAATGTGCATAACCTAAACACACTTTCTTGCCCTGATATTGCAACATGGGTGGCGTTAACCTTGCTCCAGGCCACTCATTAGACATACACACTAAGAGTGGTTAACAGACAGAATAGACTTCCTCATAAGACAGTCTTGAAAAAGTTGGCCAAGAAGATACATTAATTATAAAACTTCCCACCAGGAAATATACCTTGTACTTCAAGGCTCATTAAAACTACTACCAAATCGACTATTCTATCAAGTCAAAGAACTTAATACAGACAATAAAGCAGACACGTATATGCAACATCCACCTATCACACTATGCTCTGTTTGACATAACTATCACATTGACGCGTGTGTGTGTGTGTGTGTGTGTGTGTGTGTGTGAGAGAGAGAGAGAGAGAGAGAGAGAGAGAGAGAGAGAGAAAACAGTCATGCACAATGCTCATGAAAAATGACTACAATTGTAACAAATGAGTGAATGTCGCAAATGCAATATCACCAGGCACTATGCTGTCTTGAGCAGAATTGGCCCTGTTTCTCAGGTGAAACAGAACTTCAAGGAATCAGTAGACAATCTGAAAAACTGCCAACTACCATCACTTTCCAAAATTAACAGCACTCAAATCTGTCAAATTATACAAGCAAACATTTAAGATGTAAATTGAATCATCCAGAACACCAAACCCTATGCAAATCGTGATCTGATATACTAATACCAACAAAGAGAGTGCAGTGAGGCACCCAAAAGAATGACTGATGGATCAATTAACAAAACATGCATAGCTCATAATAACAAGGCTTGTCTCTGGGAGATGGCCAACAAACTAGTAGAACCGAACATTCTTCATTTGTGCTCTGAATGAGGCAAACCATATTAGGTTTTATCTGATGGGATGTGGACCAGCACCCCGTTTTGGGTGGACATTTTAAAGGGGAGGAAAGATGAGCTGCTTACTGGAGCTTCTGAGGAGATGATCCAGGCGCTGTGATAACATTCCCTTTTCATGGAGGTTGGGGCATTTGAGTTTAGGCATCTAACTGCCAAGAAGGCAATTTCACCGGTATACCATGTCAGATGTGTAACCAAATGGGAATCTTCTTGCCCAAGACAAATGGTCTCTCTTACACAAGCAACTGATCAAGTGGGTTTCTGAATCGCTCTTCTCTAACGCTTAATCATCAGGTGGGAGTGCAGGTCTGCAATCAAACAAATGCTGAACATCCATTCATATTAAAGAGACAGAGACAACACATCATGAAAGACAAATCCCAAATTATGTTTCTTATAGTTAGGTGGAGAGATTGGTTATGTAGTGGAGAAATTAACATTTTCTGCAGATGTTTTATTTGAAAATGATTTGTATCTGTTCAGTCACAGATAGTACTCATCTAAGACAGAATACAATCAAAACGTTTTGATGGACCAAACATCTTCCCTCTGCTACTGGAACTTCCTTATAAATGTGAGCATCATTGAGGTAGGATTTTTATGGCGCCTGGGAAGGACATGTATGTGTTGGATAAAACAGGTGAAAGAGGGGAGCCTAGTGCAATGCAGAGTTTATCTTCCGATGAAAGGGACAACTTGCTCTTTTCAAAGTAGTTTTGTCTAGGATTTTATCTTTGCAAGACGTTTAGGAAAATACAGCAAACTGAGCTACATGATATTCAACGGGGAAAGGAAAAGAGTTGGTAACTATATCCTCTTATATACACTTCAGGCGTTGTAGGAAAATAGTGTTACAAAAATCGCACCTTACATTAGATTGATTTATGTATGACTGATAATCAACTGCTGCAACACCATGATCACAAGAAGTTAAAAGTGCTGATACTAGAAGCTTGCAAAAGGCTGGCTGTCTAGTTGTTGGCTTGGAGCTGAGAGGGGAGACCTAGGAACAGGTGAGGAGTGCAGTTTTCATGGTATGATCAGTAGCTTCCTCAATCGTGAATAATCCATAACTGAACATACGGCGCCCGAGCCTTGTCTTTCAACACGTGTGCCAATGCACAACCTATTTCAATGTGGCTCATCGATAAACCTACCATACACATGCACCAATGCCTCTTCACCGCTATCCCAGCTCCCTAACTACAACCCTTCTAGTGTAATGTTGCATTAGAAGAACCGGTATTGAGGAAAAGCGACCAGGAAGCAATACACATCAGAATGTTGGTAGTTGTGTGTTGAAGGATCTTCATCATTGTGTGTCCCTACCCATACTGCAGCATCAGAACCTGTGCTGCTGCATAAGATTACCTATGCCACCTTCCTCAGATTGCCTTTGCCACATGTGTGTTTTCCAAAACCTTAGGTGGATTTTTTGGTTTAAAGGAATACTCAAAATGTTCTTTCAGCCACTTGTTAGCTAATATTTTCATATGAATATATTGGTCCCCACTCCTGGCTAAATCGTATTGCTTGGCACTGCAGGCAATTCCAGGGATTGTGGGCGTGGGAGCCTGATTTGTGAGCCCGAGCCAAAGGTGAGGACATTTAAGGAGGGTTTAACCTATACACATGAAGAGCACCCTGCAGTGCTGGTAAGCAATGCTCTTGACACATGGCTGTGGTGCCAGTTGAACAGTTGTTGCCTTCAATGTGGTTCTTCTTGTACATTTCGGTGCATGCGGATGATGAGTTCAGGCTTCAAGAAGACGCAATTATATGGGTATGTCTGCCAAATAACAGATCATCAACCAATCACTTTATTTCGGCATATTTGTCATAAATGTGTATATATGAAGACATACAAAACACATAATTCAATAGATCAAAACAGAGTAAAAGATGTATGTATGTACCTCAACTTTAAAATAACCTACTTTCTTATTAATCAAAGGTATATCGTATCAGCATTCTCGCAAATCAGAGTTTGTCGTTCCTATTAGGATATAAATAGGCTGAAACGTAGTCACCAAGACATAAAACATATTAATTACACATTGCATTACCAAGTATTACTAGTTTTAAAAATAAAATTGTATACATTTGTGTAACTAACACAGTGTGGTGGAAATGCTGTTTGGTCTGGATTGTCAGGAAGCCACTACCAGCATTCTTAAAATAACAATACAGGTCAATGTCAATTGAGCTAATTAAGTGCGAGTGACTATGAGTGTTGTTTATCAAGAGGCAACTAACTACATATTAACCCAGTAATATGTTTCGCCTTGTGAAGAGCACCTTTGTAATTGTTGTGAGTTCCAATATCAATTTCATCATAAATTGACATAATGCATGAGTATCTTAAGCAATACTTTTGTCAAATTAGGTAGTGCTGCGAGGTGGTTAGTTTAAAAATGTAGAACCCTGATTACACATCTTCTTTAATCTGAGTAACCAGGATAAAAATATAGTTAATCACCACACAATTGAGAGGTACTTTGTTAGTTTTCCTATACTATAAGCCAGTAATGCTTTGGGTGAGCAGCGTATTGTAGTCTCTAAAAAGAAAGGTCTTAGATAAAGTTGCCTCCGTTTGATGTATCTGAAACAGAACAGCATACAGTGATTCACGGTTTCTCTTACCCATCAGTTAGTATGTACAGCTACAGTTAGAACGCCACATCAGAACTTAACATACATTGCTCACGTCACCCTAGGACATGACTAATCCAGGGACTGGTCACATGCTACAGTGGATTTTTAATCCCAATACAGAGCTAGGATAGGGGGGGTCAAACTCATTCCAATGTCTTCTTCCAGGGCTTTGTGGTGGATGTCACATAATAAGAATAACGTATCTGTTGGCAGTATACTGAGTGGATTTAGACAATAGTTGCAACATCCATTGTGAATTAATGGGTACATACACCATGGCAAACCTTTGCTGCCCTCCTGTCCTAACACATCCTGTAGGGCCTCCATATATTTCAATATGGCCGGGTTCTCCTAGATTCATATCCAATAAAGCAAGGGCCCAGATGCAAGCACTCCCCCAATATACCCGATACCTGTCGCCTCATGCAACGGAATAGTTGGTGTTCCCCTTGGGAGAATCAGGACTCTCTTTAGGAGTGACCTGAAATATTGTAACTCTTGTGTGAGCCCAGATATTGGTGACATGATGAGCAGTGTGTCTGTATTGCATTTTATATATGTACTGGGTGTATAGCTCCACCTACAGGTGATTTCAGAAATAACTATGGCACTCTTTTGCCTCTGTAGCTTTAGGTTAGATTTAGCCACCTGCTGGGTCCAGTGACTGTTTCCATAAGCCTTATAGCCAGATAATCGAAGGAGGTAATCTGGTCTCTGGTGGTTCCACCAATTTGGGTATTAAGTATTATGTGCCTAGTTCTTTGTGGTTTGGCAACCATAGACTTCGTTTTGGAGCGATTCGCTGTAAGTGCATACTCGTTACAAAAAGCAACAGGCATCTCTAGCTGCTTTTATTTAGCCCAATTGAGGTAAGAGACACAAACACTGCTTCAAACCTGCAGACATCAAAACCAGATACTTGGGCTCTATCCAGTGTTGGCGCATCAGCCTCTGTGGCCAACAGTGACTCTATGAGGGATAATCACAGGCTGGAGGAGTACAGTCCTATTTTTATTTTTTTCAAAGAATAAAGGCATAGGTGCTAAAGTCCACAGGAGCAGAGGAGATGATCACGTTAAGTGCAGAGATTAGGGCAGTGAGTTAAGTGGTGCGGTGGGACCTGGCATGGCGGCGGTCATCCTGAGAGCCATCTGGATCGGTGGAATGTGGGGAAACAGTAGCAGTCAGAAGCCATCAATCCTGAATGACTGTCCGGCATTTGGGTTCTATAACGCTCTGTGATCCATTGTGTGAATGTTGAACTTCACCTTCCTCTTGAAGGGCAAGCAATATGATACTTGCTTGTAATGCTTTTCTCACATCATCAATTTTACAATGAATAAGGAAGGGCTTGGTAAATATTGAGATGGTCACTAATAGCAGAAGAACTCGTGCCAGGCTTTAGTTGCTATTGGGGAAATGTTAGGCATGTGACTCTTCTCAGTTTTTGCGACATTGATCCTGGCTTCCTGATGTTCCCAATGATGACATCAATAATGGATTATTGGGTACACGTTTCTGGGTGTAGTGCCATTCCCATATGAAATGTATACCTAATTACCTTAATTATAAGCATATTATAATGCCACTTAACAAAGAGTTAGTATTTAGAATGCTTGACATGTCCCGGTTTAAGAGAATCACACCAAAATCATGAAATCTTGTGCAGCATTTGAAACATTTAAGGTCAGGTAAGGTTTCCTTTGAAAACGTAGCATTTAATGCAGGAGTCCTGTCCCAAATTGCATTTGTGCAGTCCTAATTAGGAAGATTTCCACTTCCTTTCATGTACTCTCAGGAGGAGCAAGGTGCCGTGTTGAGAAATACAAAACTATTTAAATTCAATCTTTTTAGCTTGTAAAGCCTGGCTGTCAATGGGGAATATAGCTGTTTCCGCGTTATGATACGTAGCACTTGTGGCTTCGCCAGCCAAACAACCTTTTGATTTGCATTATCGCACGAACAAACAAATATACTTTTTGTAAACTGTTGGTTGATCTAGTATATCAAAGATTTGGGGTTTCAAAGCGACTTCAAGGACTGCTCTGAAATGAACGAATAGCAGCCGCTTGAAAGCAACACCAAAAGAACACTAAATGCATAAAAAGCTTTATTTATGTAACTGAATTAGTTATAATGCGAAACCTCCTTGTACGGGAAATTTGTAATGATGAGGAGCATTGAGCAAATACATGAGCGGGTTCTTTGTGTGCAATCAAAATACTAATATTTTGAAATATGAAATGAAGTATACTGATAATTACGTGAATGGCTGCTGGGCTCTTATGTAAGAAAGCATTCCCCTTGCCTTGGGGACGTCAGCCGAATTCGCTGAAAATAACTTTGTATTACTTTGAAAGAGCCTAGTCCTCGATATGTTAAGAGGGGTTTACCTGCCAGGGACGTCATTTCACCAAATTGCCAGGGTTACCGGAAGTGACATCACATGGCCTTTGACCGCTGATGACATCACAGGAAGTGATGTCATTTTGACCCCATCCGAAGTGATATCACGGGAAGTGATGGAATGCAATCTTTCACCCCCTGACAAAACAGGAAGTGGCATCACATAGCATTGTTCCTAAGTACACTACAAAAATATGGTTACAATATCACTATAATACAGTGGTCTTCAAACTTTTTTGGCCTGGCCCACCCCTGAGCAAAGTTTGGGCAGGCCGCCCCCCCCAAAAGTGCCAGATGGACAGTATGTAGAAATCGCTATGAACTTTTGCGTGCCGTCACGGCACCCTACTCCCAGTACAGACCATGGGCTCTCCCCACCCTACTACCACCACTATCCCAGTGCTGCCACCCATCCTGCTCCCATCACATTCCCATAACACAAGCATACACACATCCATTCACATATTTAAATAAAAAATAAATCACCATAAATGTACCTTGTACAGGGGCCTGCGCGTGGTTGCTAAAATGCCCCGCTCCAGGTTGCTCTGCCCGTATGTGCGAGGAGGGGCAGGAGCACCCCCTCATACATACATACATGCAGTGCCGCAGCCAGCATTTCCGATGAGCTATGCAAGGCTGGCGAAGCAAAACACCCCCAGCGTTGCATGGCTCAGTGATCATGTGCGGCTGGGGAAATGAACTGTCAAAGGCATACAGTGTTTCCCTTTGACAGTTCAGCCAGCCGAGGACCACTCCCTCAGCTGGGAAAAGCAGCTGAGGAAGTGCTCAGTGTTTCACTGGGCTGGCTCCTCGGCTCCTCCATAATGGGGGTGATGGCCAGTGGATGGACGCCCCCTCACCTCCTCACCCCCTCACCCAGTATGGATGAGCCAGCAGGCTTGGACTGGCCTATAGGGCAATAGGGCGATGACCGTACCAAAAAATGCAAAATGCTAGTGTAGGCCAGTCAAAATGGGTCACATTTTTTGGCCAGTGTGGGCCAGTTTAGGAGTTACTTCACTATGCAGCTAGTAGTTTAGACCTTTGCTGCTGAATACATATCCTTTAAATATCACAATTTGATTACATTTGAACAAAAAACAATCCCTTGGATACTATTCAAACAATCTGTGACTAAAGGACTGAATATCCATTTGCAACTGCTGGCCATTTTTTCATTGGTGCCTCCCTCCCGTTCCTCCCCACCCCACGCTAATGCCCTGTGTTTTCCCTGTTCCCCCCCACCCTCTGCTCATGCCCCGTGTCTCCCTCGTGTTGCCCCCACCCCCCGCTAATGCCCCGTGTCTCCCTCCTGTTCCCCCCACCCCCCGCTCATGCCCTGTGTCTCCCCTGTTCCACCCCACCTCCTGCTCATGCCCTGTGTCCCCCTCCTTTTCCCCCCACCCGCCGCTCATGCTCCGTGTATCCCCTGTTCCCCCCCACCCCCTGCTCATACCCTGTGTCTCCCCTGTTCCCCCCACCCCCGCTCATGCCCCGTGTCTCCCTCCTTTTCCCCATCCCCTGCTCATGCCCCGTGTCCCCCTCCTTTTCCCCCCACCCGCCGCTCATGCCCCGTGTCTCCCCTGTTCTGCCCCACCCCCTGCTCATGCCCCGTGTCTCCCTCGTGTTACCACCCACCCCCTGCTCATGCCCCGTGTCTCCCTTGTGTTTACCCCCCAACCCCCGCCTATGGGCCGTGTCTCCCTCCTGTTCCCCTCACCCCATGCTCATGCCCCCTGTCTCCCTCGTGTTCCCCCCCACCCCCGCTCATGCGCTGTGTCTCCCTCGTGTGCCCCCCTGCCCCCTGCTCATGCCCCATGTCTACCTCATGTACCCCCCACCTTCCGCTCATGCCCTGTGTCTCTCTCCTGTTGCCCCCACCCCCCGCTCATGCCCCGTGTCTCCCTCGTGTTCCCCCATCCCCCGCTCATGCCCCGTGTCTCCCTCGTGTTAAACCCCCACCCCCCCACCCCCACTCCTGCCCCGTGATCCCCCCACCCCCTGCTCATGCCCTGTGTCTACCTCGTGTACCCCCCACCTCCCGCTCATGCCCCGTGTCTCCCCTGTTCCACCCCACCCCCCGCTCATTTCCCGTGTCTCCCTCGTGTTAACCTCCACCTCCCCTCCCCCGCTCATGCCCCGTGTCTCCCTCGTGATCCCCCACCCCTGACCATGCCCTGTGTCTCTCTTGTTCCCCCACCCCCGCTCATGCCCCGTGTTTCCCTCCTGTACCCCCCACCCCCCGCTAATGCCCCGTGTCTGCCCTGTTCCTTCCCACCCCCGGCTCATGCCCCGTGTCTCCCTCCTGTTCCCCCCACCCCCCTCTCATGCCCTGTGTCTTCCACGTGTTACCCCCACCCCCGCTCATGCCCCGTGTCTCCCTCGTGTTCCCCCCACTCCCCGCTCATGCCCCTTGTCTCCCTCGTCTTCCCCCCACCCCCGCTCATGCCCCGTGTCTACGTCGCGTACCCCCCCACCCCCTGCTCATGCCCCGTGTTTCTCTCCTGTTGCCCCCCACCCCCCGCTCATGCCCCGTGTCTCCCTCGTGTTCCCCCCACCCCCCTCTCATGCCCGTGTCTCCCTCGTGTTCCCCCCGCTCCCTGCTCATGCCCCGTGTCTCCCTCGTGTTCCCCCCACCCAACGCTCATGCCCCGTGTCTACCTCGTGTACCCCCCACCCCCCGCTCATGCCCCGTGTCTCCCTCCTGTACCCCCACCCCCTGCTAATGCCCCTTGTCTGCCCTGTTCCCCCCACTCCCGCTCATGCCCCGTGTCTCGCTCCTGTTCCCCCCACCCCTGCTCATGCCCTGTGTCTCTCTCTTGTTCCCCGCACCCCCCGCTCATGCCCCGTGTCTCCCTCCTGTACCCCCCACACCCCATTAATTCCCCATGTCTGCCCTGTACCCCTCACCCCCCGCTCATGCCCCGTGTCTCTCTCCTGTTGCCTCCCACCCCCGCTCATGCCCATGTCTCTCTCCTGTTGCCCCCCACCCCCTGCTCATGCCCCATGTCTCCCTCGTGTTCCCCCCACCCCCCGCTCATGCCCCATGTCTCCCTCGTGTTGCCCCCCACCCCACGCTCATGCCCCGTATCTCCCTCCTGTTCCCCCCACCCCCGCTCATGCCCCGTGTCTCCCTCCTGTACCCCCTGCTCATGCCTCCTGTCTCCCTTGTGTTGCCCACCACCCCCCGCTCATGTCCCGTGTCTCCCTCCTGTTCCCCCCACCCCCCACTCATGCCCCTTGTCTCCCTCGTGTTCCCCCCACCCCCCACCCATGCCCCATGTCTCCCTCGTGTTGCCCCCGACCCGACGCTCATGCCCCGTATCTCCCTCCTGTTCCCCCCACCCCCGCTCATGCCTCCTTTGTCTCCCTCCTGTACTCCCAACCCCCCGCTCATGCCCGTGTCTCCCTCCTTTTCGCCAAACCCCTGCTCATGTCCCGTGTCTCGCTCGTGTTACCCCCATCCCCTGCTCATGCCCCGTGTCTCCATCCTGTACACCCGTTCATGCCCCGTGTCTCCCTCGTGTTGCCCACCACCCCCCGCTCATGCCCCATGTCTCCCTCCTGTTCCTCCCAACACCCGCTCATGCTCCGTGTCTCTCTCTTGTTCCCCCCACCCCACGCTCATGCCCCGTGTCTCCCTCCTGTACCCCCCACCCCCCGCTCATGCCCCGTGTCTCCCTCCTGTACCCCCCTCCCCCGCTCATGCCCCGTGTCTCCCTCGTGTTGCCCCCCACCCCCGCTCATGCCCAGTGTCTCCCTTCTGTTCCCCCCACCCACACTCATGCCCCGTGTCTCCCTCGTGTTCCCCCCACCCCCCGCTCATGCCCTGTGTCTCCCTCGTGTTCCCCCACACCCGCTCACGCCCCGTGTTTACCTCGTGTACCCCACCAGCCGCTCATGCCCCGTGTCTACCCCGTGTACCCCCTCACCCCCCGCTCATGCCCCGTGTCTCCCTTGTGTTTTCCCCCGCTCATGCCCCGTGTCTCCATCGTGTTCCCCCCACTCCCCGCTCATGCCCCGTGTCTCCCTCGTGTTCCTCCCACCCCCCACTCATGCCCCATGTCTCCCTCGTGTTCCTCCCACCCCCCACTCATGCCCCATGTCTCCCTCGTGTTGCCCCCCACCCCACGCTCATGCCCCGTATCTCCCTCCTGTTCCCCCCACCCCCGCTCATGCCCCGTGTCTCCCTCCTGTACCCCCTGCTCATGCCTCCTGTCTCCCTTGTGTTGCCCACCACCCCCCGCTCATGTCCCGTGTCTCCCTCCTGTTCCCCCCACCCCCCACTCATGCCCCTTGTCTCCCTCGTGTTCCCCCCACCCCCCACCCATGCCCCATGTCTCCCTCGTGTTGCCCCCGACCCCACGCTCATGCCCCGTATCTCCCTCCTGTTCCCCCCACCCCCGCTCATGCCTCCTTTGTCTCCCTCCTGTACTCCCAACCCCCCGCTCATGCCCGTGTCTCCCTCCTTTTCGCCAAACCCCTGCTCATGTCCCGTGTCTCGCTCGTGTTACCCCCATCCCCTGCTCATGCCCCGTGTCTCCATCCTGTACACCCGTTCATGCCCCGTGTCTCCCTCGTGTTGCCCACCACCCCCCGCTCATGCCCCATGTCTCCCTCCTGTTCCTCCCAACCCCCGCTCATGCTCCGTGTCTCTCTCTTGTTCCCCCCACCCCACGCTCATGCCCCGTGTCTCCCTCCTGTACCCCCCACCCCCCGCTCATGCCCCGTGTCTCCCTCCTGTACCCCCCTCCCCCGCTCATGCCCCGTGTCTCCCTCGTGTTGCCCCCCACCCCCGCTCATGCCCAGTGTCTCCCTTCTGTTCCCCCCACCCACACTCATGCCCCGTGTCTCCCTCGTGTTCCCCCCACCCCCCGCTCATGCCCTGTGTCTCCCTCGTGTTCCCCCACACCCGCTCACGCCCCGTGTTTACCTCGTGTACCCCACCAGCCGCTCATGCCCCGTGTCTACCCCGTGTACCCCCTCACCCCCCGCTCATGCCCCGTGTCTCCCTTGTGTTTTCCCCCGCTCATGCCCCGTGTCTCCATCGTGTTCCCCCCACTCCCCGCTCATGCCCCTTGTCTCCCTCGTGTTCCCCCCACCACCCGCTCATACCCTGTGTCTACTTCATGTACCCCCCACCCCGCCGCTCTTGCCCCGTGTCTCCCTCGTGTTCCGCCACCCCCTGCTCATGCCCCGTGTCTCCCTCCTGTTCCCCCCACCCCCTGCTCATGCCCCGTGTCTCTCTCTTGTTCCCCCCACCCCCCGCTCATGCCCTGTGTCTCCCTCCTGTACCCCCACCCCCCACTAATGCCCCGTGTCTGCCCTGTTCCCCCCACCCCCCGCTCATGCTCCGTGTCTGCCCTGTTCCCCCACACCCCCTGCTCATGCCCCGTGTCTCCCTCGTGTTACCCCCCACCCCCCGCTCATGCTCCGTGTCTCCCTCCTGTTCCCCCCACCCCCTGCTCATGCCCCGTGTCTCCCTCGTGTTACCCCCCACCCCCCGCTCATGCCCCGTGTCTCCCTCCTGTTCCCCCCACCCCCCGCTCATGCCCCGTGTCTCCCTCGTGTTGCCCACCACCCCCCGCTCATGCCCCGTGTCTCCCTCCTGTTCCCCCACCCCAGGCTCATGCTCTGTGTCTCTCTCTTGTTCCCCCACCCCCTGCTCATGCCCCGTGTCTCCATCCTGTACCCCCCACCCCCCGCTCATGCCCCGTGTCTCCCTCCTGTTCCCTCCACCCCCCGCTCATGTCCCGTGTCTCCCTCGTGTTACCCCCACTTCCCGCTCATGTCCCGTGTCTCCCTCGTGTTACCCCCACTTCCCGCTCATGCCCCGTGCCTCCCTCCTGTACCCCCCACCCCCGCTCATGACCTGTGTCTCCCTCGTGTTGCCGCCCACCCCCTGCTCATGCCCCGTGTCACCCTCCTGTACGCCCCACCCCTACCGCTCATGCCCCGTGTCTCCCTCCTGTTCCCCCCACCCCCCGCTCATGTCCCGTGTCTCCCTTGTGTTACCCCTTGCAGAAAAGAAGTTGGATGGACTCATCCAACTAAGTCTGGCGCTCTCCGTGGGAGCTCTTGTGGAGCTCATTTGTTAAATTACATGTGTTGTAATGTAAAACTTAATCGAAGTTTTCATCCAACTGAAAATTCATCTGTAAATAAACAGTAGATGTCCAAGGTGCTGTTAGAAACAACTCGAAACTGATCTTCAAAGCAATGGTACTAAGTTTCTAGTTCGTCAACAGCTAGGTATTCTGTCAAGCAAGAAACAGACTTGTTTAGTTTTGTGTATGGTTATTTTAATGCCAATGCATTTCGGAGCGGATCTCCTTCATCAGGGCATTAACCACACTATTAAATATAGCTTCTTCAATCGTTATAATACATAAACAAGTCAAAAAACTTTCAACACAAAGCATATATTGGTTTCATGTTAGAGGAAAATCACAATTCCAATAGAATTCAGAAAGTAGATCATAAACATTGACACACTCCGCCATCAAAGATCATAAATCACCAAATATATAATAAGTAAAGGAAAATCATACATACCTAAGAAAGGTAATTCCCAATAGTCAGAAGATGGGGTTATGGGGAAGGAAACAACAACAACATGGAGCCCTTGTTAGGTAAATGTTAATACATGGTTGCGCAAATTAACTGCCAAATTCAAAAATGCTATATGTATCTGAAATGTATTCAAATTACCTTTGTAGTCTCCTGTGGTGCTTAACACTTTTCTGGAGTAAACAACTCTCTGCGTGCAACAATACAGCCGCCCGTGCTCTAAATCAAAAAGTAACATATGTTCAAATAGTTGCTATATAGGCACTCCTACATCCTGTTATATTCATCTAAAGTATGGGGTTTAGACTCACCTGTTGGAATATGCTTTCGTATGTATTATCTCTGGGCAACCATTTCTGTTGTGCTCTACCCGTGCAACGTGTAAACTATTCCCACGAACCAGCGTCCCGTGGGAAAACAGTAGATGAGCTTCTGTGCGGTTACTAAGGCAACGCTGTTCGGCGTGCGCTGTCACGTGGCTCATGGTCTGAGTGGCGACGTCTCGCGTCACGCATCCCCATGGAAACGGGGAGTTCGGAGGGTCTCTATGTTCGATTATGTGAGTACTCTCACTGCTACTGTTGATTGTTAAGTTCTTATCTTTGGTTACCTCGATGAAGTATTGAATTAGAATAAAAAAATGTGTTCAAAAACATCACAGAAAGTGGGAAAGTTCTGATTAAACTATGAATGTGAGTTCATGTGGCTACCCCGTGAAGCGTTCGTCACGCGTGGCTCATGGCCTGCATTGCGATGCCTTGCGTCCCATGTCCCCATGGAAACGGGGAGACGGGATGATCGGGGTGTCCTACATCTGTAGAGTAACTTTTGTGCTTACTCTCTGATGTGATCGCTTCTCTCTGTGACTTTAATATGGCGTTCGATATCCAACCACGGAGGTACTTCATATGGTTCTAACATATATTCCCGTGTGGAAGTTGCACATTTATTTATTTTAAATTTGTTACACTGAATGTAATCCTCGTCTTAATCCGTGCGTGCAAAATTATTAACGGAAATAACAGTAATAGTGGATTGTCAAAATAGTATACACAAAGAACATTACATATGCATATATAATGAACAATAATAGTAGTAACTTATTTATGCATGCACATTGCACATTGAACAACAACTGTTTTAGTGAATCCTTCAAGAGGACACATGTTTTCTTCGTCACATCAATACTGCGCTTCCTTAATGTGTAGCATCAACCATCAACTTTCTACAGTAGATGTGTCCATGTTGTTGTTACCCTCATAACCTCGCGATCATTTGCATGCTTATAAAAAACACGCCCAATTGATCTCCTCGTTCATTCCTCGTGGTGTAAGACACCTATCTAATTTGGTTTGTATGTTCTCATGAGGATCATTACTCAAAACTACCTCCAACACCATAAATTGGATTTGTGTCAAATGATGTCTCTCTTTGATCCAATGTCTTGCGACTGCAGAATTCAAATTTGTATTCCGTGTACACAAGCGGTGCTCGTTCCAACAGAGTTTAGCCTGTCTTTGGGACTGACCCACATAGAATTGCCCACAGGGACACTTGATACCGTAAATAATGTTTGTAGTGTCACAGGTAGCAAATGATTTCAAAATGATTTATTTCCCCGTATGGGGAGGGTTGATGGTTGATCCTTTCAGCACATAACTGCAATTACTACATTGTAGGCATGGAAAGGTTCCAACACGTTTAGTATCTGGTTGTTTCTTTTGATGTCTCGTTTGAACTAAACTGTCTTGAAAGTTTCTACTTCGTTGGTGGGCAAATGTTGGTGGTTCTTTAAAGAGTTCCTCTGTTTTTTGGTCACAAGATAACACCTGCCAGTGCTTTTTTATGATTGATTTAATGCGACCTCTTTGCGTTGAGAATCGAGTGACATATACCAGTGATGGTTCTGTTTTCACTTTACTCGCAGCTGTGAGTAGTTCGTTTCTGTTTTTTCGGTCCACCTTATGTTTGGCTTCTGTTATCTCTTCCTCTCTATATCCACGTTTCAAAAACTTCTCACCCATTTCGTGAAGTTCTTTGTCATAGTCCCTTGGATCACTGATGATGTGTTTTACTCTGAGCATCTGACTGTATGGTAGGTTTTTGATCAAACTGGGTTCATGGAAACTTAATCTATGAAGTAAATTGTTGCGATCTGTTGTCTTCGTGTATATGTTGGTTTTGTATTTGTGTTCCATAGATTCCACCTTTACATCAAGAAAATAAATGCTTCTTTTGGAGTATTTGTGGGTGAATTGAATTTTTTCATTGATTGTATTAAGGTATTTAAAAAATTCCATTAGGTCTGTCTCTGTACCTGTCCAAATTCCAAATATGTCGTCAATGAAACAAACCCAAATGGCCAAATGTGACTTCCATCTCTGATGACTTAGTATGTAATCGGACTCAAATTTGTGCATAAACGTGTTAGCATATGGGGGGCCATCGTAGCTCCCATGGCAGTTCCTGTTATTTGCATGTAAAACTGGTTTCTGTATTTGAAATAGGAATTTGTTGATATACATCGTAGTAGGATGATGATGAATTCCTTATTTGCTTCTATCTCTCCTGTGTTTAAGAGTAGCCATGCCATTGCTTCAATTCCTAAGTCATGTGGAATAGACGTGTATAAGTTCTTTATGTCAACAGTAAACAAGATATGTGACGGTGAGTGTGGTACTGTTGCTAGTAACTGTAGGAAATGGGTCGTATCTTTAATGTACGTTGTAGTTTTCTGGATAAGGGGTTGCAAGAAGTAATCAATGTACTTTCCAATCTACTGTAATACTCTGTTTACCCCAGGTCTTCCGGGAGGGTTGATGAGATCTTTGTGTATTTTTGGTAACATGTATAGATTTGGGATGCGTGGATTTCTATTCATCAGAAACTCATGTGTGTGGTGATTTATCCACTCGTTCTCTTCAGCTTCATCCAATAGTGTTTCTAGATTCTGTTTGATTCTCATTGTTGGATCACTGCCCAGTTGTTTGTAAGTAGTGGTATCTGCGAGCTGTCTTTTGCATTCTTTATCATAATTCTCAGTGTCCAGTATGACTAATGCTCCCCCTTTGTCTGCGGATCTAATCGTTATTGATATATCACTGTAGAGATCTTTCAGCAATTTGAACTCATGAGGTTTTAAATTCTTATGTTTTGTACTCTTGAAATTAATCTTCTTAAGATCCTTCAAGACTTGTTTTTCGAAAACCTCCACTGCTGGAATGTTAATTTGTGGTATGAATTTACTTTTTGGTTTAAATTCCTTGTACGGGTACCCTTCTTGTGTGGTTTGTGGTATCTCTGTTTCATTGAAGAAAGCTTTTAGTTTCATTTTCCTGACTAATTTAAACAATTCTACCTTGGTTTCAAATAGTGAGGTATCAAACGTAGGAACGAAACTCAATCCTTTCTGAAGTGTCTCTGTCTCAGTTGTAGTTAGAACTCTGGACGATAAATTGATCACTAGGTTCTCTTTTGTTGGAGGCGTGTCTGTGGTCCTCCTCGTCCTCTTTCTTTTGCCCCTCCGGGTTCTTTTCCTCTTCCTAAAAAAACGCTGTTGATGGCCCCGTTCTCACTTCTGATGGTTCTGAACTTGCTGCTGGTGGATTCCCTTCTGCCAGCCGAGTATCACTAGTCTCTGAGTCTGAGCTGGTTGGAGTATTTGAATTATTCTGTTGTGGTTTTCTTCAAGTTGGAGCGTATTTCTCCATCCAGGTGTACACTTCATCATTTACATAGTAGTAAGTATCACGGTTGAATTTCCTAATTTTCTTATTCTCTAGCTCTGTTTTATATTCCGTCAATTTAAGGTTAATGTCTACCAATATTTCTTCTATCTCTTCTTCCTTCAATTTGCATGAATTGGATAGCTCTTTCTCAATCTCCTTGATCTCTATGTTGATGGTGTGAAGGTTAACCGTAAGTTCCTGAATGGTTAACAACATTAAGTCCAATGAACATCTATTCAGGATTGCCTCCCATTTCTTGACAAACTCCTTATATTCTTTTCATAGTGTTGGTCGAAGTTGTATTCGTATTCTTCTTAGTATGCGTTGGTTCTTATAATATCTGCCTAGGGTGACCGCGTGTAACTTTCTGTTGATCTCCTTTCGTGTCAAATACTCTAATTGTTTAATCCTTCTGGTTGGATCTAAATCTGTAGTGGTAGTTTACTTATTGAATACATTTTCACCAATCAGTTCCAAAATCTTATTTGCTTCTTCTGTAGAAAAACCTAGCGTTTCCGCTCTCTTGTTTGTGAGTGATTCTATATCTTCATATGACATCTTCTTATGTGCGGTGCTCGATGATTAATTTAGATCTCTTCCACAAAAATTAATGGAGGTGTGCCTTCGCCTTAAGGGTGTCCAAGAACAAGTCTGTCGTAAGAAAGCAAACAAAAAAGGCGGGCACCACCTGTGTAGAATAATTCACTTTTTAGTTTAGTATTTATTAAATCGTTTCAATTAGTGGAGCTGCCGGACCATAGTAGGGTCCTGTGACACCTGGTCCCTTTGTCGATACACCTTGCAGAAAAGAACCCCCTGCTCATGCCCCCTGTCTCCCTTGTGTTACCCCCAACCCCCTGCTCATGCCCCGTGTCTCCCTCCTTTACCCCCACCCCCGCCCATGCCCGTGTCTCCCTCGTGTTGCCCCCACGCCCTGCTCATGCCCCGTGTCTCCCTCCTTTTCCCCCCACCCCCCGCTCATGCTCCGTGTCTCTCTCTTGTTCCCTCCACTCCCCGCTCATGCCCCGTGTCTCCCTCCTGTACCCCCCACCCCCCGCTCATGCCCCGTGTCTCCCTCCTGTTCCCCCCTGCCCCCGCTCATGCCCCGTGTCTCCCTCATGTTACCCTCCACCCCCGCTCATGCCCCGTGTCTCCCTCGTGTTCCCCCACCCCCCACTCATGTCCCGTGTCTCCCTCGTGTTCCCCCACCCCGCTCATGCCCCGTGTCTCCCTCCTGTTCCCCCCACCCCCCGCTCATGCCCTGTGTCTCCCTCATGTTACCCTCCACCCCCCTCTCATGCCCCGTGTCTCCCTCCCTCATGTTCCCCCCACCCCCCACTCATGTCCTGTGTCTTCCTCGGGTTCCCCCACCCCCGCTCATGCCCCGTGTCTCCCTCGTGTAACCCCCCATCCCCTGCTCATGCCCCGTTTCTCTCCCCTGTTCCCCCAACCCCCTGCTCATGCCCTGTGTCTCTCCCCTGTTCCCCCCACCCCCTGCTCATGCCCCGTGTCTCCCTCCTGTTCCCTCCACCCCCCGGTCATGCCCTGTGTCTCTTCCCTGTTCCCCCACCCCCTGCTCATGCCCCGTGTCTCTCCCCTGTTCCCCCCACCCCCCGCTCATGCCCCGTGTCTCCCCTGTTCCACCCCACCCCCCGCTCATTCCCCGTGTCTCTCTCCTGGTCCCTCCCGCCAGAGGCCCTGTTGTGTTCTCTTTATACACCCCGCCTTCCCTTTCGATGGTGTCCATCTTGGTAAAAGATTTTCCTTCCTACACCAGGACGCCCCAGGCGTTCCAGTTTGGGAAGAAAAATCTTTTTTTTACCAACCCGGGTTCCCACTTTGAGAACCTAGGATGCTAGTGGTCTTCATCCATTGAAAAGGACGTTATGGTTACGCTGCACTAATAAAAACCTTTCAAATTCAGTAAAAATAATGTGTTAAAGGGACGTTATGGTTAAGTTGCACTAATAGAAAAACTATGAAATTCAATGAAAAAACTTTGTTAAAGGAACATTATGGTTAAGTTGCACTAATAAAAACTAATGAAATTCAATGAAAAAACTTTTTTAAAGGGATGTTATGGTAAAGTTGCACTAATAAAAACCAATGAAATTCAGTGAAAAAACTTTGTTAAAGGGACGTTATGGTTAAGTTGCGCTACTAAAAACCTATGAAATTCAGTGAAAAAACATTGTTAAAGGGACGTTATGGTTCCAAGTAAAACTGGAAAACCCTTGAAATTCGCAAGTTATGGTAAGCTAAGCAACCATAACTCACGCCACCATCGTGCACTGCTAAGCCTAACACCCAGGACATCAAAGATGACATCACAAATGTCATTGATAAAATCACTGATGACATCCAATGTGCATTTGCCTTTCATGAAAAGTCTGTACAAGGAATTCTTAGTGTAATTTTAATAAAAAAAGTGTAAAGGATTTTTGGAATAAATATCAAGTGCTAATTAGTGCATTAAGCTATGCATTGATATAAATAGCATTCTATTATTAAGTTCAATCAAGTATCCTAAGGTACTCATGTAGAAACATAGGCATTGTGTGCAGCATACATGATGGAGGTGCAATATTCATAAGCTTTCCATGTTGAATAGTGAAATGATAACTGTTTTCTTATTAGAGCTTTGCGTACTGTGAAACATGTGATAAGTAGGTAATAAAACCCACTTACTACATAATTGCATTATTATAGACAAAACACAAAGAGACAACACCACATACAAATATGAATGTATAGAAGGAAATAGAAGTAAAAACAAAAAACAGCAGTAGTAGCAGAAAGTGTACATAACCTAACTGATTACCTTTATGCAGAGAAATGATTGCTCTGTTTCTAAACTGTTACTTACCCTATGCATATATATCACATGATGTGCTTGGACCCTAAGGTAAATAGTGTGAGTGCAACATATAAAAATAGGAGCATATACAGGGAAAGTACAGTAAGAAAAAAACATCATAACTATTAGAAAGTGCTGATAACTCTACTGATTATTTTAATGTACAAAAAGGATTGCTGTCTTTCAAGGTCATGTCTTTCCCTATGTATATGTTTCATATGATATAACTAGACCATAAGGGAATTATTGTAAGAACATACTTGAAGGATACGTCTACAAATATAGTACGTTTACAATTCTTAGTTCCTAACTGTTACTGAAGAAATACATGTGGCCTAGATTTGTCAGTAAAGAAATAAGGGAGAGCCAGACATGTGATGTCATCAGTGATGTCATCAATGACATTTGTGATGTCATCTTTGATGTCCTGGGTGTTAGGCTTAGCAGTGCACGATGGTGGCACGAGTTATGGTTGCTTAGGTTACCATAACTTGCGAATTTCAAGGGTTTTTCGGTTTTACTTGGAACCATAACGTCCCTTTCATAGGTTTTTAGTAGCGCAACTTAACCATAATGTCACTTTACCAAAGTTTTTTCACTGAATATATATATATATATATACATATATATATTACATGGACGCGGTTAAGTTGGTGTTTCCATAGGAAGAGCATTTTTTGGGTGGCTTATAACTTCGCTCCCTCTGGACGAATCCTCACCAAACTTTGCAAAAAAAGTATATGGCCCACTCTGAATTTTTCTGTTTGGAGAGGTTTGGTCCAGGGGGGGTAAAGTTATAGGGGGGGTCCCAAAACCTTTGTTTTTTCCCATAGGCATAATGGGAAAAAACTTTGCGCATGCCTACAGCCCAAACCGCTGGACGGATTTACACCAAATTTGCGGCAGGAGCGCGGGCTTGCTCCCGAAAGCATGCTTTTGCAAATGTGGTGTAACTCCGTCCGGTAGTTTTTTTTAAAATGACCAAAATGTAAGGCAAAAAAATTAGTGATATCTCCGTTCGCTTCGCGGACGGACTTCCCGGACGGACTTCCCGGTTCGCTCTGCGGACAGTGCCCTGATTGGACGGCGTGGGGCGTGGAGCGCGTCAGATTTTTTGTGGCGCCCGCCATCTTGCATTTGCCGATGACCGCGGACAGCACGGTGAAACTTGGATTAAAAATTGTATTTAGTGGAGTGTGTTTGTGTGTAAGAGTGTTTGGGGAGAGTGGGAGAGTATGAAATAGGTTCAATGTTCTGTTTTTTTATGTGCTAGACGCTTTTGTTGTGTTCGATTTTTCTGCGGACAACACGGCTGTTCTGAAATGTTCGTTAATAAACAGAATGGATTCGGTGTCAAGTTGAAAGTGTTATAAGAAGACTCGTGGGGTCCTGGAATGTTCGCAGGGGGTGTCCTGAAGACGTTGTCTGTATTGTTCGTTGTCAAGCTGAAAGTGTTCTAAGAACACTTGCGGTGTCCTGAAATGTTCGTACAGAAATAAAATGGGGGTGTTCTGAGGACGTTGTCCGTATTGTTCGCTGGCAAGTTGAATGTGTTCTAAGAACACTCACGGTGTCCTGAAATGATCGAAAATAAACAAAATGGGGGTGTTCTGAGGACGTTCTCCGTATTGTGTGCCTGCTTAGCTGCATCCAATGAGGGAATGGCACAGGGGATGTCCTGGGTGTTAGTGTTAGCAGTGCACGGTGGCGCGAGTTATGGTTGCTTATCTTACCATAACTGCGGAATTTCAGGGGTTTTTCGGTTTTACTTTGAACCATAACGTCCCTTTAACAAAGTTTTTTTACTGAATATGTATATATATATTTTTACATTTTATGCCGGTATCTCACGCTCCCCCTCTTGGATGCGGCTGCGCCCCGCTGGGGGGCGCGCCCCATCGTTTGAAGATCTCTGCTATAATATGATATACATTTCATACAATAATCGATTGCCATATGCATCGTTAAAATCAGTGTGTATAGGCCTTGTTACCAAATTACTGTGAATGCAAGCAGACGTCCATGGCCAAATGATAATGATGTGTTATATAGCACTTATGAGTAAGCACTTTATAATGAAAAAAATATACATACAATATCACCCACCCTTTGTTGCTACTCATTAATCATCCTCAGAAGGATGAAAGGCTGAGTTGAGGTGTTGAAGAACAGACTAATCCAGTGGCTCACTCCCTGAAGTGTGCCTGAAATAAACCTTTGAGTCTAGCAATTATTGTATATAATTCCAGTATGACACATTATTTCGTATTCCTATTCTTTCATATTTAGGGTCACTGCTGAAAGTGTTATTTGTCGAACCACTGTTCATTTTATTTTAAGAGGCCTGATCAAGAAAGCCAGCCACTCCAGAAGCAAAGAGCCAAATGGCACTGGCCACAGCCCATGAGCCTGCATTTAAAAAAAAAGAACAAAAAAGATAATTTTTTTAAAAAACTTTTTTTCAGGGGTAGCAAGGGAGACCTCAGGGGGTAAATGACGTCCCTGCTGGGTGCTCAGACTACAGTCAGTATCGAGAGGTATAGAAACTCGGAGGACACACTCTCAAGACAAGCAGCTGACAAGATGCAGGGCGAGAGAGGGTTCTGCTGGCAAGCCTGGTGCTGTAATGTTCTAACCGAAATCCTCAAAGTTGGTCTCAAACAGGTCTCAATTGCGTGCCTCTGAGTTAATGGCAAAAGATAAGTATGTGGCTGATAACACTTATTAAGGCCTTTTTTATGTTTTATTTGTGGATTGTTTTAAATTAAACCCGACACATATAAACAATACAATCATCACAGTTAGTAAAATGCCTGGCCTTTAACTTCCTGCAGCCACATGCTCTTAACACTATGTCCCCTTGAAATAACTTCTGCAGCAGAGAAAGGGGAACAGTGAAGACACACATCATGAACTTCCCTGCATGTACAGGCAGCACGCATGATTCTTGCAATGTAGTTGCCCTGACCCCTTTGTATAAAGCCAGCCTACAATTGTCTCTCTCCTGCTCCCTATCTTCTCCTCTCACCTATACCGAGGACAATAGGTTGGAGAGTTAGAAACAATGACAGTTTTTTTTGTTTTTTTAGTCCTGACACCACCCACTGATAAGGGGTTCCCCCTGAGTTCAGCAGATAGTCACGTAAACACTTCTGAATCTCATGGCGAAAGTATTTAAAGGAAGAGGCTAGGACTCAAAGCTGGGAACCTCTGTACTACTACTGCTTCCATGGCGTACACATAGTGTGGCTGACGTCACATGCAGACAGTGGCTCAGAAGGAGAGTGGGAAAGTTAGTAGAACCTGGCAACACAGTTGAAGCTACTAATCTGTGTCAATGGTAATAAAATAGGAAGTCTGAACATTTCCGGTAAGAGACATGCATCTGTGTCACCTCCCTTGATACGATATGATGATATGATATTTATAGCACGCCTATACACAAGTGGTTCAAGGCGCGAAAACTCGTACATCATGTTATGATGGAACATGTTACGTTATGTGGACTTTTCATAGCACCAAGCTGCCCCTTGCATATTACATAACACAATTGGCTGGAAAGAAGTGCATTGAATCTCTGGTATGACTTTCCAGTAATCAGTACTCTGCAAGAGCATGACATTTAACAATGGCATTCACAACCTAAATTCACTAGTAGTATTAAAGTTATTGAAATTGCATATTGTGACCTGCCATTGAAAAAGCCTAATTAATCTAGTATATTTGCACCCCAGAAAGACACATTGACCTATACAAATCTGTCTTTCCCGGACGCGAGGCTAATCACAGCCTGCAAAGCCACCATTAACATAGAAAAAGGACTGGGTCCCTTTTGGATGATGGTGGCCATTTTGGAAAATGTTTCTTATGGCCGCCGTCATCCGAAAAGATACCTAGTCCCCTTTCCATTTTAATGGCTGTGGGCATGTTTTTCCATTTTTTTTTTCATCCAACTGGAGATGGGCTTGGGCTGAGCTTAGCTCCTGTGAGACAAAATCCGCACCCCGGTGTATTTCGGTGTGCGAAAAGCTTTCATGCCCCCGGCAGGGGGGGCAGACATGGGCTTTAATGGCTCCCCACAGCCCAAGCTGAGGCCCAAGCAGCTGGCAGGCCGTTAAAGCCCATGTCCAAATCCCCACCAGTGCGTGAAAGCTATAGTATGACACGGACGCCTTTAGCTTTCAACATTATTGCCGCATGTGAATGCCAGTCTGGGGTCGACATTACCATAATAAATTGCGGCGGCACAAATCAACTTTGTTTATTCAAACACTGTGTTTGTACATGCAATAATACTATTGTGTTAGGCATACCCTAAACTTTTTTGTGCTGCAGTGAATTATTGTAAATGAGGCCACAGAAGGTTGATGTTTTGGCAATAGGGTCAGGGAGTAGACGCTCCACGTCATTTCTGGGTGTTTATGTTTATGAGAGGATTATACTTTGGGCACAAAATAGTTATTTCTGTTAGGCCAAGCCTTCCTGCTGTTGTGCGTCCGGTCAACAGACTCAAGTACTGAAAAACGTCTTTGAGCTGAAGTCTGCAGGCCTCCAAAACGTGTAGGTTACCTATTACTAGAAAGCCAGTGGAGGTTGTATCCAAGTTCATGAGAAAATGGGGAAAATCCCCTGGAATTGAGTCTTTTGCCGTTGAGGCAGACACGATCCTGACATGTGCCCTAGCTTGCATTTCCCTGACTCTACTTGCCACAAAATATGGAACAAACAGAGAGAAGAGGCATGGGTCTGGTACTATCCTAAGCCCCTGTATATGAAGAATATAGAGGTGGGGTCTCCCACAAACCAAAGATTTCATGCCACTCAGTAAGGCCTGGCACTTAGGAAAATGAGATAAGTTTCAGGGCATTCCAAGGTCCCATCTCCTGACATTCATTGTTCAGCATAGAAAGCCGAACTGACTTATCAGGGGAGGAAAGACAGCAGAAGATGGAGTACTAGTGGAAATGAGAACCGACTGCAGGGGCGATTAGAGGAAGTTGGTGGCTGAGAGTGGGAACATTGTGGGATTTATATTAGGGGTAGCATCATCAGAGAGAAGGGCATGCGTATGAAGGTTTAATTGTATTTGTATGCATTGCGAATCTAGCTCAACAGCAGCACAGCGCTTTACAAGAGAATGGTGACAGCATTAGGATTGGCATTTTATACACTAGCGCTGTACTGTTGGTGAAATGAGGGAGGGAATTATATTCATACATCACTTATTGTAAAAGAGCCATGTTTGTGGTGTTTTGCACAAATTGGAGGATGGTGGGAGCCTATTGAACCTGTGCCAAGTTTGAGTTCCAGATGGGCAGGGCATGGCCAGAGAGGGTCTTCTCTTCATGGGCTAATTTAGACTCCAATCTTTTGATCTGTGTGAGAGCCTCCTGATTTGTGGAGTTTAGCTTCCGAATTTGTTGGCGTTCTTTTTGAGACTGCTTTGTAGGCGATACATGCAGTTTTGAATACAATCCTGCCAGGGAGGAGGAGCCAGTGAAGCTCACGCAGTGTTGGGGAGATACCTCTGAATTGGTAGGCACCTGTAATGAGGTGGGCAGCAGAATAGTGGACTGTCCTGGGGTGAAGGGGCAGGTGTGTGGTGAAGTGGCAGGCATGTGGCTGGAAGGCCAGTAAGTAGTGTGTTTCCCCATCAATGTTTGACATCATGGGGGCTTTAACCACCAGGCAGAAGTCACACGAGGGGATGACAAGTTGAATTTTGTGGAGTATGGAGTTCTGTAGCATGAAGTTTGTGCCTGTTTGACTATTTTCTTTTAGAAGGAAAGGCTACCATCAACAATAATGGCCAAGGCTCTGGCGGAGTTTGGCAGTGTATGGGTGAATCCTTCGAGGGGTGAGTTATCCAGCCAGTGTAGCACAAGTGGTTGTTTGGTGGTCGGACTGATGAGGGCAAATTATGTCTATGTGGTGTTCAGTTTGAGGTAAGCATTTGACATCCATGTTTGCATGATAGCCAGGAATTCCTAGAGGCGAACAACATTCTGCAGCAGTCTCTGATCATAAGGTACATCTAAGTATCATGAGTGTATTGATGGACGGCTATAGTTGGGTCATTAGCAATATTTGCCAAAGGTTCCATGTATAGAATGAAGATGATTGGAGAGGGGATGGAAACCCACATGTGAATGTGAGTTGGTTGGATCGGTATGAACCCATCTGCTGAACAGCTTGGAGTCTGTCAAACAGGTAGGGCGCAAACCATGTTAGGATTTTTCTAGAGAAGCCCATCTTGTCGGCAGGGAGGAATACAACTGTTTGGTGGGCAACTGTGTTGAAGGCAGCCAGGATCTCTAAGAAGACTAGGAGGCATAGGTTGCCTGGATGGAGATTCACTGTATCTGAGCCACCACATAGATGTTTGTAGAGACCCAGTGCTGCATTCGGGGAGTATGTCAGGCGTGTAATCATGGAGGAGGACAAGCTGGTCATTGTTAGAGTACTTGGGCTACAGTGTCTTTCTCAGTATGCTTCCAGATGTACAGAAGTCTCATGATGGGTAAGTAGTTGGCCTGGTTTGTTGGGTAAGCTACGATTTTCGTAAGAGACCTGTCTTCAAAATCTCTGGGAATGCTCCTTATGTGAAGGAGACATTTCCAATACTGACAATTGCAGCAAGTGCTGGTCCAGAGTGTTTTTTAATAAAGGATGCTGGGATGAAGTTGTCCAAGTAAGTATTAGGATTAAGGGAGTGTGTATGAGAGATCCTTTGGAGAGAGAAGAGTGAACTTGATTGAGAGCTCAGTGCCTAGGGTAATACATAGCAGGGCTCTGTGTGGTTTTGAGACACTGATGAAACCTCTGACTGTATTAATTTTGTTAATGAGAAATTTGTTGATTCCATCACATTGCTCTTGTGAAACCGGAACCTAGTGGATAGGTGGTGGATTGGCAAAGTGCTTGACCACTTCGAGTAAGGCTTTGCTCCTGTTATAAGCCTGTTAGAAACTGTCTCAATGGAGGAGGTTGAGTAAGCGCATGTAGCCTTAGACAGATGAGATATGTGTCTGTATTGGGATCACAGGCAACGCTAGTTCTTTGAGAAAGTGATTAGATGTATCCAGAAAGGCTGGGGCATTCCCTGTGGTGAGAAATGTAGTAAATTGTTCTCTAGTGTGTTTAGAGAGACATTCTTGAAGTCACATTGCTCAATCACAGATCATTTAAAAAGGCCTTTGTTAGGTAGCTTTGTTTGTGATATGAGAGGGGCATTGTGGTGTGGCTAGTTTAGTCAAGTGGCAGGGAGTTAGAGCATGAACAGTGGAGAAGGGGTAAGATGAGGTTAAGTGTGTGGACTTTGACATGCATGCGGGAGAGTGCCATAGGTTTAAGGTCAGTGCTGGTCAGAAAGGATAGGGTGTAAAGTAGGTGTTTTGCTGGTTGATATGATATGATGTGGCATTTATAAAGCGCCTGCACACAAGTGTTTCTAGGCACGACAAGACAAGGATGGGAAAATAAGGGAGGACAAAGTAACAATCTTACTAAGCTTTGTGTCATTCAGATTGCACAAGTGCGGGGAAGAGGGAAAGGGTGAAGTGCAGTTAACTCACAGGTGCAGCTAGCGGGTGGCTCACAAGTTCAGAGAGAAGGGACTGTAGGGTTGCAGAAACAGACCCTTAAGTGCTGGGAAGTGCCTGGAGGCCGTGCGAGGGCAACTGGACATGCAGGAGCATGGACCAGAGTTCAGAGGGTGACCAGTGCACAGAGCAGTCAGGTGCATCAGCAGGGGAGAGGATGAGAGAAAGCGGAAGTGAAAAGGAAGGTCTTGAGTTGCTTCTGGATCCAGAATTGGTTATGCTCAAGTTTGAGAGATGCAGGGCCCAGCCGAGGAGATAGATCTGCTCCCAACTCTCTGCTTGGAGAAGCATCTGACCTTCAGAGAGTTGAAGGTGGATGAGCGGAGAACTTGAGAAGGAAGTTGTTTTGGAAGAGAAAGTTGGAGGTAGAGCAGGTCCCAGGCCCCAGAAAGCCTTGTGGACAATGCAGTGGGACTTGAAGTTGATCTTTGCAGCCACGGGGAGCTGGTGAACAGATTTCAGAGCTGAAGAGATACGATCCCTGGGCTTGAGGCCAAGGACAAGTCTCACAGTCCTGTTCTGGATAAGTTGTAAAGGTCGAAGAGTAGAGGCAGGAAGATTTGGAAGGAGGTTGTTGCAATAGTCCAGCGTAGAGAGGATCACAGCTCTGGAGACAGTGCGCTTCTGGGGGAAAGTGAGAAATGGAAGACTACCTCTGAGAAGGTGCAGCTTATAGTTTGATGTCTTAGAGACATTAGAGATGTGAGGAGAGAAGGAGATGGTGGAGTAGAAGATCACACAAATGTTCTTAGCCTCAAAGGGAGGAGCAGGAAGAGGGCCCAAAGTGAGTGGCTAGAGAGAGAGAGGAAAGGAGGGAGCTGGTGTCCCAATGAGGAGGATCACAATCATACTGGAATTAAGGCAGAGATCATTGGTGGCACATCATTCCTCAATTGCGCCCAGACAGTCTGGTATGAGAGAAGGAGCAGAGGTGACTGAGGGGAGCCTGAAAGAGAGCTGAGTGTCATCTGCATAACATTGAAAATTGGAGCAGAAAGTATTGATGCAGTGGGCAAGAGGTGCCAGGTAGTGGTTGAAGAGCCAGGGAGAGAGGTTAGACCCCTTGAGAACACCACAAGTA
This sequence comes from Ambystoma mexicanum, assembly GCF_040938575.1. Lineage (NCBI taxonomy): Eukaryota > Metazoa > Chordata > Amphibia > Caudata > Ambystomatidae > Ambystoma > Ambystoma mexicanum. The sequence goes on from NC_090931.1 coordinate 1,158,261,782, forward strand.
GATAGGGGAGAGGAACAACCCCAATTGGACCTGAGAGGGTCGGTCAACCAGGCCAGGGCTTGATCAGTAATACCAAGGTTGCCCCAGAGGTGATTGAGCAGGATAGCATGGTTGACCATGTTAAAAGCAGAGGATAGATCAAGGAGAATGAGGACAGAAGCAGATTAGAGTCAAAGCAGAGGATAGATCAAGGAGAATGAGGACAGAAGGGAGATTAGAGTTGGGGCTCAAGGATGCTGAATTCTCTGAGGAGGAGGTTATTGGAGTACAATACTGTTGACATTAGGGCAAAGTTGGAATGATAATCAATGAAGTTACAACTGCATCCAGCTGATCACAGTCGGAAATACCATGGACTGGGAAGCAATCAGTGACAAGGTTAAAAACATGTGCAAAGCATGGCAAATTCATTGTGCTCCCCTCCGTAAGTGCAGCAATGACATTGGAGACATTGTCTAATGCCGCAAATCTCAATGCCTGTTGCTGGGAAGTCAGCCACCACATGCTTCACTTTATCCTAGATGTCTGCTCTTGTGTGGCTTGTACCATCAAATTAATGCAAACTAATAGGTTGCTTATGACATGTCCAAGGCATTTCTCACCACAATAATTCCTGCATCATACAATGCAGATACACCATTACGTTGTGAATTTGCCATCCAACATCACTGCTTGCCATCAGCACTCTGAAACCTTTTTCTTTTCAACAAAGGCACATGATGGATGGACTTTCAAAAAAGGCAGATGATGGAAGGACTACTGCCATCATTATCATCAATGTACCATTGAGCAACCGTACTCATGGATATTTACAATGATGTTTCTGACTGCACACAAATGAGGCTGGACTGGTGCATAGACATTGTCTCTCTACCACTACTTTGTGCCTGGGAGCTGCTGCTGGATCTAGTTGGCACACTAATTTGCGGAAGGACTGATATGGCTCCCTGTTCTGTGTTCAGCCCATGGGGCAGTGCCAACATGCTGCTGTGTGTTTGATGACTCCTTGGGGGATGCTGTGTAATATTGATGTTGTATACTTTTCATGACATTGCATTATATGTCCCAGCAATTACAACATGCCCATATATCTCCCTGCCTTCTCATGGGACATCACTCTTCTACACAGAGTACAGGTGGCAGGATGCTGCTTTGACAATGTAAAAAGAAAATCCACACCATAGATTTGCACTGTGGACTCACATTTGGTGTCATTGGCTAGAGTAAGAAGATGAGAGTACATAGTGTTCCACAAGGTGCACAGGTGAAAGAGATGGTAGTTGTTGCTGTGATCTTCTTTTAGGTAATGTCATTGTTTGATGCCCACTACTGACACCTTGGATCTTATTGGTGTTGCAAAGAGAGTGTTACGAGGATGAGCGCTTTGTGGATGCATTTTTACACTCTGAGCTGGAGAACAGGTTGTGGTATTAGGAGGTGCCATTTTAGAATTGGCTTGTAAGCAACCTGCCCTCTGGTCCACTGATGGTGTTGGACTCAGTATCAGTGCTTGTAGCCATAAAAAATATCTCTTAGTTTTCTCTTACCAGAAGAGGGTGTGTAGTCAATGTCATCATCACCTTCATCTGTATCACCATCATCAAAATCATAGGACAATACAGTGGAAGGCATGGGAGCTGCATGAGGTGTGCTGGGTAGAAAAACACCAAGCTCCTCTTACACAGACAATTTGGCATGGCTCTGCTGCCCCTAAACATGCACAACCACTGCTCACAGCTACAGTGAAGATAGAAGATCACATATAAGACAAAATAGGCTGCTGCCCAGTATGGGCCAGACCATCCAGAATTAGTTATGTGCTCACCTGCATGGGAAAGGATACTAAACACATCAAGTAATAGCTTGATGCATTTTGGAAATCATACCAAGATAAATTACTGGATGTGTTGGGAACAATTACAAACATACCCCAACTGGTTGATAAAGTATATGAAAAAAGAGCTTTCATAGACACTGACAAAATGAGCCCCAAAAGCAATATGCCTACTGCATGTTACCAACAGTACAATCAGAACTAAAAGCACAAGAGCCATCATAGTATAAATTGATCCTATTTTCACCAGGCCAGCACCATCGAAGGAACCAGCAGCCAAGAACAAATGATTTGACAAATCGTTCATCAAAGAAAACTCTAACAAAAAACATGTCATATTCATTAATTCTTTCAAACTTTGTCAGTCCCCTATTTAAGAAACACCAGTTTGGTGAAAAATAAACATGTGATACTTGTTCTGTTTTGTTTGATTTTTATATAAATCACTAGCTTAAGTATCTTCAACTACATATCCTACTGGTATATTTCAACATATGAATACAATTAGCAACAGGGATATATCTAAGTATCATTGAAGGGTTCACATGAGTTCCTTACACATCCTTTATTGCGCCATGGGTCATGTATTGAAACACCAACATCAATTGTAGTGGTTGAAACTAAAATTTAATCATAGCTCTTTGTGATGACACGTGTTTCGACACTACTGTGTCTTTATCAAATCTGGCCAAGTCTGAAATTAAGTTCATGCAACAAAATTATGAACTTATAGAATCCCAAATAAAGTTACCAACATTTTACATAGTGAAAGATGATAATAAAGCAAAACAAACATGTTTAGGTACACAGTACAACAAAGAAATATGAATTGGATATGAATTCATAATGTGTAAATAGGACCACAGAGATTTAGGTGGGGGGTTGGGGAGGATTATTAGGGTTATGAAAAATATGAAAGAGAAAAATGAAAAAATAAAATAATATTGAATAATATAAAAAAGGAAACAAGAGGAAAAACACAGTATCATAAGTATAGTATATGATGATGAGTAAGGCAAACATACTTGTAAACCAATTGGTAGCATTCTTCCATGTGTTACTTTTGTGACAATTTAAGTATAGTAAAAGTGTATATCGATTACCATGACTATTTGTTACATTAGTAATCATTCAAATGTAGCAAAATGTACATAGGTTACCATAACTACTGATTGAAGATACAGAAATTCAAAAATTCTGACTAGGGTGGTGCCGATCTGCTGTCATTACACTCGCAATGGTGCAGAGACCAGGTTTACTGTCAGTTCTTTGAGTGTGAGTTGACTCCTAATTGCAGAAGATCTTACCCTTATCTTTATCCAAGTTGGATTCAAATTCGATTTTCCAAATCTTATGTCAATGCCTGGGTTATATCCCACCTAAGATTTAATAAACATAATTTTGATTCTTTAAATGATGCACATGGCTGGGAGCCTCATGCTTAAGATTGTGGTGTATTATTTATTCGTACTTAGTGAAATAATGTCAACACATAATATCATGTGTTGAATAATACTATGCCTCTCCTTAGTCTGGCGTGCCGCATATGCTATTTCAGTGTAGCATTTCACATTTTACATTGTTCCACATTTGAAAAACTTCATAAACAAACTCCAGTTAGTCTGGTATGTATCGCAAATTGCTGTGTGAATCTTTGCACGCACATGTGCGATGTCAGCATACTCGAAAATTGCACGATTCATAGTAGAAATAAGGGTCGTCGTATTAGCACGACTCCCTGCCTCGCAAGGAGCTTTCCTTTCGGGAACATCTTATTTCGCGACGTGCCTCGGTTTAATTTAGACCGGCAAACACAAAACACATTGTGTACATACTATGCGTTTGGTACCTCCCATTAATTGTGTTATATTTAGGCTGGAACACATTACCAGATAGCAGTCGTGTCTTGCTGTAAGTGGATAAGTAAGACATCGCAAACACCTCTTGTCCTGATTGGTGCATTAATATCAGACGATATCATAACGAAGATGAGCAGCGTTAAATTGAAAATTAAATGAAGAAATTCGGGACAAATTGAAAACAAAAAACACACATCATATACACAATACACATTTGGTATAATCTAGTCCAATGTGACGTTTCTCTTAGTCGAAAAAATTGTGTGCAGATGTAAGTTAGAGCATCCTTTCAAATAGGTCTAAATGTTAATAAAGAAATTATGACATCTCAGTGTCCGAATTCAAACCATAGTCCACCGTACGGAAACAGCAAATACGTTTTGCCTCCTCCTGTCTGAGTTTCAGTTCCTGATTGCCTCCTCTTTGGTTTAGGGTGACTCGCTTGATCCCAATGAATCTGAGGTTCTTTTTGTCTTGCATTTGGTGTTTGGTTTGCCAATGATCGGCCAAGGGTAAACTGCTATCTTGACTGCCAATACATAATACATTTTCTCTAATTCTCGTGCGTAACTCACGAATGGTGCTGCCAATGTAGATCAGTTGGCATGTACATATGATAGCATATATAGCGTATTTCGAGCGGCAGTTGATTGGCTCATTAATGTTAATGCAAATTCCTTTTGAATCCTTTGGCTTTGGCTACTGACTAGAGCTTTCAAGGTTGAACACTGTATATTTTAAAACAGTCACGGGCCACCAGACATGGGTTTTAACCATACACATAAGTATTTTGCAACACTGAGCACTAGCTATTGTGTTTGGTGATCACCAGTGACCACAGCCTTTCGTCATGGCCAAGTCCATTTTGACTAGGAAAATCAAAGTTTTCATGAGAGAATTTATAAATGATGTTATGTCTAATTCCATCATTGATGTTATCAGTTATATACAGCATATTTAGTATTGTCACCAGTGATGCCATCAGTGATGTGATTTGTAATGTCATCAGTGTTCTCAAAGAACATGTAGTTAGTGATGTCACCAGTAATGTGATCTGTGATGTCATCACTGTGGTCGTAGGCTGTGAAACAGGTGGCGCGAAGTTAGGTTGGATTTATCTACATTTCAGGGGTTCTGTTGCGTTAAGTTCTCACCCTGATGTCCCTGCAACTAAATTATTTTCCTTGAACTTCCAACATTTTTATACAATATGAGGCAGAGTGAGGCCAGAGTGTTTTACTCTGTTGGCGAGCTACATGACCGCTACAGTCTTTTTTCAGTGACCGCTGCTGTGGAGGAGGAGCACATCATAAAACCCCTATCACCTCACGGAACGAGTGCGGAAGGAGGCAGGAGTGTTTTACTGTGTTCTACTTCGATCTACGGGGACCAGAGGAGAACGAGTCCATTAATAAGCTGCCTGAAGGAAGAGGTAAGCCACGAATCGCAAACTCAGCCCTGACCTAGCATAGATCACTGTGTGTGACTGTGGAATACGCTCGTATTACAACTTCCCTAAAACTTAAATAGACACACCTGCCACAAATAAGTTGGAGTCATGGATGGGTATTAGGCGCATATTACCATAATGTTAAGCCACTGTGCCAGGCAAAGGCAGAGCACATGTTAACAATTACAATCTGAGGAAAATCCCGCCCGGCAAAATAGTACAGGTTGGCAGTAACACACGGAGGAGGATGAAAGAAAATAAAAAATGGCAAATAACCAGCTGACCCTGCAAATACCGAGGGCAGCAAGGAGGGGGAACAACTATTGCAGGGTACTTTTTAAAGGGCCCTGTTAAGCACTCAGAAGACCCCTACAGAAAATCAACACAATCAGCCCACAGAATGAAGGGGGAGTAAACATCAATGCGATTAACCAGTCTGACTACTCCTTCTCAGCCATGGACAATGATAGCTCACTGCTTGCCCTGTGCTATCTTTAGCAACACTTTGCCAGATGGAAATGCAGCAGATAAAGATGCCAATATCAAGGTAAGGAGCAAGGATCAAGTCATTTTGGATTCAAATGAAACAGTGACCCCTGCAACTGCTCCAACAACGGAAGAAGGAACACTGAGCCTATCTGTCACGCCTAATCTATGCCCTCTGACAAATAATGAAGCAGACATTGAGAGTGGCACAGCCCATCCCGAGATGGCCAAAACGGCAGAAGCAACCTATGCAGACATACAGGCGCAGCTATCAGAATTGCAATTTTCAATGAAGGTTCTCCTCCACATGAATAGTAAAATCATGGAGGAAGTGGGACGAGGCCAACAACAGAATTATATCCCTCGAAATAAGTAGCGACAAAGACCTGGACAATTTAATCTCAGTGATGGAACAAGATCGGCCAACCACAATGATGCAACAACAAATGTTGTCGGCCACCAGAGACGACAACACGGAAGATGGAGACCGGTCAATTGAGGGGCCAGCTAATGCCACTAATAAAACATCTACCATCCCCTTAACCAGGAAACAGCGCAGGCAGCAAAGGCACACACAGCTACTGAAGGCAAGAAAAGCCCCCACAGAAGAACAGCGCCAGAACAAAGGAAAACATGGAGCACTAAATCTGGAACCTCAAGCAAAGAAAACAAAAAGGAAAGCAAATAAAAAACAAAAGCAAAAGGGCGCTCCTCTGGCAACCCTTACAAGTTGGCTTCTCAATGATCAAAGCATAAATGGCACTGCTGGAAACGATTCTATTAACATATATGCTTCATCTGTGGAAGACATTTCAATATTGAGTGTGTAAGCAGTATCACCAGTAAAAACAACTTGTGGAGAAAGGGATTGGCAGTTACCCATAGGCCTGCCAGTTAGAAGCAACAATGGAATGCCCACAGTGCCATTACAGGAGCCTAACAACGAGCCAACAATTGTCATAAAGTGCATCGACCAGATGACCACAAAAACATGCACACACATTAACAGATCGGAATTCCTAAAACTAGCAAGCCAGATCTTGCCTTTAAGAATCTTGGACAAATCAGCCTCTGAATACTTTGAGCCTATACAAAACATGAGGGAGCAATGTAGCAGAGTACACGTCATATCCCTTAAAATGGCAAACCTAGTAAGACAGTTCAAAAGTAAATATCTTGAAAAGGGCTATTAAGTGGATGCTAAATCTGAATCTATGCAAGCCTTCACCACAAAGAATTCTCCGGAGGTAAACCTACTGGAAATGTGAAAGACAGCTATGGACACAAAACTCACAAAGAACAGTGTTGACACCTTGCAAGAAAATATAATGAATGTAACAACCTGCGTGGTCCAAAACATGACAATACAATCTGCGTACGGAAACTGAAATTGGGCCCTAGGCACCTGGAATACTCGTAGCTTCACTCATATGTTATCTGAAACAGGCTCACGAGCATTGCTGGAAAAGCATGAAATATTTCTACTGCAGGAATGCTTGATCAGAACTCAGCATTAACGGATACCAAATATTCCAAAGAAAGGCAGAAAAATAACAAAGAGGGCAACCATATGGGGGGCGAGGGGCAGGGCTCATCATAGGAGTCAGGAATGCTCATCAAGTGATGGGTATTATATCTGAAAAATGTATCCCTAATGTGTTAGCAGTAAGAATTGAACTCCCAAATGAAGGAACCCATTTGACCGTTATCAATGTCTATCCCTCCAGGTATGACACATACACCATATATTATTGAGTTGGTGGAAGAAATCAAGTGCGATTCAACTGTTGTAAAGGGCAAGATCTTCCTGAGTGGGGACACAAACACTTGTTGTACCAGTAATATGGCTTTGGTTGAAACGGTTTTTGTGTCCATCCAGTGAGGCAGACAGAGGGAAACAGAAAATGCAATCCAAAGGGGAAATTATGGGTAGATGCATTGGGGGATTCGGAATGCTACCTGCTGAATGGCCATGTGGTTGGTAATAAACCTGCTCAAGACACATGGAAAATCAGCTTAATGACCGCCAGGCTTGACTACATTTTCTGTAATGAAGAATTATATGCTCAGGCCCATCACATGGTAGTAACAGCGAACACATTTAGCGATCATGCATTCCTCACCCTGACCAGAAGGGGTACCCCTCGGAGCGAAGATGTTGCCATGCTTAAAGACCTGGATGTAAACACGGCAGGTAATAGGATCAGCTGGCCAGAGAAAAACCTAGAGAAAGCAAAGCAGTTCACCAGCAGACAAACTTCCTCCATCTTCTGCCTACTAGTGTACACCATGGCAGATGAGATTGAGAGTTGGATTAGAGAGAGCATGAGGAACTAGCTATCCACCAAAGGGGCTCCTATGCCATGCTAACTAAATCAACTACATGCCACCATTATGACAAAACCATAATGGAAAAGAAAATTGCCATGAGGAACGAATTCAGTCACATAGGGAAACTGGGCTTACCCTTGCTGACAAGTGTTATGGAGATAAGGCAAGCAAATGATAAGTACAGAAATTGGGTCAGGGGTGGTTGCAGGTGAGGCAGAATGCCCAATGGCAATATCTGTTGATGGTGATTAAGAATAATGACACAAGAAAAATGTGGAAGCTGATGAGATCCTTTAATACTTCTCAGTCAATAAAAGTCAGATGTGGCATAGGGGAGCAAGTCTGGAACAAATACATTGCTGAGAAATTCAAGGTACCACTCTAATGTCCAAGGAGACTCTGCAGTCAAATATAAAATACAACCTAAACTTTGACCTTGAACATATCAAAATAAAAATAGGACGGCTAAAACAATCCAGGGCGCTGTGCCCTAATGGTCTCCCAAATGCTGTTCTAAAGGGGGCGCCAGAAGTTTGACCAAAATTAATGAATATTTCATTGACAAAAGTATGCCAAGGAGGCATACTGCCTCAAACATGCCATAAAGCAATCCTAGTACCCATCTTCAAAAGGGATTGAAGATTATCCCCGTTGAACCACAGATTACTGGCAATGCTGGATGTTTCAGGCAAGATGTTTGCTTCTCTCATCCTAGGCGAGCTAGAAGAATGGAGCAACTGCAGGAACTTGCTTGGCACATTCCAAATGGGTTCCAGAAGGGGAATGGGCATGGTGCAATGCTTACGTCTCATGGACCTCATGACAAGGAAAGCAAAGAAAAAGGGTAACCTCTCCCTCTTTGTGGCCATGAGTGACTTGGAAGCAGCCTTCGACACTGTAGACAGGGGGGAAAATGTGGGCAAAGATGGAAGGACATGGCTGCCGGGAGCTCTTGTTGGCCGCAGAGAAAGGACTGAATGAGGGAACCACCATCCAGGTAAAATTGGATAGGGTTTGCACCACTGTGTGACCCATTGAAACATACAGTGGGATAAAAAAAGGCTGCATGTTGGCTCCACTACTCTTCAATATGTATATGGCTCATTTATCAATTTGCCTGAGAAAGCTTAATACATGTCCCCCTAGAGTGGCCGGTGAAAATGTCATTGCTTGGCATATGCAGCTTGGGCTGTGAATTGTCCACAAAAGGTCACTATGATGCAGCCATATTGGACAAGAAAATGGAAAGCTGTCGCCTGTACATTAATGATTCGGCAGTGCGTTAACCAAGTCTCTCCAGATCGCCTGTATGGAATATTGGCATTATATAAACAAAGCTTTTGCCCAACCCTTCTCTACAGGTTTGAGGCTTTATGCATGGCAGATTTAGCCTGGTTAAAAATGGTAGAAGGCACATTTTGGAGAAGCATTCTATCCTTGAGCCAAAGTACCCCTGTAGAAATAATAAGGCTGGAGCTAGGCCTTATGTCTTTGATATCCGTGTTGATAAAAACAATATGTTTATTATACATCATATCCTTAACCAACCCAGCATGCCCTTTGCTAAAGCTACTCGGCAAAGCAAATGAAGCATACCCTGATGGGGCATTTGGAGCACTTGCCCACAAAGCATTCAATGAAATCAGGTGGAAGCCCGATTGGAAGGATGACCCTCATGTAATAAAAAAAAATATATTTTTGTGCTAAACTGGAAAGATGGGATTGGTGTGAGAATTACACCCACATGTCCAAACTAAAAAGCTACAGTACTGTCATGTCCCACCTGATTCACACATATAAAATGCACCAAAGTTATTTTAAAAATATGCCCATACCCTGCTCTGTGTCAATTCCTACTATAACTAAGAATAATCCAGCTCTCAGTCTTGGAAGTTATTGGTCCCGCATTAAAGTTCAATATTAAAATAGACGGTGTTGATTATGTGGCATCATAGGAAAAAGGGAAACCCAACAGTATGTCCTAACCGAAGGTCGAGCGTATGCACCACTTTATATATGTTTACTTGGCGTCTAACATTCACAGCATAAAAACTGCAACCTTTTGACACTATTGATTGAATACTGACAACGAACTACTGCAAATGGTGCTGTACCAGGCTTGGAAAGGATTGAATGAATCAGGGAAACTAAATATACCAGAGCCTAGTTAAGAATGGCGGTAGTGAACGATCTATTCTTGGGGTTGTGATATAATGAAATGAAAAATAGAAAACATATAATGTCAATGAAGGAAAAATGGGGCTTGAGGTATATTGAAATTGAAATTGAAATATTGGGTAAAGTATGCATAGGTACAATGGAGTAATGCTTCAGTTTTGTTTTATTAATTGTAATGCATTGTATCTGATTGTTTTAAATAATTTATATTAAATAACTATGTAAAAGTTCTTATGAACTATATACATAAAACATCAAATACATTTTTTTAAAAAACAATGCATTGGCCACCGTAACATCCCTGCAACTAAATTTATTTCCCTTGAATTTCACAGGTTTTGTTATTACATAGATCTTTACCACATCTGGCCACTGGCCATGGCCTGCCGCATATTTTAGAACACTACCACAACATTAACCATGGCCTTCAGCCATGTCCGGTGCTCACAGCCCTGTCCATTTTAGAACTATACCAGACCACCAGCCAAGCCCCTTGTCCATGTCCGATGGGCATGGCCAATGAATATTTTAAAACACTTGCAACCCACCACACAAAGATGTTCATCAATCACAAACTAATTTTGATCTGTTTTGACAGTGGTATTTTTATACATAAAATATTGCATACTTTGAAAACTCACAATGTTTTCAGGCAATACAAAGTGAGAAGTTGTCCCTGAGGATTACATACCCCTTGATTTATGGCTGACTCTTGTGACTGTTGTGCTACACTGAACAACCCTAACTAATCACATTTAAGCATCACTGAAAACGTGTGCAAGGAGCATTGGCAAGGACCTGTAAGCATGGTTTTGCAAATGTGCCTGTGTTTTATTTTTTGAAAAGTGTCATAATGTAGGTACAAACAATAGTGATATACCTTTGATGACTGAGGTACAGCCTGTGGCCTTGGGCAATGGCCAGAATCTGGCTACTGGCCATGACCAAGAGGGAACGGCAATGGGGTTAAAGTAGGCATGGCCACCAGGGAGTGGCTATTTGGCAACGTTTTTCAAAATCGGGATGGGTTTGAATGGGAAAAGTAATTCTCCACGTGGCTACAGCCCGAAATGCTGGACAGGATTGCAGCAAACATTTGCGAGGAGCATCAGCAAGGATCTCAAAGCATGGTTTTGCAAATTTGTCCTGCATTTAATTTTTCTAAAGTGTCCAAATGTAAGTCCAGAAAATGGTGATATAACTTTGGTACTTGGCAATGAACAAGGAAACATGTGTACTCTGATTTGCTTATTGAGGCATGCACCATGGCCTGAATCCCTAGGCTTGAATGGAGAAAAATATTCTGCTTGCGGCTACAGCCTGAAATGCTGCACTGGATTACAACAAACCTGTGTGTAGAGCATCAGCAGGGGCCTGAAAGCATGCTTTTGAAAATCCGTCTTGTGTTTTTTTTTCTCTAAATTGTCCAAATCTAAGTACAAAAAATAGTGATATAAGTTTGATGCATGGGCAGTGAGCCTCAACCTTGGCAAGGTTGAATGCCTACTCTGATTTACTTATTGGGGCATGCAGCATGGTCAAAGCCCTAGGTTTAAATTGGAAAATAAATGTTGCTTGCAGCTGCAGCCCGAAGTGTTCGACTGGATTGCAGCAAACTTGTGTAAAGAGCATATCGTCTAGGGAGGATAGCTCAGGGGCAACGTGCTCGCCTTTGAAGCAAACCAACATGGAGCACCACAGGTTCGACCCCTGTGTCTGCGCTTAGAATCCTATGGGTATTAAGCACATTATAAATAACATGCCATAACGTATCATATCAGCAGGTACCTGAAAGCTCGCTTTTTCAAATCTGTCCTGTGTTTTAATTTTTTGTAAGTGTCAAAAAGTAAGTACAGAAAATAGTGATATAACTTTGCTGCCTGGGCAGTGGGCCTGGCCCTCGGCAAGGACAAATGTCTTCTCTGATGTGCCTATTGGGTAATGTGTTATGGCCAAAGCCAATGCCCCATGGATTGTGGAAACTGGCTATGGCTGCAAGCCATGAGTACTGTTCATTGGAGACATTATGAGGGTATAGTGGACACGAAACCAGGCTGCAGCATAGGTGCAGTGGATAACAGTGGTGATTTGTTGGGGCTGGGGTTATGGTCGAGCTTCATGCCGTAGGCAATTCAACCATAACTTGCATCCCCAGCATGCACTGCTGATAATGACACACATCAGTAAGCCTTGCAAAATGTATTTTTGTTAAAAGAGGTTTACGATTTTTTCAAATATGTTAAAAGAGGAATTATTAATAACTATATACAGTGATGTAAGATCATGAACCATTTTCACTCATGAAAACCTATGTCATTCGCAGAAAAAACTTAGTTAAAGGGACGTTTTGGTTAAGTTACACTAATAATAACCTATGAAATGGTTACAAGTAAAACAAAAAAAAAAGAAATTCACCATTTATGGTAAGCTAAGCAACCATAACTTGCACCACCACTGTGCACTGCTAAGACTAACACCGAGGACATCAAAGATGACATCACAAATGTAATTTATGACATCACTGATGACATCACGTATGAAATTAATTTTGATGAAAAGTCCCTAAATGGGGTTGTGTTTATAATGCTGGTAACAAAATGTCAGGGGTGATTGGGAGATCTATCATGAACTACTTAATGTATTAAAGAATGTACTCATCTAAACAAAGCATTATATTGGAATGTTGTTAATACAGGAACCTAATCATACATACACATAAGCAATGGCTGCAGCATTCAACATGGAAGTAAAACATTTTAATCTGGTCATTTTGCATAGTAAAACAATGAATTCTACCTTATCAGAATTTTTAGCAATGTTAAACATGAAATAAATTACTAATAATTCAAGACTTACTACATATTTGTGTTGGTACAGAAAATGCATATGAAGACCCACAACGCATACAAATCAGAGGCACATACAGGGAAACTAAAGTAAGGAAGAAAGAAAACACATCACCAGAAAATGTCAATAACATTAAGGTTCATCCTCATGTATACAATTGTGTTCTTGAGGCCAGCTTATTGCCGCATATATTTACACCATGAGCTGCAACCAAACCCTAAGGAAAGTACTTTAAGAACTTACAAGAAGGTTATCGTCTAGACATTTCAATGTTCATACTCTGACTGTCAGTGAAAAAAGCTGCCTGGTTTAGATATGTCAGTGAACAAAAACAAGTGGCCCAGATATGTGATGTCATCAGTGAGGTCATCAATTACATTTGAGGTATCATCTTTGATGTCACGGGTGTTAGTCTTAGCAGTGTTTGATGGTGGCGTGAGTTATAATTGCTTGGCTTACCATACTGGCAAATTTCTGGGAGTTTTCGGTTTTACTTGTAACCACTAACTAACACCAAACCTCAGTCCATTTGGCCTGCACCTGACCTTTCAAACTTTGTGGTGATGTGCAAAATCTGTCACAGCTTGAATGAGGTGGGAGCTGGCATCTTAGACACTTTGGGCAAGGCTCTTTCTGTTGCTAAAAATGGTGTAGGCATGATGACCATCAAAACAACGAGGTCCAGAGTCCACAACAAACTTCTACAAGATGCCCATAATTGTTTTATTGTACCTCTCAACTAAATTTAGGCCGTAAGACAATCCACCCACTTGGTAAACAAGCATGTCACGGTCAACATGTACTTGTTTTTTCTAGAAGAGCGAATCTCTGGCCTGATAATATTGACTTGCAAATCTGACCAAGGCACACACAAGACACCCCTTCAAGTTTAGGTCCAGATCCTGACCCATGTGTGGTCAGTATGCAACCTCTCGCAAGATTTCTAAAGTTGCATGAAACCCCATATGGCCGAAAGTGGATGTGTCATGGGCATGACTTAACATCAGTATTTGTAATGAGGTAGGTAACACCCACTGGTCACATCCAGATAAAGATCTCTGTACCAGCAAACCGTTGTGGATTCGGAAAATTTTGGAAAACTTCATTAACACTCAGAGCTCCACTTTCCCGATATAATTGGATTCTGTCAGAGGGAAATTCACAGAGTCTTTAATATGTAAATAACATTTCCCAATAATTGGGTCCTCTTTTTGTGCCATAATCAAATCAGCATCTTGGGTTTCTTCATTCCGCTGGGCAGTTGAGAGTTCATTTTGGGCATGTGTCTGGGACTAGGTGACAGCAGCGACCTTGATTTCCCCAACAGGGATTCAGTTTCTTTGAGATTCCCATGGATGGCTCTGGCTTTGACCAACTGGTCAGATAAGTAATTTCCAGTTTTGTCTGGTACCTCTATTTTTGGAGTAACCTCTGATCTTTTTCCAATAGATGGTAATCTCATTTGAGGTGACCAGATCATCAATTGCTTGGACTAGTTTCCTGTACGTGAGCAGTTTGTTATTCGCACACTACATGCCTCGATTTTTCCAATTAATCAGGTGCTCCACAAACTCATTCCGGACATTATCTGAATCAGTGATTATGACTAGTTCTTTGAGTCAGTGTTGCATGGCATTGAGGATGGCTTGATGTACTGCTATCAACTCTGCCACCTGACTAATTCAGGGACCTATTTTGTACCCGGCAGAAGGCTCTGGGGCATCAGTCACCCAGGCATTTCCAATGCCAGCCACTGGTTCTTTTTCCCTGTGATTATCAACATGGTAGGAGCACCACTCCATATTAACTTTGGGTCTCACCTGGAACGTGTCTTCCTCATAGTCTTTGTATGGGGAAGTAAGGTACGCCTCCATGTTGTCTTTGGTTTTTAGACTTTTGTCCTCAAGACAGTTTTCTTGAGCACAGTCATACAAGTCAGCCAAACCTTGCGCTAGGGGACTCTTCTTGTTTCGGCCATATCTGACCTCCACAGGAAAGCCTTGCATGGACAGAATCCAGGAAGTAATTCTGGAATTACTCACATTCCCTGTTCGTATTCGGTCACTTTGGTGATATTGCAAGGGCTAGTGAGGAGTCTCGGCTATGATGGGCTCCCCCTGGATGAACGGGTAGTAATTCTCCAACGCCCACACTGTTGCCAGGAGTTACTTTTCGCAATCGTTGAATTTTTACTCCACCGAGGACAAAGTCTTGCTCGCGTACGAGATTACTTTGTTGACCTTGTTGTGCTTTTGGTATAATAATGCTGTTAAGTAAATATTTGAGAACCCCATTACCAAGAAGAACTCCTTGTTCTTTATGGGCTAAGCCAAACTAGGTGCTTGGGAAAGGCTTCGATTAAGTTGTTTTACTGCCTCGGATTGTTCTTGACCACACTCCCATTTGACCCCGTCCTTTAATAAATGGACCAAGGGTTGTGTGACCTCTGCGTAGTCTTCAATGAACTTTCTACTGTAATGAGTGAGTCCGAGAAGGCTTTGTAGTACAAGCAGAGTAGTAGGGTTGTTCAATTTCAACAATGCTTCCACCATTTTCGCCTGGGGACTGAGACCCTCAGGGATGATTTCATGCTCTAAGAAGTTCACATGGGTCTTATATCACTCTCCCTTCTGAAAGGACAGTTTTGCTCTGGCTTTCTGCAACTGGTTCAGAGTATTTCAGCTATGTGTTCTTCCACAGTTGAGCTCTTCATTCAGACATCACCTACATAGGCTAGGTTTCCTCTTTCTCCCAAGTCGGGCATGGCCTTTTGTAGGAAGATATTACATGTTTTGCCAGACAGAAGGGTCCATCTTGACATGTGGAACCATTTATTTAACTCCCTAAGGTCTGCGCAAAGTCTCCATTGGCCATTGGGTTTGAGTATCCACAGTAAAGGGTTGTTAAAGGTACTGTGGACTGGACAAATTATCCCATGGGATTCTACATGTTTAATAATCTCTGTGAGGGACTCCATAGACACGAGAAGGAACTGGTATTGCTTCACAAATATGGGAGCCATCTTGGGGTCTGAAGGTATGGAGGTTGAATATATCTCTGTATGTCCACAGTCGTACAAATCCATGGCCAAGATATCCTGAAAATCCCAAAACACCTGTTTCAGTTGGGTGGAACAATCTCGTGTTATGGTGTTGGCCTGGACATGAGGTTTCAAGGATGGGAAGTAGTCACTTTTGACTTGAAATACCACCGTACCCTTCCTAATGTCACAGGTACCCTCTTCCCCACCATAAGGGCAGGAAGAGTACAAGAGTACACCAAGAAATGTCCCCCCTGCTGGGTGACAATCCTTTCCAGAGGGATATTGTCATCAAAATTGTAACAGTCATTGGGAATTGTCCAATGATCTTGTTAACTTAGACAATAGAATAATGTTGGGCATCAACCGCCATTCCAATAAAGGTATCTGAGCCCAAAGTGATACTTCTAGGGTTGCTGTTATCTACCAATATTCGAATGGTGTCATGTTCTAGGTCAACTAGGGGTGTTGGATGTAAATACAAACCTTGCTATTAGAGGTGATAATTCAAATTTAGATAAGCGTCCTTGTTTTTGAGGTTCTGTCCTCGCTTCATTTTTAGCAGAATTGTAAATTTTCGTACCTGTCCTGGGATGGTGACCTCTTCTCCCATGTGAAATTCAACCGCATATGGTAGAAGTTTTGCTGATTGAAATGCTTTCTCTGTGTTGTCAAAGCCCATGGGGTTACCCCCAGTAGGGTTCAGGTTTTGTAATGAATTAAGTCCAAATTAATTGTGAAACAATTGAGAATGTCACAGCCTAAGTAATAGGCAGAGGGGACATCTCTCACAACCCAACAATTATGTTCTATGCTTTTGTTGCAAATGTACTTTTTTAACATGCACCTGTAAGGAAGGAGATGTTTGTAATTTGGAGTTTCCAGGCCCATTTCCCATTTATTAATCAACTTAAATGTGGGAAAGATCTGATCTGTTGGGCGTTTCCTGAATAATGCTTTGCTGATGAAGCTACTTCCGTTATTCAGGCATACTCTGGCAAGAACAGGAACTCCCCTGAACCTAAATGGGGAAAAACAGCTGTTCACCCTTTCTCTGGATGTCGGACAATCTTTGAGCTGGTATTTCATCCTCTTTTATCATGGGATTTGGGTTTTCTTCTGATGGTGGATCGGTATAGAATTTCAGAGTATTTCCTTCCAGTGTGAAATGCCAATTAAAACTGAGAGGAACGTTAATTTTCAAAAATAGAGAAGAGTTCCCTTCAACAGTTTGCTCTCCTACAGAGATGACAGTGATGTCTGGGACTTGACTGTTCCTAAAGTGGAATTCTATTTGGTCAGACCGTTGTTCAATCATGTGGCATGTGCCATTTAAAGTCACATCATTTGTACTTTGTTTTAATTTGATTGGCTGGTTATTCTGAACCCAGAGGACCTTGTTCACGCAGTCAATCATGGGTGATAACCTCTGAATGAGGTCATTCCCCAGTAGAAAAGGAGTGCCCTCTGGAGTGACGACTATCACAGGGTGTTTCACCCTATGCCATCCAATTTTGATCTCCAGATCTGCAGTCCTTTAGACGAAAATATCATTCCCATCGAAGTTTTGGAGTTGTCCAGGAAGAGGGGTCAGGGAAATTTGGTGACTCTCCCCCTTCCTGAATTCATTTGTTCAAAATCCTTTTTGGACAGGAGGGTGGCTTGTGATCCAGTATCCACCAGTGCTGATAATGCACATTGACCCTGTACCTTGACGGATGCATACAATCTTCCTTCTCTCTCCTCAAGGGGACAGAGTAAATTTTCATTTTGTGCCAGCTTGGCAGTTATTTTTTTTTATATATTGAACTCCAGCACTGTGTGATCTTGGACAGTGTTCTTTGTCGGAGTCCGGGAATCTGTAAAGAAGATTTTGCACCCAGATATCTGTGGGATTGCAAAGTCCCCTTTTTCCCCTGATTTCTGTCTGGGGGGAGGATACCGCAGTACTTTCAGTGTCATCTGGGTGACATTATTGGGTTTTGAGAATGTGTTGCTCTATGTCAATCTCGATACTTACCCAGTCTAAGTTAGGGTCTTTTTGTACCCATTTTTCCTTGGGAGGGATCCCTCCGTACCTGACAAAGAAGATCATCTTCCCTGAACCCTCCAGGGATTATTTCCCTTCAAACAGGGTGATGCAGACTTCCTCCACAAAGTGGGTTCTCTTTGGCTCTTGATTTCTCCTACTTACACTCTGTTCCCTAAATTCCAGCTTTTCAGGGGTAGGAGATTTGTGTTCAGTTTCAGAGGTTTCCAGGGGTTTTGCTCTGGTGAGGAAGGAAGCTTCCTCTAGGGTTATGCATCTCCCTTCCCCCAGGCTCTCTCCTCTAGAACATGGTGGTTGTCAGGAGTTTCTTTCCGTCATTGCTCCGGGGCACCAGACCCGGCTGTCAAGCTCTTTTGGGCAACAATTTCCATTTGAGGGCACTGCTGAGCGCTCAACATGCAACCTAGGTGCAATTTTCGACCTGGCTCTCCAGTCGAGACATCCTTTCTGGTTGGTAGGTGGGTCTGTATTCATACCTTTGCTGCTCCTGGAAAGGGTAGCTGTCCCTTCTTCCAGAGTAGCTTGGGTATTGAGAGTTTCCCTTATAACCCTACATCCTTCGTCTCCCTTCTCCCTGATTTGGGGATCTATTGTCCTGAAAGTGGGGAGAGAGAAGAGGATTGTTCGGGAAATTGGGGTTTGAAGGGCATCTGGGAAAGAAACTTAGGTTGGGGGGTGGAGTATTCCTTCCCTGCTGAGGTAAGTTCTGAGGGAAGTTTTCAGGTGCAGTATTTACCTGATTGGACCCCTCCTTGTACCGGGGGAGTCCATGCATACCACAAGATGGGTCGGTTACCCTTTTTTTTTTAAAATTTTTATTTTGAAAAATAAACAATACAATCCAAACTTGCAGCACTATTTACAATAGACTCGTGAATATCAATTAACGCTCATTACTGCTCCCCAAATCCCCCCCCTCAAGAGCTTATTTGCATTTCTAGTTCTGTATCTGCTGCGTGTGGCTGGGTATCGCTTCCTTCCGAAGCTGCAGGATCCACTACTGTGCCAAACAGTCCTGTTATTAACATTCTCCAAGCCATCAGGTTACCTACATCTTCCTCCCCGCAATTGCTACATGCCTCCTGCCACACCACCGTTTCAGCCTCCACCCATTTTTGCAAGTCACGCCACCATACCTCTACCCGTGGCTTGTGGCATTGCTTCCAGCCCATGGCTATCCTTCTTTTAGCAAGCACACTAAACACCTTGTGAAACTAAGGGACCCTTAGTTTCACAAGGTGTTTAGTGTTCCGTGGTCTGGGAAACCCTCCCAACAGGCAGGCCCAGGCCGTATCTATGTTGAGCGGGACCCCTTTATCCGCTAGTTTCCGTGCCACTTCCCCCCAAAAAGCTTCAATCACTGGGCAAGACCAGAACATGTGTGTCATATCAGCGTCTTCCTCATCGCATTTTGGGCATGCTTGCCTTCCTGCGTTTGCAAACTTAGATATTCTCTTCGGGGTCGTATAGGCTCTATGCGTTATGTATAATTGTATCTGCTGCAATCTAGCATTTCTGGACACTTTTTTGTGGTATCCTATGGCCCGTTCCCACATTCCATTAGTCATTTGTGCCCCCACCTCCGCTTCCCAGTCCAGCCTCAGATCAGTCAAATCCTTCCCCACCCGGGTCATCACCATCTCATATAGTCTAGAGATCTCGTGCCCTCCCTCCGATATGTCATATATTGTTCCCATTAGAGCATCTGGTTCTTCCGCCAGTACAGTCTCTGGCCAGGTTTTGCGAATAGTCTGCACTAGCCTAATATACGTGACATATTGGCCTCCATGCAAGCCTGTCTCTTCTCCCAGGTCTTCGAAATCTTTAATAGCCCCTTCTTGCCATATGTCTCCCAGTGTGGCCAGCCCAACCGATTCCCAATAGGTCCTGATTATCATCCTGAGCTGGTTGTCTCCCCTAGCCTAGGCAACCAGTGGCACCTGTGGGAAACACGGGCACAGGTTCTCCATCAGTTGGCATACTCTGTGCCACATCTTCCACCCAAGCAACAGTATACCCGGGCGTTCTTTCATTTCAAGTCTAGGAACCCAGATAATCTCTTTTAGGTAAAACAGGGTGCAGTCCTGCCCAAACAACCTATATTCAGAAGTTTCTTCATCAGAGAGCCATCTGGTTACATATTGCAACTGACTGGCTACATAATAGGCCTCAAAGTTCGGCAGCTTAATGCCCCCTCTATCATGGAAGTTCTGTAGCTTCCATAGCGCCACTCTATTGCGAGTGCCGTGCCACAGGAAGTCCCTACACATGCTGTTCAGTTTGACAACATTTTTTCTGGGTATCAGGTATGGTATATTACTGAAGAAATGTAAAAGCCTAGGCAGGACCACCCTTTTGAGCATCGCCCCCGTCCCATCATCGCCAGCGGCAGCTTCTCCCAAAACTTCATATTTGTGCGGATTTTCTTCACAGCCACCTCTGTGTTATGCATGTGTTCCCCCTCCACAGTATGATACACATCTATTCTGAGGTAGCGGGAGGAATCAGCCGCCCAAGGTACGGACAACACTGGCAGCCGTTGCAGAGGGACTCCTATGTAGCTCCCCAATGGGAACATGCTCGATTTTTTGGGGTTCACCGCTATGCCGGACAGTTCTGCATACTTTTCCATGACCTCTAGAATATACTGAAGATTTTCTTCCGGATATTTCAAATACAGTAGCAAATCGTCAGCATATAAGGATATTAGGTGTTTCTCTCCCCCTGCTTCAATACCGACCATGTCATATTGTTGTCTGAGGTACACTGCCAGGGGCTTTAGGGCCAGAATGTATAACATCGGGGACCAGGGGCACCCTCGTCTGGTGCCTCTACTAAGTTGCCACCTCTCAGATATCACCGATCCTGTGCGTACTCTGGCCAGTGGTTCACTGTACAACAATTTCGCCCACCTAACATAACCCGGCCCCATCCCGTATTCTTCCAGGGCCGCCAGCAACCATGGCCACCTCACTGAATCAAAAGCATTGACTGCATCTAGGGACACCACCGCCATTTCCCCATCGCTTCTGTTTCCCTCTTCAATCACCCGGTGGAGTCGCCTGTGGTTGTGGGTTATATTTCTGTTGGGGACATAACCTGTCTGATCCGGGTGCATCAGTTTACTGATGACCCTTCGTAGCCTATTAGCCAGGACCGCCGTCAAGATCTTGCTGTCCTGGTTCAACATTGACAACGGCCTATAGGAGCCGCAGCAATGCCCTGGCTTGTTGGGCTTGGGGAGCGGCACGATTAGTGCTTCTCTGAGCGTGTCCGGTAGCCGACCCTTCTCAAAAGACTCATTAAGCATCTCTAGCATAGGGGGGAGTACTTCTGCTTTATATATTTTGTAAAACTCACCCGGGAATCCATCCGTACCTGGGGTCTTGCAGGTGGGCAGCTGTTTTACCACCTCCTCTAATTCCTCCAGGGTAATTGGTGCGTCTAGTTCCTCCCTTTCTTCATCATTGATCTTTGGTAATTCCATGTCTTTTAGTGTTTCTCTAATCTCCTCCTGATTGTCCCCTCCTCTGTCCTCGTATAATGTTCTATAATAGTCCAAGAATGCCTCGTTGACTCCTTCCTGGGTGTCAACCACCTCCCCGTCCTCTCTGGTTATTATCCTAATCGGGGGCCTGGGGGTTTCGCTCTCACGCCAACAAGCGGCCAGTTTTATCCCCACCTGCATGTTGCCTCCCGACATACTTTTTGTAGCTAAGGTTGCAGAGCCTTTCCCAAAGCCCCGCACACCTCTGCTGCAACTCGAGTACAAGTTCTGCGTCCCCTCCTGCCCTGTCGCTTTCGCGCTCCAGTTTCTCTTCCGCTTCCTCTAGTTCTGTTAGGACCCCACCCTGTAGGCCTTTTTACTTAGCAATAGCAGCACCGCGCAACACCACCTTAAAGGCCTCCTAGAGTGTACACGCTGAATCTACGCTGCCTGTATTCACCTCAAAATACTGTGAGATCGCATCTCTGATGTCTTCCCTGAAGACTGGGTCGGTATCCGCGCCCTAGGGCGACAGTGCTGCCAGGTCAGCACCAGAGGCGAGTGGTCCGACAGGACCCTCGCTCTATATTCTATTTGGGTGGTCTCTATCATCACATCTGGCGTGGCAAAAAAATAATCCAGCCTCGTGTGCAGGTGCTGCGGAGCTGAGTAGTGCGAGTACTGTGTTTCAATGGGTGTTTCAGTCTCCAAACATCCGCCAGCCCAAAGTCATCTAGTAATTTCTGTAATATCCTGGCCGCCGGGGTGGGCCAATCAATCTTCCCATCAGATCTGTCTGCCTTTGGGTCGAGCACACAGTTAAAGTCCCCTCCCCAGATAACCGCTCCCCCCACACACGCACCCAGATGAGTACATAGGGTTCTAAAATACGGAGCAGTATTTTGGTTGAGGGCATATGTATTTATAATGCACACCTCTTTATTCTCTACCAAGGCCTTCAATATGACCAACCTACCCTCCGTGTCCACCACCTCTTGTGTGAGTTGGAGCGGAACGTGCGGTGCCACCCAAACCAGCACTCCCCTAGCGTAGGCAGAGTACGAAGAGCCCACTACAGTGCCTCTCCACTTCTTCCCCACCAGTTCCAATTTTTGCTGGGTCAGATGTGTTTCCTGCAACAGCGCAATATCAAACCTCTGTCTTTTTAGGTACATCATGACTTTGTTCCTTTTTAAGTAGCTGTTAAGTCCCCCAACATTCCATGTTACGATCTTAAGGTCTCCCATGGCTCATGAGTGTCTCCCTGCCTCCCATGTAGCGACTCCCCTTTGCCCACGTGATACAGATACAGCCCTCCTTTTTTGCTTGTAGCTTCTCGTACCAGCTCAAACTCCCCATAACTATGTACACAATAAATACCCAACTTCCCTCCCCTCCCCCCACCCGTCCCTTCCCCAACATCACACACCCCAACTGCTGCCCAGCTCCATCCTCGGAGCTCAGGCACCCCCACAACTAGCCCTGCAGGCACCGAACGATGCACAGAGCTCAGTAGGGTGAAGTCGCCCTAATGGCCACTTAACTCAAACTGTTGTGGGGTAGAGAGAATCGCTCCGTAAGGCTGCCATTAAGTCAACATTAACCACAGTGCTTATGACAAATAGTGCAATAGTCTGACCTCCTCTACTGAAGGCTGGGCAAGCGACTATATTCAAGTCCCACGTGCCGCGCCATCTTGCAGCACCTTCTTCATGCATCACTTATCTCTTCCGAGCTCTTTCTCTGTACAAACTTCTGACTCCTGGGGACATCCTTGCGCATCGAGCCATCCCATTGCATCCTCCGGGGTCTCAAAAAACAAAGTTTTATGTTTATGAATGACTTTCAATTTTGTCGGATACAGTAACATATATTTGTGGCCTGCCTCTCTCAATCTCCGCTTTACTGTCCCAAAGTTCATGCGGCTATGCTGCACAGACAGGGTGTAGTCCGGGTAAGCCGTGATGTTTGCCGCTCCTCGTGTGATCGTTCCTCCCTTACGAAAGTGTTCCAATATCCTCTCCCGGTCACGGTTTTTAAGAATTTTGGCGATCACAGGCCTCGGCGGGTTCCCCGGTTGCGGCCTCCTTGTTAGGGCTCTGTGTGCCCTTTCCACTGCAAATCCTTGGGATAGGGCTCCTCCGGGTATCTCTTGCAGTAGCATGGACTCAATGAATTCCGTAGGATCGTGGCCCTCCAATCCCTCCGGCAGGCCCACAATGCGGAAGTAGTTTCGTCGGGCTCGTCCTTCCGCCTCCTCCGCTCTGCTCTCCAAGTTTCCCACTCTTTGTATCAGGGCGTGCAGTTCGGCTTTATGGGAGGCGCAATCCGCAGTATTCGGGCTGACTTCCTTCTCAAGGGACTCTGTGCGCTCCGCCAGGGCCCTGACATCCTGTCGGAGTAGGTTAACGTCCTCCTGCACCTCTCCGACCTTGAGGTCCAGTGCCGTTTTTAGTTCATTGACGGCTAGTTCGAGCTTAGATTCCCAGGCCGCCCTTAGGGCCGCAATCGCAGCCAGGATTTCTTGGTTGGCGCCCAAAGTTGTCATGCCGCTTGCAGGCAGCTTGTCCCTGCTCTTGGTAATGTCTTGACCCGGGGACGTCTTAGTGAAGTCATCTAAGGTGGGCTGTTTCGCCTTCGGCCTGACTGTTCTAATCGACATGACCCAGGGGACCTGTAGTTTCCACAAGTGACAAATGTGCACTCAGTGCGCCCCTTTCGCTGGGTCACCGTGCGGCCTGCTTCTTCCTTTGTTCCGGACCTCGGTCGGCCATTTTGTGTTGTCTTTGGTCTCCGGTGCTCCTTATCTCTTCCGCACCGATCTCTGCCGCCGTCCCTCCTGCACCATCCAGAAGTTCACCACGCGTAGCCCAATCATTCACACACCGGCATGTGTATTTTCAGCGGTCGACGGCCCGTCTTCATGCACTTTTTTGCTTGGATCGTTGCAGGATCTCGGGAGCTCCTCCAGAACGCGTCCTCCTACATGGCCCTCGTAGCCACGCCCCCCGGGTCGGTTACCCTTGTATATAAGGCTAATATCGGTGGCAGGGTCAGATGGAGAGTTGGTCGGATACCCTGCCTGGCTACCAACCAAATGGGTTGGATCAGAGGGTCTCCTCTCCCTCTCATTCTGCTTATTAGTGTTAGCATGAGGAGTATTTTTAGGCCCCCCCATTTCTTAGTTCAATATGGGTGTATTTTTCACCTCCTCCACCTTTGCAGTAACGGGTGTGTTTGACAGTTTGGGTTTTTTTGGGTAATTTTTATTTTCATAGGGATTTTGTACTTCATAAATCCGGGTGGCCTGTTGTATCTATCACCCAATCAAGGATCCTATGTTCATGGAAGTCCCTTACCAGTTGGGTCATGATATATTTTGGGAGCGAATGAAAGTAAGTGTTAAGGAACTACTGGCTATGGATGTTCACCCTCCTAGAGGTCTTGCCAAACGCCTACTTCAGCTCTTGCACAAACTCTCTAGGTGCTCGGCCTTCTCCTCTCTGAAGGTGGAAGGCCACCTTGCAGGCCCCCCGAGAGTTCCTGTGAACGGAGAAATGCTTTAAGATAGCTGCCTTATAGCTGGACCATCTTTGGTGATTTTGGTCCTCCAGCCCTGCAAGGAAGCTGGAGTATTCCAGGAAAAATGTCCATTTGATGAACTCCATTGAATTTTGGCCATTCTTGATACCAAATGACATCATCATTTGGTCATAAATTTCTAGATGCTCGCATACTGTGTATTTGGCATTCTTGTGGTAGGGAGCCATAAAGCTCTTTATGACCTTTATTTTCCAATTGTGTCTTTTAGAAGACCTCTGTTCTGTTTGTCAGCCTTCTTTTTTCGCTGTACCTGAGTCCTTTCGCCCTCTGACTCAGAGCTGCTATTACTGGTGGTCAACTCCCTGTCCTCCAGGCATGCCCTACCTCTATGAGAATGTGAATCTGTCCCAGAATGACAGGGTCTGGTCTCTTCTCCCATGTGGTGCTGTGGTCTCTCAGTGTCACTTCCCTTGCACTCCACTTTTCGCACAGGGGAGTACTCATCTTCCTCATCCTTTCTTCCGGGTATGGTGGAGAATTCCCCCCACCTCCCTGAATGTATGAAGGTTTTTAAAATACTCTTTTGAGGCCTGGACTCTGGCTCTCTTCTGTCTGCTAAGCGGACCAGGTGGTCCCTTTGTACCTTTAGTTTCTGCCAGTCTATGTCCCTGATCTTTTCATCATTGGAGCCCTCCCTGTCAGATGTGTGTGCTAGGGTATTTTTAAATTTGGGTAGGGATGAATACGGACTGGCCTTCAGGCTCAGTTGGACTAGGCCCAGTTGAGTCCAGCTGCTTCATGTTTCCATGTTCTTGAAAACTGGCAGGCATGAAGTTAGCAACAGCATTTGCATATAATGTGGTGAGGCGGCTTTACGTCCCTGGTCAAGAGGTCATCACTCTGTGCTTGGAAGATGCCTTTCCATACTCTAACTAGTCGGGGTGCCTCAAGGCCTGTTTGCATTTGGCTATTTCCTTTTCCAATCCTTCAGATTAGTTTTTCTCAGCCCCTATCTCCTGGTGATATATAGTGGTCTGATCCTTCAACTCTGATACCAGTGCTTAAGTAGCTTCTATAACCTTATTTTGTGCCAATACTTGGTCACTGAGTCCCTTGTTCTGCTCACAAAGGGACTCATTTTCCTTCTTTGAGGTGTGTATTGCCTGGGCATATTCAGACCTCTTCTTTTGCAGGAAACTAATATCCTCCCGTTGTGCACTTTTGAGCTGTGTTGCCTGCTCTATGTCAAACTCTGTTTGTCTCACATGTTCCATTATTTTTTTCATTTTCTATCCTCATGTCACTCAGTTCCTGAGAACACAACTCACTTTTCTCCATGTCCATCCTTAATTGATGCACTTCTTGAAACAGGGGACTTTTCACCTGACACAATTTGCTATTCTCTTGCCTGAGCTGCTCTCTCAGTTATTTCAAAGTGTTTAGATCTTGGTGCATCTGATCAGATTCACCCTGGTAACTGACATCCCTAGTAACTAGCTGGCTATTTTCAGCGTTTAGTTCTTAAATCTGAATTTGAAATGCAAAAATGTCCTCCAAACAGGCTCTATTGTGCACAACCTCCTCAGTTCATTTTTGTTGACTTGCGCTCATCTTTTCAACACTTTCTTGATAGTCCTCTTTCAGTGCAGGAAATTGAGCCTATCGCTCTAAATATGCTTGCTGCTGTGTAATCAACTCATCTTTTAGCTTCTGAATGATGTTTTCTAATTTGAACTCTGAATTTCATCCCTGTTGCACGTTTTCCTCCAATTGTTTCAACCATCTCTGTGCTTGATCCAAAAGCTCAGATTGATTTTGCACAGAGGCATACTATCCTGATATCTTTCTTCCATGATCATCATATGGAAGTACATATAAACTGTGAGCTGAGCCATTTTAATTTGCTCATCTCTGCTGGTCTGTGTCATATAAAGGTCTGTCAGGGCCTGAGGTAACAGCCCATTATCCTGCCACATATCAACATTTGCAGAGGTAACCTCCTGCATCATTCTAGCTTGCCACATTTCATGCTTGTGTTCTAACTATTCACCTTTAATAAACAATTTGGGTAGAAGGTGCTTGCTGGCCATATTGATTTCTATGGTGCTCATTTTGAAATGTGTTCTGCACCCAATAATCTCTCTATGCAAGGGCACAATCTCAAACCTGTTCCTGCTTAGTTTGTACTCACAATGACAACTCAAATCAACACTTTTATCTGCACACCGCCCTGAAACCCAGGGTACAGGTCTAAATGGAGCCTTCACAATGCACACAACTTTTCATCCACTGAAATGCAATTACACCTAAAAATAGTGTGCTATTGTCACAAGTGGAAACTCTTTACCAATCCCAGCACAAGTTCCTTTCCCCCAAATGAATTTTGCGCACAACAAATAACTATGGTTTTGATTCAGGTTCAATTTGGTTAGGCCTCCAACCCATCTCACAACCAAACCCAACAAATTCCGATGCCACAATGGAACTAGGAACCAGGCCGGTGTGTAGTAAGAATATAGATTTATTAATTTATTTAAACCAAATTTTTGACGAACAGACTAACATCAGCCAACAGTGCTGTGCCAACACAAGAAAAAAATGACTTCAGTAAAGGCACCAACCCAGATATAACACTGAGATATGCAGTCATAATGTCCAGCTTATTTCTTGTAAAATCACCCACCAATACAGAAAAAAAACCAATTCAAGACACACAGTGATTGCTGATTTGGTTATAATACATTTTCTCTCAGCAACCCCCACCTTCCAGACATCAATTAGACTTGACCCCACTGAATTGAAGGCCAGCGGCAGAAAGTGCAAACACAATGGGAAAATCGTTTTGGAATTCTGATAAAATGCACTCTTTGGAAAAAAGAGATTCAAGGGGAAAAATTGTCTTTCTGCTGATTACCTCAGATGCATTTTGAGGAAAAGAAAAGCAATGCGAAATTTTGTTTTGCCACACCTAAAAAGAATAGGCAGGGCGTTTGTGGTTTTGGTCAGAGCACAATAGGAACAAAGGGGCAATTTTGTTTTTTTACCACACATGCAAAGGAAATACCAGGCTTCACACTTCTGATTTGAAATGAAGGGGATCAATGGGGAATTTTGTTTTGCACCCGGCACACTCAAGTGGAAAAAGGAGTTTGGCATTATTTTGGCAGAACCTTATGTCTAATACCAGCTCAAAACACAATGGCAAGAGCTTGTTAGTTTTGAATGTCAACAAAACACAGCCCGTGATATCTATAGGGGAATTAATTGATTTACTTTAATTAAATATGCTAAGGATCTACACAAACAGGATATTTATTTTGAGGAAATAACTAGAACAATACATAAAAAATGCAGGGCCTAGACAATCTATGGCATTGGGGATAGTTTTACTTACAGGAGAGACCTTGTAATGAGCATCAGGGAAAAGTGTGGTGCATCTTGGACAGAAAGGGTATCAGTCAAGGATAGTCTACTCTGAATCCTCCAAGGGGTCCCAATCAGCTTCTATGTCTCCTGGTTACTGTCTCTAATGCAAGATTTGGGGCCTCTCTGCTTGGATGTTTCATGCTAGAGTTCAGCAGCAGGTTGCCTCCCGGAATAAGTGAAAAAGCCCAGTTGTAATGCAAACTGGCCTACTTATAGGGCAAATGACATCACAAACTTGTCATGATTACCGCAAAAGAGATTGGTTGGTTTTCTCTACCCACCTCCAACCTGTGTGCTAATGGGACAAGAAGATGAGGGGTGTGAGTTAGGACAGCCGTGGGAGAAGAAAGCTTTGTCATCCCTAACTGACATGTGGGCTCGGCATGTTCAAAACTCTAAAAATCTATCAACATGGCAAGTACCCTAATTTTTCAAATCTTTACATGTATGAATATATTTTTAAGAACTACATTTTAAGGCAAATCAGATGATTCTAGTCTGAAATTGTCATGCACTTACTATGCAGATATACATTTTGTCTTCATTTACTGAGGAGCCATATCAGTGAAAAATATGCTGCTTCATAGTTCCAATGTTAATTATTTCCTTCACCCTCACACCAACTTTCACATCTCTCAGAATCAAGAGAAGGCCTAAATCAAATGTTTGTTAATAACTTTAGTTATGTTTATCACACCAAAATCGATTTGGCATGGTTCACAGGTGGTTACAGTCACCTTTAATAAAGGTCTGGAATGAATGTTGTTATGTTATATTATGTTATGTTATGTTATGTTATGTTACTTGGCATTTATATAGCACTCTATATATCATTGGTATGACCTCAAAGCAGCGGTAGGTTGAACACCCTCGGGAACCGTAGTTCTGGTCAGTAGAGAGAGACAGTGTTCTAGGGTGCGTGGGTTGTGGCATATATGCTGCCCCTTTTATGCAATAATATGTATTTTTATATTAACTCAACTCCAGCCTTTGCCTTTGTTCTCTTAAGTTGCATTTACCCATAAGCATGTGACAATCAGAGGCTGGCTCATGTTTATGTTTGCCTCCCCCTTCAAGGCCTGTGATGACTCTGATTGCAACTCTAATGGACATTGTATGGGAAATGCGACCTCAAGGTCACTTCTCCTGAAAGAACAAGCATGGCCTTATCTGTTTCCACGGTGGTTTAAATCTAAGCAGTGTATTTATTTCTATATTTTTAAGTAATGGCCCGATTGATGGTTGATAATCAGACCTCCCTCTCCATGACAGCAGAGGAAATGTCTTGACTGCAGGTAATTCTGCAAGCAATGACTTTTAAACTAACACACAATGAATTTAACATGACATTTTAAAAGCACCTGTGCCTTATATCCAGGTGTAATATTCTTCTTTAATTTCACAGTCACAAAATACATGAACATCACTTCTGGATTGTCCAGGGGCCTGATTCATGGTGGTGTTTTATAATGGTGCAATCCCATAGGAAAATGTTCCATTAATCAGGCCCCATATGTATAGGGCAGTTATATGAGAAAACCATGTTTAAAATCTGAAAGTCTAGTAAGCACCTATCTTAGTATACTGCCATTTGGATGAGGGTAAAGGAAGTTCTTTTATTTCCTATAATTGTAATGAGCTCAGTTTCACTTTAGATGACTGGAGCACAATCTGGTATTGCATTGAAGATAATGTACGCACAAAGTGCAGCTCTCAGCATTGTCAGCCACATGTCTTTCTTTTCCTTTCTGAAATGCACTTCACATATCTTTGCACTTTTGAGATTCAAGACCAATTTCTTTCCTTTGAGATTTAGGCCTGTTTTTTTGGTTCACTAGGCCTCATGTGTGACATCACTATTTCTGTGCTGGCCTTATACTTCAATGGGATTTTACAAATCACGCTGGCCCCTTTATTTCTGGCATTTACGGGCTATATTTCACCTCACTATAAGCAATCAAAAAATGTTGAGACCCCCCTCTAATTTTTCCCCAATATTCCACCAAACTTTGCAAAAACATTAAGATCTGGGATTAAAATCTTTTTGCTATGTTTTGTGCAGATTTGTCAAATGGCACCAAATATCTAAGCTTTTCAAATATTTTGGGAACCCCCTCTAATTTTGCTCCCTCTTGCCAAACAGCACCAAACTTTGCAGCACTACGTCTAGAACAATATTTCAGAATTTCATGCAGTTTCATTCAGTGGTGTCAAAGTTATAAGCCATCCAAAAACTTGTTTTCACCAACCCTGTATTTCAGAAATTTGCATGGATGTCCCTGAACTTCTGAGATGGTCAAGAACATCACAGGACTGCCCCCGAACATCTGGACTTATCGCGGACTTGGCAGATGAAAAAACACCTGTTTTGTTTTGCTTTTTTTATGGCCATATCCCATCCTCATCTCCTCTCTCCTCCCCAGAGATTTTTTCATTAGTTTCACAAGTGCAATATTGTGTGTTTTAATATGTTTTTAATGCATTGCCCACAGACAATGGTGGTTGTCCGTGAATCCAACATGGCGACTTTTTACAAATATCTGACTCAGCTCAAGTTTCTCACCATTCAATCAGTGGGCGCGTCTGATGTCCACGGACATCACACCACCCCCTGATTGGTCCAGGGGGGTGTCCGCAGATCGAATAGTGAAGTGAGTCCACAGACTGGACCCATATATCACTATTTCTTTTTTACCTACTTTTTGGCCGGTTTAAAAAATAAAAATGCTTAATGGATTTACACCAAATTTATAAAAGCACAATTTCTGAACAAAGCCACGACTCCTGGCACACATTTGGTGAAAATCTGTCCAGGGGTTTGGGCTGTAGGCACAAGTACATTTTCTTATCCATTTCATCTATGAGGATTTCCACACATTTTGGGACCCCCCTACAACTCTGCCCCCCTCTAGACTAAACCACACCAAACTTTGTAAAATCATTCTGAGGGGGCATTATACTTTTGTTTGCAAAGTCTGTTTGGATTCGTCCAGGTGCGGGGGGGGGGGGCAAAGTTATAAGCCACCGCAAAAGTGCTTTTTCTATGACTTCAGCAACATAACCATAACTAACAGGGCCACTACCGCAGGCCCTGTAAATATATATTGTCAATTTGAGCCAAGTCACACATTGCACAACACCATCTAGTAGCCATCGCTGGAAGTTCACCTTCAGTTCCAAGTCACATCAGTAAGGCATTGTGGGTATGCAAATGAGCCCAAATGCAATCATTTTTCTCCAGGAAATTGTCTTTGTCTTAGAGGGTAGTGCAACTAATGTGCATTACCACAATGCCTTGCTGATGTGGCTCAGAACTGGAGGTGAACTTCTAGCAATGGCTACTAGGAGTGTATGAGGTCCTTTCATCGTGGAATGTTTTTTTTTTGTTTTTTTTTGCCACAAATGTTTTTTCGAAAAAACCCATCACATTTTTTAGGGGGGGTTAGAGTATTATATATATGGGGTGTAGGTGTTTGGGAATAAATACAAATTAAAGAAAATGGGGTGTTGGGGGAACCCCCCCCAAAATAATGCAAAAATATTTCAATGGGATGTTTTGTTAAAAAAAATGGTGGTAAAAAAAACCTGCGAAAAAACATCCTGTGATGAAATGACATGGAACCACTAGGAGACATTGTGTAATGTGTAATTTTGCTCATATGGACAATTCTACTTTCACATTTTATGTGATGCAACATGTGCTCCTTAACAATTGCAAAGTTATGTTTACTTCATATTAAAGTCCACTGTGTTGCTGTTTCCTGTGAATGAGTCAATTAGTGATATTTAATCCCTGTTAATTTGGTCTGTAACTGTGCCTTTTAGTAAAATACACCCTAATTCCAGCACCAGGTAAATATCTAATGCAATGATCACTGCTCAAAAAAGACCGCTGTTACACTGCCTATTGATAATTGCACTTTGATATTTGTTCCCATGATGCCTGAGTGAATACATCCAGGGGAACTTCGATGCACCTGCCTTTTTACTGGAGTCGGGTAGTTCAGAATTGGCCAACATTTTAAGAGTTTTGGCTACAAAAATTGTTTTAAGCTCTTGATGACATTTTGCTGTTACTATTGGGTTAAAGAGGTCAGACTTATTTCTGCCAGCACATGTTCAAAGCAAACAAATTGAACAGTTAATGGAATAGGTCCTATGGTCATAAACTTCCCTGCCATAAAAAAAGCAAAGTGACTCATTGACTAATGGCTTGCACCTTGCTGTTTATTTCAATTAGAAACCAAAATGACCTCGTTGTTCACTGCTGACAAGCCAGTATAATATTTAAGTAATGCAGATAAAAAAATGCACCTTTTTTATTGCATTATTATGAGAATTGTTCAGGTCTGGTTATTCACAAAGGGAGTATATGCATTAATGGGGGAATGTGCTGCAGCACAAATGTTGTGCTGGCCAGCCCTTTTGCACACATTAGCGTGCAAAGTTTGTGCGGCACCCCTTGTCCTCACTGTCCTCACGTGGATGTTGAACAGCCGGTCTTTGTGAGGGTCTTAAAATGCATGTCATTATGAAATGTGTGACCAACATAAACATAAAAATCAAAAATAAGTACATTTCTAGCACTGCTTGAGGGATCGTAATTTTGGTGGTGCAGCAGCGGTTCATGCTACTGCTGTTTCACACTTAAAAAATACAATACATAAATGTGTCAGAAATGACCCTGACCTACATTGCATTTACCGTGATCCTGATGCATTGCTGCACAGTGGAATCGGGCGACTTTCTGCAAATTGTAATATGCATCCCATGTCTGAATTTGAGATGCACATTAAACATGCAGAAAAAAAACTCATTTCTGTCAAAATGCAAAGGGGCTGAAAAAAGGGAAACAAAATGTTTGGAACACAGAAACACACTTTCAAAAGAACTTTGTAAATGGGGCACTTCTTTTGGGGGCTTAAGTGATGAATTGCAACAGTACATCTCATCACTTGTGCCAACACAATCTTTGAGAATAGCGCTCTTACTGTAGATAGATGTTACATTTTTTCCTGAACACAGAACTCATACTATTGCAATCATACTTGACTAAGGGGTATCTCTTTCAGGAACACAAGGGCTTGGCATGTGATTGGCATTGCCTCAGCCCTGGTGGCCTTTCTGAGATCATAGAACTACAGCTATGGATGTTCCCTTTTATTACATTTATAAAAACCAATAATCCTCATGCGTGCCAACACAGCAAGATGACACTTCATGTTCATGCATGAGTGACTCTTTCTCCAGAAATTAGCTTGTAGGTGGCCCATGCCTGTTATGAATTGTCAATATTGTGATAATATAAGCCTTAATAATGATCAATGTTTTGATCTCTAAACGATGAAAAACAGACCCAGTTATGCCTGACATGTGACGGGGCCTGAACATTTGCTTTTGCTTACCCCCTGTCCCTTGCCTAGGTCTTGCTTTACTATAACATTTTCGCCCTTACTGGAGCCTGTTTCCCAAGAATCTGCCCGAACCTGCATAAATAGCTCATACTCTCAAACTTCCCAGAATTCAGGCCAATTTGGGCTTAGAGAAAAATCCACTTGAACCCACAAACCTATCCAAATCTCACTAGGAGATTCTCAGGGGAACCGCATATCACGTTTGAGAAAGTTCATCCTGACTTACTCCCCTTTAACACTGCTCAGTGATATATGCTCTTTGGCATCATTTTTGTAATATTTGTGATATCTCCTACATGATATTTGCTATTTTGTCGAGTCCATTGTAATATGTCCTCCTCGGAAGAGGTGATTCGTGATTTGTACCATCATGTTTGCTTCTCCGCAAAATCCATTGAGAAATTGATTATTTTACTTGCACTGAAACATTTGCTCCCTTCCATTCTCTCATTGATTTGTTCATTGGTGTAGAAAACTGTAAAACCTTTTCCTTCATTCAGTTGTAAAATGAAAGGATTCCTATGCAATGCACCTCAAGTTATCGCTTTGTAAAAGCAGGAATGTCCCATAAGTAAAATACGAGAGTTGGAAAAATTGGTCGTTGGATCTACGCTTTTGTTCCAGGATTTAAAATACTGTATAAAAGTTATATCCTGGTTCTACGAATTGATGTGTGATATCTAGGATTGTACACTTGGACACTGCAGATTAAATGTATGTGCTGTAATGGGGTTTTCTTATAATTGTATGGTTTTTCATGTAAATGTCGTATGAACTGTGTAAGAACATGGAGAATTAGTTTCATATCCAGTAAAATCTAAATTGGGTACAGATCTATATTTTTTGTAGGACCTACTTTTGGGATTCCTCCCATATATGTGGTGTTATGTACCTGTTCAACAGGCAACACTGGTGGGTAACGGCCCGTGGCCCCAGGGCTGTTACTCCCCAGTGTTGCCCATGGAACGGGTACATAAGGCCATTAGCATCCCGAGTTACCAAAGCGGCAACCCGGGGTGCTAAAAAAAATTATTTTCCTTTCTACAACTGAAAGCCACGCACGTCCCATTGTAGGAAGGAAAATCCTTTACCAACATGGCCACCATGGAAAGGGAAGGCAGGGCTCAGTACGGAGCCCCTCCTCCCTTTCCATGGCGGCTGTGGGAAGCTGAGAGGAAGCTGTGGCTGTGGCGGCAAGGGCCGCCACAGCCGAAATAAGTTAAGTGAGGGTGAGGGGGGTTGATAAAGAAAAATAACAAGGATGGAGGTTGGGGGAAAGATGGCGGCAGGGAGAGCCGGCTGTCAGGCGGCTTGGAATGCGGGGTTGTACCGGCGGTTCAAGCACACGTTCCTAGCCACCTGATTGGCTGGCTCCTCCGCCCAGGGCGCTAATGATAGTTATTGACAAGTTAGCATAGCTTTACTTTGGTTTACTAATATATGTTCCAAAAATATACATCCGTAACTGCCATTTGCAAAGTGGGAATTAATGGCAGCTTTTACTTTTTTACAAACGTAGAATAAAACTGAAGCTTAAAGGCAATTTCTTCTCGCATTACTCTTCACTGACACACTCTGCTTTCAAAAGTTGAAAATCGCATGCAGGGGCCCAAAAGCATATAATTTGAATGTTAAAGAAATTGACCCCATAACCTCTATCAGACACAGAAGGGATGACCACTTTAGGGAGGAAAGGTTATAAAAAGTACGAATAATCTGTATTAGTTTGCCCATATTAGTCAATATAAGAACCACTCATATCCATCAGGCATAGGGATGGTGAGGAGATAATGACCCCTAATATGCCATGTTCAAATGGCCCCAGTAAGCAGTTCATTACTCTGAACCCCTGCCGAAGCCCCTTGAGTCTGCATGGAAATAACGACACATATTGCATGTGTAGATATGTATATATGTGTTTACTTCACCAAATGGAAGGGTATATGAACATAAACACATCTATGTTTGACATGGAAGTATGTTCTGCACAGAATACACAGAATTTAGAAAAGAATGCTGTTTTTGTAGTTGTGTTTTCTGCCCCAAAAAGAATATGCAAATAAACCTGCAACCCCTCTCTAAAAACGCTGAATGTGCTTTGTTGCACAGATTTCTATTCCCCATAACGAAGACATTTGGTGGACTGATAAAAAAAAAAAAAAAAAAACAGACAGAATAGTGATTATGGCCATTTCTCCGGTACAAAGTTGGAAGTAACAGGGTCCTTTCTCTGCAGGCTCCACCTTCAAGCTCTTGCAAGTTACAGTGGTACAGATTGGTAGCCGAATCGGCAGATCCTACTAATCTTTGCACGTAAACCCACGGAACTGTTTTCATGATGCGCCTGTCAGAATTGAAGCCAGCAAGCGCTAATTGTACATTTCATGTCATCAATTTGTGTGGCTGTACACCGAGAACTGGCCTGGGACCAGCAAAGCAGTACACTCACGTCTGGGCCCAAACAGCTACCATGTGGCCACGAGTTTTCTTCAATACAAACCGTCGCCATATTTAAACTGGCAGCTATCAACGGAATATGTTGCATCTCTATTTCCTTTTTTTTTCAGCAGATCTGGGACACCGTCGTCTTGAGCCCAATGTGATGAAATTGGAAAGGTACAAGGTAATTTGATTAGTGTGAGAATATCCAAGACTGTCAAATCCCACTTGGCTTGGTATATTAATCATGTTATTTGTTTCTGCAGTACCAGATATTATTTTCCCAAATGAATCAGAAGAATGCCTGGGATTCAATGTTTCTGAACTGTAGCAGGGACGAGGCATGAGCTCATGTTCACACATGTCCCTTCTCTCATAGCAGAATCCCTTCACTTCTGCCATTGGCATTCTCAGCTGTTTCCCCATGTGAGCCATTGCTGACTCTCTGTTCAAGCAGTCCACAATACAGGGGCCACCTGCCACACCACCTGGGATTTGAACTAGGCTCAGTGTCTGCCCGTGAATGGGAGGAATGAAATGCTAAATTGCTGTCACATGGTGAGTTTTCTCTCCGTGCATTTACATAATATCTGACAGTACAAAAGAAAGGCGCTTTCTTGCCATTGATGAAGTACTGTGCACGCCATTCTCATAGGCTACATTCTGGAGACACGTCTTTTCGGCCTCAGTCTTTTAATGGAATACCTCTACTTCGCCAGTATAGCGCTGAAGTGTAGCAGTCTTTCCAATCACTTGTGAAATATGCAAAGAGAAAGCACATAGGCTTTCTAGGGGTTTATATTGTGTCAATGGGCGTGACTTCTTAACAAATCGACTTTCGTAATGCCCAGATTTTACTGAAACTGCAACAAACATAGAAACCACATTACTACTACACAAGGGCTCCTAGGTACGGTGCATTGACAGCTGTAAAGTCCAATTTACAGAGGGTTATGAAGGGCCACTGCTCGCTCTCCCCCGTCGGCAGCCTCTACACCACCATAGCTCCCACGACTACTATCTTATATGCAGCTACCCAGAAAAGTAAAGGACTCAAATGCTGTTGTTTATGAAGTGCTTCTTTTTGCACTTGGGTGTCAACACAAAGACGTATCTCACAAATGCCACATTCCGTGTCACAGTGGTATCTAATGTTAATGTGCTAGATGGTGCCTAAGGGAGTGCTCCAGTGGCAAAGGAGTCATTGTAGAAGTCGGCCAAAGCAGGAACCAGGTTGTCAATCTGGTCCTTGATGGTTTTAGAGGTTCAGAGGAGAACCTGTTTTGATGAGACTTTCATAGATCGGACTTGTCTAGAAACCTTGTCTGGGAAGAACAGAGGAAAGGCAGAGACGAAGGGAGGAAGGGTGGCAGCAGAAGGGCCAGAGGCATAGCGGGGAGTAGATGGAGGAGGAGGAGAGGAAGAGAGAGAGGACAGTATGTCCTGAGTTTTGGAGATGAAATGAGAAGCCAGGGCCACACAGAGACATGGGCTTGGCTGAGGGCTCTCTTTTTGGTACAGACAGAGAGCTGGTATAGAAAGTGGTCACTCCAGGAGAGAGGAGATGTGAGAGGGATAGAAAGGGAAGGTCTGTAGAGGAGGAGTTGAGTGGTTCAGACCAGGAGGGAAGAGGAGAGGTCTGCCCACTCAGAGAGGAAGGAGGAGATCTGACCAGGTTGCCGATAGGTGGTAGTCACAGTAAGGGAATGGCTAGGAGAGAGAGAGAGCCTGCAGACGAGGCATTAAAAAGAGGAGTAGGCCTGCGTAGGAATGACAGAGGCAGGAATCCATTCAGGGAAGATCAGGGCTACACCCCCTCTGGATCGATTGGAACTGGGCACAGAGAAGATCTTGTAGCCATCAGGAAGGAGAGTATCAAAGCTTGTGACAGAGCTGGTCATGAACCATGTCTCGGTGAGAGCGAGGACCTTGAGGCCAAGTTCTTCAAGGAGGCGACAGATGTCGGAGGAGTGTTTGACAGCTGAGCCAGAGTTTAGAGTGTCAATATGGAGAAGGTTGCCATCCTTGAAAGACTTCTGGTGAGGGGTACAAATCCGAGGTATGCCCTGCAAAGGTATATAAGATGCCTAAGGGGCGGCAGAAGAGGAAAGAGGAAAGGGCAAGGTAGCCGAGGAGGAGACAGAAGAGGGAGGCAAGGAAGCCATGGAGGGAAGAGAGGGGACAGCAGGAGTAGAAATTAAATTGATGAGGCGCAGGAAGCATCTATCAAAGAGGAGAAGGTTGCTATGAGGGCCTTGGACCAAGACAGTACCATTCAGGTAAACATTAATGATGACCTTAGAGGAGTGGAAGGAGGCCAGGAGGGCCTCCCACTGGGTGCCACCATTAATGGGAGAAGAAGAGAAAGGAGAAAGCACAGAGACCATATAAAGTGTCCATAGGTCTGGCGAGGGAACGACAAAGAGAATGCCGGTGAGGGTTTGCCTGGAGGAAGCACTGGTATAGGTGTCAGCAATAGGGAAGCCTGGGTTGGCGTTCAGGATGTCCCTTTTAAACTTCTTCCTACCAGATTTAGTGAGGAGAGAAGGACAGTCGATAGAGATGCAGTTAGAAAAGATAGCAGAGACAGAGAGCACCATAGAGTAGTAGGTAGGGAGAGGAGAGAAGAGGAAGGGGGTTTCAAGGAGGGGCACTAGGGAAGGACAAAGGGAGGGGCACAAGCAGACGAGACAAGAAAAGATGAGACAATAGTAAACAATTGAATAAAATCGACAAGAGCTCAGACAATAACAATAGTAGAACAGTTCACTACATGAATGGTTTGCTAGTAGGCAAAACCAAAGACAGCACAACTTTCACAATTTGGTTTAAATACGGCAGAAAAACACACCTAGGTCTGAGAGCTGATGGAGAGAGAAACCACTCTTACCCTCATTTTCATGAGGGTGTACAATTGTGCATATGTGTGAAAACAAAGTTTCAGTGGGTTTTGCTGAATCCACATCATTTTGATGAAGATTCATCACACTGTAATGGTGGTTGAAAGGTTTTGCCATGTTTCTTTTTTTCTTTTTTTCTTGCAACTTCTATTAATGATCTCCATATCGAACAAATCCAGTCACGTTTTCCATAAGGAGAGTAAATTGACACAGGAAACCAGAGTCCTCCTGTTTTCCTATGTTCCTTTACACCTCTTGTGGGAAAATGTATGTAATTCAGCAACAAGCTCCTGCGCTATAGAAGAAGTATTGGTTCACCTGTGATGCATCCCTGGTCAACTCTCTACTGAAGGACCTACCAAATAATATATGGTCACTGTGGTATTCATTGGAGCAGAAATGTTCATGTTTGTAGCTTCAGCCACTTTTATGCTGCTAGACAACACTGGCAGTGTCCCAGAGAACATAAAATAATATTGAGAACCACAATTTTCAGAATCCCTGTGTGGCTTCTATCTTGTTGGGGATTCCACTTAAGCAGCAACCAGCAAGTGCACAGTGCCTTGGATTGAGTCGTCGGTATGTGAGCAGGAACAGGAGTAGCAGAAGCGGTGGCATCTCAGGACACTGGCTTTTGCACTGCTCTGGTACCCTCGTCAACTCTTCCAGACCAAGTCCCAGCAGTGAGCCCTGTTGCATGCTGCCTATTCCCATTTGAAGGACAGCATTCTCCCTGTCTGTCTTGGGAAAACTCCCGGATTTCCCAAACTCTCACTACATATGCACTTGGCTTCATTCAGGAATCCAGGATCAAAAGGTAAGATAAACCATAATTTTATTTTAGTGTCACTGAGATTTTTGTGGCACATTATGATTAAGTATATGGTTCTTTCATATTGGTGCACCAACCAAGCTCCCTTGGCATTGTTTCTTGTTTTTAGGAATCTGAATCAAAGTTTCAGATAAACAGTTCAATTTGGGAAGTATCAAAGCTTTAAAAGGACTTGGTATTCAATGTATCGGGTTATGAATGTGGAAGTGTATAATGAGAGCATCACTTATGGTAATAAACAGCTACTTATTCGAGAGGACTAAAGAATTACTAATGCCGAGCAAGCACAAGATTTTAACCTGTCTTCACCATAAGTGTTCCAAGAATATCTTAAAAGTGAATCAATGAAAGCATGTTATAACACTAGGCCTCATCATATGTTTGTTATTAATTCACCCTTAAATCCACCAAATTTGATTACCACTACCACCAATTGGTCACACGGGTTTACCATGGGATTACAAGTAGTGGCCATTCCCCATTGTATGAGTCCATAGGAGTCCATGGAGATTGTTGGAGATTGTTGGCAGATTGACTGCTGGCAGATTTACCCTGTGGAAAATATGCCACATTTTAGAGTTCAAGAGGCAGATTTACCTCCAGTTTGTTGCTGGAGGTAATCCCTCAAATGTACCTCTACATTTATAATACAGCAGTACAGGACGAATGGTAATACTTCTGTTAACATCAAAAAAGGGTCAGCAATGGAATTACCATCACTTGTGTCATGCACCCTCAAACTTGTAATGAGGCCTATTGTCTTTCCCAGTCCAGGACCAATCACTAATCATCTATCCAGTTTCCCTAATATCAACAACATATGTCTAATTCATCCCCTGCCCTGTTTGTCTGCCTCAAGTTGTCTCTGTATATTTATAGTAGGCAACAGTGCTAACCAAGGTGGTAGGATCATGTCAACAGAGCTACAGTTGCTTACACTTGAAAGTTTGATTACTAATAATTACTTGCTTACAAACACAGTCTCTGCTTAATTCCCCCACCCCTTAAAAATGAGGTTCTCTATATGATAAGTGAAATAGGACAGTTTTCATATCCGTCTGGGAATTCATGCAGTCATATTTTAGGTGGAGATGGTTCTAGGAGGGAGATATGTGGGATAGACCCTTCTGTGTGGAGATATATTCCCTATGACATTCATACTCCCCATGCAACAGGTGGAAACATTGGGTATGGCAGCAGCAACAGGCAAATAATTCCTTTACTTGCTATGTGTGTGTAGAAAGCAATCTTTCCTATGTATTGATATTGATATTTCATTTATATCGCGCTCATAAACATGTGTTTCAGAGCGCGGCTAGGCAATGGAGGGGAACAAGGGAGAACAAAAACAACGATCGTATAGACCCAGTGGCATTGAGAATGCACAAGTGTAGGGGGGGCAAAGGGGAAGAGCAAGGGGGAAGAGGGAAAGAGGAAAGTGCTGAGCATAGGAATGAACAAAAAATGGTTGTGCAGACAGCAAGTGGCAAGTGCTAGGTTTAAGGCAAAGATCAGGAGTGTCTGATAAGTACAGGGAAGGGGGGGACTGTAGGGTTACAGATACAGCCCAAATGTGCGAGGGTTGCCAGCAGGCAGTGTGGCTGCCTGACAGGGTGGGAAGTACCTGGGCCTTAAATCAGAGGGTAACCACATGCACAATGCCTAAGCTGAACAGATCAACAGGGAGAGGAGGAGAGAAGGCAGAAGCAAAGAGGAAGGTCTTTAGGTGCTTCCGGAACCAGAGATGGTTCTCCTCAAGTTTCAGAGTGGCGGGGAGGCTGTTCCAGAGGGATGGCCCAGCCGAAGACAGAGATCTACCCCCAGCACGTTCTTCGGAGAAATGACTGACCCTGAGGAAGTTGTAGCCGGAGGAGCAAATAGCTCGAGAGGGAAGGTATTTGTGGAGAGAGAGTTGAAGGTATTTTGGATCCAGGCACCAGAATGCCTTGTTGACAATGTAAAAGGTCCTGAATTTAATCCCTGCAGCTACTGGGAGCCAACAAAGAGATTTCAGGGCTGGAGAGATACAATCTTGAGGCCCAGGACAAGTCTTGCAGTCCTGTTCTGGATGAGTTGCAGAGGGCGGAGAGTAGAAGCAGGCAGAGGTGAGGAGCAAAGGAGAGTGTGGAGCCGAAGATAATCTCAAGGTTTTTAGCCTCACAGGTGGGAGCAGGAAGAGGGCCAAGAGAGGTCGGCCAGAGAGAGACAGGAAAGGAGGGAACAGGTGTGCCGATGAGGAGAATCTTAGTCTTACTGACATTAAGGCAGAGATCATTGGCGTCACAGCACTCCTGGATAGCAGACAGGCAGTCGGAGATGAGAGAAGGAGAAGAGGTTGCTGAAGAGAGCCTGAAAATGAGTTGAGTGTCATCTGCCTAGCCCTGAAATTTGGGGCAGAGAGCATCAAAGCGGTGGGCAAGAAGTGCCAGGTATTGGTTGAACAGACAGGGAGAGAGGTTAGACCCCTGGGGAACACCATAGGTAGAGATAGAGATAGAGGAGATGAAGGACCCAAGTTGGACTTGGGAGGGTCAATCGCAGCGGAAAGAAGTCAGACAAGCCAGGGCCTGATCAGTGATATCCAGGTTACCATGGGGACAGTTGAGCAGGATGTCATGGTTGACTGTGTCAAAGGCAGAAGAGAGATCAAGTAAGATGAGGACACAGCACGTGTTGGAATCAAGGTTGGAGAGCAGGTCTTCACAGATGTTCAGGAGAGCAGTTTCTGTGCTTCTGGCAGCTCTGAAGCCAGACCGATGATCGTGGAGACAACCAACAGATTCAGTGTGAAAATTTAGCCTGGGAGCAGCTTTTTCAGGGGTTTGCCCCAGGAAAGTAGTGATAGAGATTGGGCGATAGTTAGCCAGGCAGGACGGGTCGGCAGAGGGTTTCTTAAGAAGA
The DNA here is from genome assembly GCF_040938575.1 of Ambystoma mexicanum. Lineage (NCBI taxonomy): Eukaryota > Metazoa > Chordata > Amphibia > Caudata > Ambystomatidae > Ambystoma > Ambystoma mexicanum. Next base: position 1,158,304,799 of record NC_090931.1, read on the forward strand.
GGGTACACACAGGAATGCTTCAGGGGGGACGGAAGACTCCAGAGGTGAAGGAGTTGTTGCAGTAGTCAGCCAGAGAAAGAGCCAGGGTGTCAATGTGGTCCTTGATGGTTTTGTAGGAACAGGGGTGAACCTGTTTTCATGAGACTTTCATAGATCAGACTTGTCTAAAAACCTCTTCAGGGGAGAACAAGGGAAAGGTAGAGAAGTAGTGGGGAGAGGTGGCTGAAGAAAGGCCAGAGGACGATTAGGGAGTAGAGGAAGAAGTTTGAGAGGAAGAGGGAGGGGTCAGGATGTCTTGAGTTTTAGAGATGAAATGCAAAGCCATAGCCATGCAAAGGGCCTGTGAGAGGACAGGGGAGGTAGAGACTGCAGCAGGATTGGCCAGTTCCTTGCAAATTGGTGAGTTCCTTGCAGATGCTTTGACTTCCCATTCACTTTCTAATCCAGATCTGAGGATTCTCTACCTGGTCCTTTATTTACTTCACACTCAGCCTAAGAGTGTGAGTGTTGCCTATCTGCAAACATTATTCCTACTCGTTATTTCTATAGCCTATTCAAACAGAACACATTAAACCCTAAATCATTCAAAAAAACAATTTCATACATTCTTGCAATCTCAAATCTTTTAAAAATAATAACCAATCATAACTGTGCTCTGGGGTTAGTACCACCCTGACTAACAGGTCTCAACATTAATCTGAATTGTAAATGTATATATAATACTTTAATGTTGGTATTTATCTAGTGTATTGTCGGAGTTATTAAAATAAAACTGTGTTTCTCTTTGTCGACTTGATTTCTCTGTATTTGGGTTAAAACAAATGTAATAGGTTTTGCATCAGAAGGAAGCCTTGCAACAAAGTGTTTTCAATTCATGAGATGAATAGGTTATTTTACATAGGGAGGGGTCCTTAGTTTATCATATAACTGGCCCTTGTTGCTTTGGATTCTTCTGCAATCACAATGTTTTTTCAGGCACACTCCATTTGTGCTCTTGGTCTTGCTCTTTATCACAAACAGCAGAGGGCTGTGACTTCTCGCAAGCAGATTGTGCTCGGGAAAATGACTTTACAAGTATCTCATCCTCATTGGTGGTAATCAGATGTTGCCAATGTTTATAAAGTAAACTGACGGAGATAATACCCCCTACAGGTGAAGGGGATAATACCCTCTAGAAGACACACCATTTTTGATTAAGTGGATGGCGTTTTTCAATTAGTGCCAACAATATTGACAACATCAACTGTAATCATTTAATATTAATGTCCTTAAAAGGCTTCCCATCTTTCATCATTTTCATTGTGCTTAGGGTTTTGCTCCATGCCAAGATTTCTATGGTCTTAATGGGTGAAGTTAATCTGTATTCTTGTAACTTTGTCAGTGGGCCCTGCTTGGTATTGGACCCATTTTGAGTTTTAGTCTTTCTATTAGGGTAAAGAACCTTTCCTCCCACCCTTTTGTATGTACTAGTCTTTTTCAGTATCAACGAGTGTCGATAATTGGTAGCTAACATAGCTAAAAATGGGTAGAACATTGTTGCTGTCTATCTATAACAATACTCTGCAGCTGTTATGAGGTTATGATGTAAACAATCAGTCTCAAACGAGGTAAACTGTACGCATGTTAAAATATTAGCGATATAGGGACATAACACACAACAACATGTGAGACAAGTTAGTGGGACAAGACGTTGTGTCATATATCTAGATATATGACACAAAGTCTTGTCCGACTATCTTGTCTCACATGTTGTTGTGTGTTATGTTTTGAGACCCAGGGACAGTTGTCCTGGGTAACACCCATTCATCTTTTTTCACTAAAAAATGTATGATTTGTAAAGAGATTGTGTATATATTTGAGGAAATTCCTTTGATACTTGAGAGAGAGGTACTCAACAGTACCCCCACACTGTGAAAGCAAAAATACTGTCAGTTTCTGTCTTTGGTTTGTCAAGAAGAGAATGTATTCAAACTACATTGTTTTCTTAAAAATTAAATACATCTATTAAGAAACTCGCTGTTTGATCTCACACCCTGATTTTTTTGATATATAAGTAGACTTCTTAATCCTTCACTGAGTCTGGTACTCCCCAATACAACCAAAAGGGTCAGTCGTCAAAGAAGGGTCATTTTGTCAGGGAGGGACACAAGCCAAACAAAAGAAGTGAATCAGGTCCAAGACATCCAAAATAGACCGGGAAAAAAGAGCCAGTGTCGCTGGTGCCTGGTAATTGCTGGGAACAGCAAGAAATATTGCAACCCACAGGCTGCTTTGCACTGCAAGTGCATTATAATAATGATAGCACCTGCACCTCAGTTCCTTGGATCCACAGTAGAAGAGCTCACCCATAGACGACTCAGATATGTCTGCCTACAGCAAGGCCAGTGTTTATTTGATGAGCATTGATCGATTTATTGAATGTAATTCTATGTAATTTTATGAAATTGTATGTAACTGTATGCTATTTTAGGTTATTTATTTTATAATGCAATCCAACAAATCATGACTCCATATCAAATATGAAACACATCACAATATATTATTAGATGTGCTTCTAAAGCATTAAGACACAGCAACCTCTCTCTTGGTGCTAGAGTCATAAGTGATCTGGCACTACATTGTATTGGTAGACCTCAGAGGTTCAAGCCACATCTGAATGGCAGATCTTTAGTCAGAATGGGAGGCAAGTGTGAAGGTCTTCACCATCAATCCTGATTTTATTTATTTATTTAATATACCAAATAGCCTTTCGTTTTTGTATATACAACAATTACACAAACACGGTACATACATATACATATAATTCCCTACAATCATGACATCAGTTTCATCAAAGCACTGAATTAAACACTAAATTCTATAATTGATATAGCCTTGCATTGGTTAAAATGCATCATATAAATCATAAAAAATGTCAACAACTTGCAAGTAATAAGACACCATAAAATAAATAAGATTGCAATCATTGCCGTCCATAAACATTTCCCATAGCACTGTGATATTACTACCATCCACTAAATTATTGTATGATTTTAAGAATTTGCACCGTAACTCATGGACACTTTTGCATACCATCATTGTATGGTAGAGTGATTCACTAACACCGCAACCACACATGCGACAATTCCTGTTATTGCGACTTAATCCCAAACATGCTCCTTGTGTTTCGAGAATCACTGTGTTGTTGAACTTCATTAATAAATAATGATGAAATGTCATAGGGCTTGGGTATACCTTGATTTATTTAGGCACAGATTTACGATTCAGATAATAATGACAAAAGAGGCCACTATGAGTGAGTGTGGCTACTTTAACAATATGAGATGCTCTATAGTACATTGCCAGTTTCATTTTAAGCCGATGTTTCACAAAGGCATACGTTGATGCCATGTTAGTATGTATATCATCATGTAACCATTTCTCATGCATACATTTTAAGATACTAAGTGTTCCCATTTCTGAGTTTTTGTCCATAGTTTCGAAAGTGTGTATATGTGATACTATGATAGTACTGTTCCTTAGCTTAGTCAATTTTTTCATAGCTCATGACATATCTACTTGTATATTCGGCTTGTATACATTTAATTTGGAAATCCACTCCTGGTTGTGTCTTCTCTGATACAAACAGGAACAAACATGGGGCATGATGAAGTATTGCATAGCAAGAACTGGATGAGTGAGTAAATATTTGGTGTTTATACCATTCTATAAGAAAAGTAAGGTGGTTGTGATGGTAAGCCATGTTCTTTGTTCAGAATAGCTTGAAGTAGATGCATCTATGTATACAGGGGTGTTGCTAGGTCTGGAAAAGACCCGGGGCTATGCTAATGTCGGGACTGTTGGGACTGGGGGCTAGCTAGCCTTTTGGTTGTAGCTTCTGAGATTCTATCCGGGGCTACAACCAAAAGACCAGTGGCTATAGCCCCCTTAGGCCCCCCCTAGCAATGACTCTGTATGTATAGATAGCCAGTTGACCATGACAAGACAGTTGTAAATATGATCCATTCAACTTGTTCCTGGCAGTAGGTAGCTGCATCATTCTGACTTTTTTGTAGGTGTGACATGAAGAAGAACAAGGGACAAAGAAAAACACACATTTCAATAATACCTGTGTTTCTAGACCGTGGAAACTGTACAGCTCTGAGTGCCACAGAACAAGCACAAAGACCCAAAATCAAAGAAGCAAGCGGTTAAAGAGATGAACTGTCTCAGTGATCATAAATCCCAAGACAAATCCATAGGCTAATTATTGTCAACAGGCTAACTGGTACTGGTGTTCTGATAGACTGTTGCTCCAATGCAGCAAAACAATTTGTTGCTAGAAAACAATGTTATGCGAGCCTTGAAGTGCACTGTTTTGCAGCTCTGGTGCTCCATTCTCTCCAGATGATATGATACGAGGTCACTAGGAACATGACAAGAAGAACTTCACTCAATTAATATGGAGTTGAAATGAAAGTGGGCATAACAAAATAAATCTCTTTGGCAATAGGACCTTAACTGTACAGGTCTCGGTCAATTGGCATCACCTTCCAAAGCAAACACTATGTGAAAGAATGTGAAATAAGCATGAGTGTAACCAATGCTCTCCTCATGGAATCCATATGAGGAGAGCATTGGTTTTATATACTTTATTGTGCATTTGGTTTTAGAAGAAAAAAACGTAAGCACATTTTGTTACATCTTAATTCCACTTATACACAAATACATACATAGTTAAAACTTATTCCATCATACTTAAAATAAAAAGATACAATATATTTTAAAAAATGAAGAAAAAGAATGATGTAGCTCATAGGTCCAAGTCCCTATTGATCAGTTTCAATACATCTATTCAGGGTTTTGCTCATCATTGGGTTAACATTCTTCTTTATGATTTAACAATGTCTATAATTACTCATAGCCAATTGTTGAGATTTTAATGTTCATTTGCCCTCAGTTAGTTTCAGTACTTTCTTCCAAATGTGGTAAGCTGCAGCAGTGATCACCATCGATTCTGCACTGACTATGGCGCTCCAGAATTGATCCAGTTTGATGTGATCAATGCAGCCCACAAGATCTTTATAACTCTTCCAGTACTGAGGCCTTAGGGCAGGGCAAGCAGTCAGTAAATGACGGCTAGTCACCAGTCATTTGGAGCACGGCCGAAATATGCGCTCCTCCACCAGTAACCCCTTCCAGGCCCCGATGTACTCCACAGTAGGGAGGATATTTAATCAAAGTTATAAGGTAAAACATTTTAGGTCCTTTGGGCACATTTTTTTCAAGTATGCCCTAGGGGTTTCTGGTGTGACGGCCTGATTAGACTATTCATTGTATCTCTATTTTTTTGAGAGCGATGATTGATGCTTTTTATCCTGTCCCATTGCTTCGTCTGCTTCTTTAGAGTTGATTCAACAACAGCCGAACTGTAGAGGAGCGACTTAGGTACTTAGGGAGCTGTAATTTGGCATTGCTGCAGTTCCTCTACAAATCTATTATTAGCCTGACCAACGTTTTCCTAATTAATTTCATGAAGGTGTTGATATTGATGTACGATGATGTCAGTTTGCCGTAAAGGAGGGTTAGTTTGAGGTACCAAATAGATTGAAGTGAGGCAAGGCCATACTCTAGTCTCAGGGCCTCAACAGGGACTGTTGATGGCACTTTAATGATGGAATGTAACATATTGCCCTCACTCGTGTGGAGCCATTCTACCTGTTTCCGTTGGAGAGCTGCTAGGCCATATAGCAAGCTAGCTATCATACCATTTCGATAAATCTCTAGCATCCCTTCTGTGTTGTGTCCACATTGGCTGTCTATATAACGCTTTCCTGCCAGCAACGTTCTTCAAATGTGGAGCATGAGATGTTGCCATAGCATTGGTTGTAGGGATTGTGTTGTATTGGAAATCCCAAGTACCGATACTCTTTAACAATGTCTAGTTTCTTATCGTTGAGCATCCATTTGAAGGTTGGATTTTTTGGTATTTTTCCAGCAAGACACATACAGGGTAATTCATAGAATTTCGCAGAAAAGTGTCGCAAGCGGCTGGTGCAGAGTGTCCGCGTGCGATTGTCTGCGCCAGGCACGTGCGCTAAAACCGATTTCCGCGCACAGCGTATTCATGGATTTTAGGCTCCCAAACCAGCCGTGGCGCAGAGTATCGCAGCGACCCTGCAGCAGCGCCAGTAACGCCCCCAAGAACGCCCTCGCGCAAGGAAAAGTCATCAAAATCGCTAAATCATCGCAAAGGGCTGCGCTAACCCTGGACCAGTTTACAGGGCTGCCAAACAAGGAACGCAAAGCGGGTAACGTGCATATCAGGGGTACGCGTGAAGTTATACACGCGATTAGCCAGGGTGCCAGGGTACGTGTATTTCAGGGGTGCGCGGGAAGTTCAACACGCGATAGTCCAGGGAACGTGTATTACAGGGGTACGCGGGAAGTTCAACACGCGATTGTCCAGGGAACGTGAATTACAGGGGTACGCGGGAAGTTGAACACGCGATTGTCCAGGGAACGTGTATTACAGGGGTACGCGGGAAGTCTTACATGCGATTAGCCAGGGCACGTGTAATACAGGGGTACGCGGGAATTATCACACGCGATTTGGCAGGGTACGTGAATTACAGGGTTGCGTGGGAATTATCACACGCCATTTTGCTGGTTACGTGTATTACAGGGGTGCGTGGGAATTATCACACGCGATTAGGCTGGGTGGGTCCTCACAGGTGTTCCCTGTACACCCTCCACGGCCCCTGCAGGCAGCCCACAAAACAGGGGACTACCCTGCACACCTGCTCATGTCCCCCTGCACCCCCACCCCCCAGCCACCAGGGGCACCCACCACCAGGCCCCCACCCATGTCTCCTACCACCCCCACCCCCCAGCAGTGCAGGGGCAGCCTCCACCAGGCCCCCACTCATGTCTCCCACCACCCCCACCCCCCAGCCACCAGGGGCAGCCTCCACCAGGCCCCCACCCATGTCTCCCACCACCCCCACCCCCCCAGTCACCAGGGGCACCCTCCACCAGGCCCCCACTCATGTCTCCCACCACCCCCACCCCCCAGCAGTGCAGGGGCAGCCTCCACCAGGCACCCACTCATGTCCCCTATCACCCCCACCCCCCCAGTCACCAGGGGCACCCTCCACCAGGCCCCCACTCATGTCTCCCACCACCCCCACCCCCCCAGTCACCAGGGGCAGCCTCCACCAGGCCCCCACTCATGCCCGACTCATGTCTCCCACCACCCCCACCCCCCAGCACTGTGGGGCACCTGCCAGCAGGCCCCAACCCATGTCACCCACCACCCCCACCCCCCAGCAGTGCAGGGGCATCCTCCACCAGGCCCACACTCATGTCCCCTAGCACCCCCACCCCCAGCAGTGCAGGGGCAGCCTCCACCAGGCCCCCACTCATGTCTCCCACCACCCCCACCCCCCAGCCACCAGGGGCAGCCTCCACCAGGCCCCCACTCATGCCCGACTCATGTCTCCCACCACCCCCACCCCCCAGCACTGTGGGGCACCTGCCAGCAGGCCCCAACCCATGTCACCCACCACCCCCACCCCCCCAGTCACCAGGGGCACCCTCCACCAGGCCCCCACCCATGTCTCCCACCACCCCCACCCCCCCAGTCACCAGGGGCACCCTCCACCAGGCCCCCATACATGTCTCCCACCACCCCCACCCCCCAGCAGTGCAGGGGCAGCCTCCACCAGGCACCCACTCATGTCCCCTATCACCCCCACCCCCCTCCCAGTCACCAGGGGCACCCTCCACCAGGCCCCCACTCATGTCTCCCACCACCCCCACCCCTCCAGTCACCAGGGGCAGCCTCCACCAGGCCCCCACTCATGCCCGACTCATGTCTCCCACCACCCCCACCCCCCAGCACTGTGGGGCACCTGCCAGCAGGCCCCAACCCATGTCACCCACCACCCCCACCCCCCAGCAGTGCAGGGGCATCCTCCACCAGGCCCACACTCATGTCCCCTATCACCTCCACCCCCCAGCAGTGCAGGGGCAGCCTCCACCAGGCCCCCACTCATGTCTCCCAGCGTGCTACGTGTATTCCAGGGGTGCGCGGGAAGTTCCACTCGCGAATAGCCTGGGCGCGTGTATTTCAGGGGTGCGCGGGAAGTTCCACACGCGAATAGCCTGGGCGTGTGTAATTCAGGGGTGCGCGGGAAGTTCCACACGCGAATAGCCTGGGCGCGTGTATTTCAGGGGTGCGCGGGAAGTTCCACACGCGAATAGCCTGGGCGCGTGTATTTCAGGGGTGTGCGGGAAGTTCCACACGCGAATAGCCTGGGCGCATGCATTTCAGGGGTGCGCGGGAAGTTTTACACACGATTTCAGCAGGGTACGTGTATTTCAGGGGTGCGCGGGAATTCTCACACGCGATTTGGCTTGGTACGTGTATTACAGGGGTGCGTGGGAAGTTACACACGCGATTAGGCTGGGTGGGTCCTCACAGGTGTTCCCTGTACACCCTCCACGGCCCCTGCAGGCAGCCCACAAAACAGGGGACTACCCTGCACACCTGCTCATGTCTCCCACCACCCCCACCCCCCAGCAGTGCAGGGGAAGCCCCCACCAGGCCCCCACTCATGTCCCCTATCACCCCCACCCCCCCAGTCACCAGGGGCACCCTCCACCAGGCCCCCACTCATGTCTCCCACCACCCCCACCCCCAGCAGTGCAGGGGCAGCCCCCACCAGGCCCCCACTCATGTCCCCTATCACCCCCACCCCCCCAGCACTGTGGGGCACCCTCCACCAGGCCCCCACTCATGTCTCCCACCACCCCCACCACCCAGCAGTGCAGAGGCAGCCTCCACCAGGCACCCACTCATGTCCCCTATCACCCCCACCCCCCCAGTCACCAGGGGCACCCTCCACCAGGCCCCCACTCATGTCTCCCACCACCCCCACCCCCCCAGTCACCAGGGGCAGCCTCCACCAGGCACCCACTCATGTCCCCTATCACCCCCACCCCCCCAGTCACCAGGGGCACCCTCCACCAGGCCCCCACTCATGTCTCCCACCACCCCCACCCCCCCAGTCACCAGGGGCAGCCTCCACCAGGCACCCACTCATGTCCCCTATCACCCCCACCCCCCCGCCACCAGGGGCACCCTCCACCAGGCCCCCACTCATGTCTCCCACCACCCCCACCCCCCAGCAGTGCAGGGGCAGCCTCCACCAGGCACCCACCCATGTCACCCACCACCCCCACCCCCCAGCAGTGCAGGGGCAGCCTCCACCAGGCACCCACTCATGTCCCCTATCACCCCCACCCCCCCAGTCACCAGGGGCACCCTCCACCAGGCCCCCACTCATGTCTCCCACCACCCCCACCCCCCAGCAGTGCAGGGGCAGCCTCCACCAGGCACCCACTCATGTCCCCTATCACCCCCACCCCCCCCCCGCCACCAGGGGCACCCTCCACCAGGCCCCCACTCATGTCTCCCACCACCCCCACCCCCCAGCAGTGCAGGGGCAGCCTCCACCAGGCACCCACCCATGTCACCCACCACCCCCACCCCCCAGCAGTGCAGGGGCAGCCTCCACCAGGCACCCACCCATGTCACCCACCACCCCCACCCCCCAGCAGTGCAGGGGCAGCAGGCAGTCAGGCAGCAGCAGGTGGGAGCGTGCTCGGGCTCTGGGGGGCAGTAGTTCGGCCTTCCGGGCAGGAGCATGGTATTCCGTGTGCGTACGCGTGGCCAGCTTGGTACGGAGTGATTTGGCACGTGAAAATCCTGCACGTCAGCGTGAAAACTGAGGAAAGGCCCTCAGCGCGTAAGCGCGTCTGTGACGTGACCCGCACAGGTGTTTCCCACACAGCACGTGATGACAGAGCACACGTGGAAAGACTGCACGTCAGAGTGTAATCGCGTGTGATTGGTGGAAATGGCCCTACACGCAGAAGTGACAAAGCGTGTGATTGGTGGAAATGGCCCTACACGCAGAAGTGACAAAGCGTGTAATTGGTGGAAATGGCCCTACACGCAGAAGTGACAAAGCATGTAATTGGTGGAAATGGCCCTAGCGCGTACACGCCGCGTAAGTGACGCTGGACGTGTGGGCCTGTATAAAAGGTACGTGTAGAACACGTTTTCCTTGTACGTGCTTTTCGTGGAGAGCGAGTGGGTGAATTCTGTACTTCTTGTCGTTTCACACGCGATTTACTTCACGGCGTTTCAAGTTCGTATTCCCTGTTACCTCTGACAGCTTTTTCTCTTTTTTCTCTTTTACTGGTTTACCTGGGCCTGTTCCCTCAAACAGTGTTCCCTTCTACTGTTGTCCTGTCTCCTCAGACAGCGTACAAATCTTCTTTTGGCGGGGGTGTTGCCAACCAAACATACTCCTTTTACACGCTCGTTTACCAGGCAGACGGTGAGTCACGCACGTATCTAACATCTGTGCTTGCCCCGTGTGTAGCCTACCCCTTCAGAGGTCATTCTAGGCTGCGTGTGACACGCATACGTTCATTCTTGTGTTACTGGGTGCCACAGCGTAGTGCAGGTTTTTCTTTCTGCACACGTGGTCTAGGAGGGGTTGCGTGCACGTCATCTCCCTTTTTTGGGCCTCCTGTGCGTTGCGTGACCCGTCATCTTTCCCCAGGGGTTACAATCAGCCTTGCTAGAGCACTAGGGTACAATTACCATCTGGTACCCAACCCCTTTGACCCCCAATTGCCCAGGACAATAGTCTACATCCACTCCCATACGCACATTAACATCAGTGCCATGGCTGGGAGGCGAGGATTCCGTAAGGGTGGCAAAGGTGGAAGAGCCACAAGTGGTGGCCGTGGTGGATCCGGTAGGGGACGTGGTCGTAACTTGCAGGGTGAGCCTGTCCCCCCATGTGTGGAGGACCAGTCACGGGCACCCATAATCCCCCCCCTCCCCCCTCCGGTTGAGGCTGATGTGGCTGACACCATCCATGCTCAGCCCTTGTTGGACCAGCCCATTGTGGCACCAGACCTGGCTGACTCCATGGCTGACTTCCAGGTCAGCAGGGCTACGACACGTGCGCTGGTGCACGTTGATGCCATCATGCCACGTGGATCTGGGGCAGCAAGGTCATCTGCTGCACCAAGGAGGCAGGGCGGAGAGGCTGCAGGGGCAGCTGCGGCTCCATCCACCCCAGCCCTCACACACCCAGCCAGGACAGTGTCGGTCCTAGTCCATGCTGCTGACATTCCCCCTGACACCATCACACTAGAGCCAATGCCTGCACCAACTCCCATGCTGAGTGTGCAATCCCACACTCCTGATACAGAGTCCACCAGGACTCCTGCCCCTAGTGTCCAGAGCGGCGCAGGACACTCAGGATCACCACCACCTTCCAAGCGGAAGAGGAAGAGTGCTCGTCCGGCACAGGCTGATGCCCCAGACACGGCTACACAGTCCGGCCCGTCCAGGAAGCTCAGCTTCACGGATGACGAACTGAATGCACTTGTCGAGTATGTGTCCGGACATGACAACGAGATGGTCATTGTTGCAGGATCCAAGACCACACCTGCACAACGCCAGGCACACTGGCAGACCGTTGCGGACATCGTAAGTGCCCTTGGAATCGTGAGGCACACAGCCAATGATTGCTATAAGCGCTGGAATGACCTAAAGCGCAGGGCAAAGAGTAAGCTGGCCTCAAGTCATGCCGCAACTCTAGTGACTGGAGGTGGGTCTCCAGTAGTAGACATGCAACTCACTCCACATGAGTCAGTCGCTGGGACCTACGTCACGGAGGAACAGATCCAAGGCGTGGGAGATCTGGCTGATTACGAGGCATTGTCCGGTGAGTGCACATGCATGTGTGTGTCATCCATGTGCATGGTGTGTGTGTGAGGGCTTCTGTGTGTGTGCCAGTTGAGAGTGTGTGCGCCTGAGTCGTATGGGTCAGCCATGTGCTTCATGCAATACTTCCTGCGCAGCTGCATTTGGCCATAGCAGTATCCCTTCTGCCAACAGTAGACATCTAGCCCAACTGCACGCCAGTTGCCCTTGAAGTGTCACCTTGCCACAACATTGTTGCTTATTTTTCACTGTTCATTCAGTCAGATTGTTTGCATTCCCCCACTTTTACTAGCCATGTCGCTGTCCACTAGTCACATGTCTGACATGGCAATGGTGAAGTGGAGTGACTTTGTTACCTGGATATCATTTGTACACACATGTCCCTGTGCAATTGGACCATTTCAGACTGGCAGCTCCAGGTGAAAAATCTGACCTGTTAGAATTAGAAAAGCAATTACATGCGGGAACTGGGCTGAATGAATAGGTGCTGCCCTCCTCTCCATCTTCACTCAATAGCAATGGTACATGCCATCTGTGTGATGGCATGTGTGTTTCACCTGGCAATCACAGGCCAATGTGTGATGCCACTGCCAGGCAGCATGCAGAAAATGTGTTCATTTTCCATCTTGGTGTCATCAGTGTGTGCCATTTGCCTGCACTTCATACGCAGTGAGGGTGCATACATGGGAGGGTTTTAGTCATGTGGGACATGTGTCAATCAAGTACTGGTTCTCTTGCTTCTCAGCCCTCATTGTGTGCCATGGTGCTAATGCCTGTTTCCATTTCTTTGTTTTCATGTCTTTGCAGGGGAAGACGCACCTGATACTGCTGGGGTTGTGGAGATGGTGCAGACCCAGGAGGGGTCCGAGGGCCGACCAACCACCAGTGAGGGACATGGTGTGGTGGTGGGGGAGAACCCACAAGTGCTGCAGGTCGTGCTCTCAAGGGGTGTCTCTGGCTGCACCTCCCCCGAGCTGTACTCAGGTGTTGATTCGGATGAGACCTACGTGCCGTCGCAGGTGAGTGTTCAAGGGAGGGATTCTGTTCTGTCTCACCCACCTGCACCAGGGTCAGAACCCTCCATGGGGATGTCAGTGTTGGCAGCTACGCCTTCGGTGGTTACGGATGCAGGGTCACACTCCGCGACATCTGATCCTGTTCCTGGGCCAGCAGATCAGAGGGGGAATGCAGTCCTGCAGCCTCAGGCAGTGCCGGCACAGCAAGGCGCAGTTCGCCTTGCCCCAGACAGGTGTGGTGCCCGCCGACGTGGTGGCCGTACGCCACCCGGCAATACCGCATGGGAGCAATCCATTTACGGTATGGCAACCCAACAGGCTGCATCATCCGAGATGATGGCTCAGGTCATGGATAGGGTGGCCACTTCCATTGTCCCCCCAGAAAGGCTGATGGAGCGACTAGAGCAGGCAACCGACTCCATCTGCCAGTCACACAGGGAGGACATGTTGCGGTCCAACAGGGACAGGCGGGCGGCACTGGCGACTCTGCAGGAGGCCATCTCCATTGAGTCCCAGGGCCACAGGGAAGCCCTGAGGCAGGAGCTCCTTCACCTCAGGACGACTCTTGTTGAGCTTGAGGCTTCAACACACCAAAGGACAGAACAGCAGCTGGAGCGTCTCACCCGTACGCTCTCAGCTGAGATGCAGGCAACGAGGGCGGAGGTCCGGGCATCCCGTGAGTTGTTGCATGGGGACCTCCGCACACTCATCCTCCAGAACCAGACCTACCACACCCGCATGCTTGCAGCCATGGAGGAGCAGACTAGGGCCTTGCGTGGGCTGCCTCCCATAGTGCAACCACCTCCGGATGCAGCTGCACAGGGTGATAATAGCGACAGCAGTGATACTCCCACAACAGGGTAGCCGTGTGGGCCATGAGCCCATGGAGGTGTTTTATTTTCCCAGGATCCACGCAGGTGGGTTCTGGTGTGCATCCTGTCCTCGGACCTCCTGGGTGGCCTCCCCAACCCCCCCGGGCCCATCAATGGCCATTTTTGATTGTTTCTTATTTTTATTTTTATTGTTATTTCTTTTATTCCCTATTTTTTTGGGACGATTTGTTGGCTTCCGTGGTTCCTGTGGGCATATGCTGCATTGTGGCTGGGCACATGCAGGCTTGTAATGTATTTGGTTCAGATGCTTGGGTTTGAGTCACACACACCCCTCCTGCTTCCCGTTTCCATGGGCTTGCAAAGGGTGTGCCCAAGTGACAGTGAATTACACAGTGACGTTGGACTCCCATGAGCTGTGTGGGCAGTCTGTAGTCAATACTGTGTATACATTCCTAGTGCATATTGCTGTTGTGTTGTACACTGCATGTTGCATTGATGTGTAACTCATCTTCTGTGTCTACCTCCCAATTTGCAGGTCCCTTCCTCATGTCTACACAAGGACCTCTAGTCTGGAGATGGGGTCCATGTTGGCAGCAGTGCACCTACAACTCTACATGGCGCCAACACTGCACAGTTGGTAGTGGTGGGAGTGCAGGCATTTCCAGGTGGTGAGACTACTAATATGTAACATTTGTGATGTCATGTTAATGGTACTACGTGCTCAAGTATGTTGTTGGTCCGGCATTGCTGTGAGCATTTCAGGTGTTGCAGGTTTCTAATAGGGACACTGTACATAGTGAGACTAGTGTCATGTTGTGGGGATTACTTTGTTTACCTGCAATTAGCATGACATGGCACGGTGTGTCGTGTGGCGGTGCTGGGGTTGGGTTGGCTGACATGGCACTGTCCTCTTGTTGCATTTTGCAAGTGGGTAATCATTTTAGCTGCTTGAATGTGTAACTTCACAAAACTGCATTGGTGGTGTCTGTGTGGGTAGGGATGCACACATTGTGACACTTCCAGGTGAACAATCTCAGGCTGATATGGTATTCACGGTTCATTCTCCAGACATTCAGGATCAGTGTCAGGTTGAGTCATCATTGATTGTCAGATGGAATGTGCCAGGGCAGTGTGCACTCCACAGGGGTGTGATTTCTATGTGAAGTAATTAGCCACTAGCTGTGTACGGGCTGCCTCCCCCCGTGCCCTTTCCCCTCCCATGCGCAGCGGCTGTGCATGTGGTTGGGGATGTGGGGCCACCACCATGTCCACGGCCAGGCCCCGGCGTGTTGCAACGTTGTGCAGGACACATGCTGCCACTATGATCCTGCACACTACTGTGGGAGCGTATAACAACTGCCCGCCAGAACGGTCAAGGGAGCGAAAGCGTGACTTTAGCACTCCGAATGTGCGCTCCACTATGCCCGGGTCGTAATGTGGGCTGTGTTATATCTTACCTCGGGTGGCGTGGTGGGGTTCCGAATTGGCGTCATCATGTGGGGGCTGAGAGGGTAGGCACTGTCCCCTGTGGAGGTGGTGATTGGTATCATTGGTGGGGTTGTGACCTTGCTCAGTATCCAACATGCATGCATGTGCAGTGGCATACATACTCACCAAGCAGCCATGTATCGCCATGCCGCCCAGCTTCTAGGTCCCGGCTTAGGGTGGACATTCGGTAAATGAAGCTGTCGTGGGTGGAGCCGGGATAGTTGGCATATACTGAGGTGATGATTCCCTTGGCATTACATGCTACCTGCACGTTGATGGAATGCCAGTGCTTGCGGTTCCTATAGATGTGCTCAGATGCCCTGGGGGGACGTAGAGCCACATGGGTGCAGTCGATGGCACCTAGCACTTTGGGGAATCGTGCCACACCGTAAAAATCCAGGGCGGCAGCATGCCTTTCTACAGGTGTTCTGGGCAGGTATATGTGCCTGCGGACTGATGGGCGTGCAGTGATGATGTTCAAGACCTGGTGTAGGCAGCATGACTGGGTGGCCTGTGACACCCCACCCACTATGGCACTTGTCCGCTGAAATGATCCAGGCGCTAAGAAGTGCAGTACATTGAGGACCTTCTCCAGGGGGCTGAGTGCTTGGGAGCACAGGGTGGGTGATGTGAGGTCATCCTCCCACTCACTCACCAGGTCCAGTATAATGTGTGGTGGAAACCTGTACCTCCCATACACCTGGTCATCAGGCATCCCGAAAAGGCTGGTTCTGGGTGTGAATATTCTGGCCCTGACTATCCTCCTCCTCCTCCTTTGGTAGCCCACTGCCACTGCTGCTAGAAACGGTATGTTCATCCTGGCGTCTGAGCTTGTTATTGTTAAAGTGCGCTAATTTATTCTTTGCGCGTGTTCTAGGCGAGCGTGTGACCCGCGCACCCCTGGAATCCAGTTCCCAGTCCAATAGCGTGTGGAAATTCACACGCACCACGGGATACAGCGTGTGACCCGCGCACCCCTGGAATCCAGTTCCCAGTCCAATAGCGTGTGGAAATTCACACGCACCACGGGATACAGCGTGTGACCCGCGCACCCCTGGAATCCAGTTCCCAGTTCAATAGCGTGTGGAAATTCACACGCACCACGGGATACAGGTTCGCTGACGTACTTGCGTGTGTAAGTGCCCGCGCACCCATTAAATACACGTACATAGGCCAATCGCGTGTACGCGCACTTTTGTCCAATTACACGTGATGACACTCTGACGTGCAGTATTTCCATGTGTGCCCCGTCATCACGTGCTGAGTGGGGAACACCCGTGCGGGTCACGTCACAGACGCGCTTACGCGCTGAGGGACTCTGGTCCAATAGAATCGCGTATGCGTGCTGACGCGCTTACGCGCTAAGGGCCTTTCCTCGAATTTCACGCTGACGTGCAGGATTTTCACGTGCCAAATCACTCCGTATCAAGCTGGCCACGCGAAAACACACGGAAGACCACGCTCCTGCCCAGAAGGCCGAGTTACTGCCCCCCAGTGCCCCGAGCAGACTCCCACGTGCCATCTGCTGCTGCCTGCCTGCCTGCCTGCCTGCTGCCACTGTGCCCTGCCATTTGGTGCCTGCACATCAGCCATCTGCAGGGGTCCAGTTGCTGTGTCCACCCCTGCTGGAACTGAAGACTCCCGACTGGGATTACATCGCTCCACAGCCCAGCCCCAGGACCCAGTTGCCCACCCACACCTGCCTCTGGGGTTGCCATGTCGGGCACTTCCACATCTGGCACCAGTGGCAACCCCAGGCCAGAGGGGCAGAGGGGCACCAGCTTCACTGCCACCGAAGTTGGTGTCCTGGTGGAGCATGTCCTGGGGCAGTATGATGCCCTCTTTGGATCGTCCCGCGCCAGCAAGGAAGGACGGCAGAGGATCTGGGCCGACTGTGTGGTTGCCATCAACGCGGAGGGGGTGGCAACCCGCGACGTCCTGAAGATCAAGAAGCGCTGGGAGGACTTGAGGTCCAGGACCCTTGTGAAGGCCCGGCGCCTCGTGGAGGGGGGCCGGGGCCGCATGAGTTCCATCCAGATGAGGGTCCTGGAACGCGTACGCCCAGCGCTCCACGCCCAGATCCTTGAGAGGGAGGCCCGTCTGGAGTTGAGCGGTAAGTGTCCAAGCATTACTGTGTGAGACAGGGCATGTTGCGGTGTGCTGGTTCTATGATACTTGCCTGTATGTGTGCCATAGGCCATGTATGCATGTATGTGTGCAGGGACATCATGGTAATGCATGTGCGACCAGTGATGTGTGACCCACATGGTTGTTGCATGTGTTCAAATGCCGCTTGGGGAGCCCTATGCAGATTTTGAACATGAGAGCATGCCAGTCTCTGTACCTGGACATGGGTGGGGGTGAGGGATGGGTGCTGATGCCAGGTACATATATGGTAGCCATGTCTGTGTGCCTGACCTGCGTGTCTGTGACTTGTGCATGCCATGGATGCATGACACATGTGTGTGACAATGCACAGATTCAGTGAAGCAGCCAAATTACCCTTGTATCCGCTGTGTTTGGTGTGTTTGGGGCCAGATGGATGTGACTGAGGTGAAGTGTGTGCATGTGATAGGCATGAGCCATGATGCATGTGAGTTACATATCATTGAATGTTTCAAGAGTCCATTGGACATGCATGGAAATGTCCATGGCATGCACCATGCCTGTTACTGTGTGTGTTTTGCCTGGACTGACCCATGTGTTGTGGAGGGACATGATGGAAGTGTACTTTGACAGTTGTGCTCATCTGCTATTGCTTCCTGTCTAGGGGACCATTGTACAGTGCCCTGATGCTTGTGTTCTTTGTCTCCCTCTACGCAGCGGCTAGTGAAGAAGAGGGCGGAGGCGGCGCTGTGGAGCAAGGCGGCGGGGATGCCCCCACGGCTGCAGCGGAAGGGGTGGGTGAGCCCCCACAGGGGCCTGCTACGGTGGGAGACGGTGAGGAGCCATCCAGGTTGGTGGTTTGCACAGAGGAGGAGGAGGCCGCCACTGGGGCACACATGGGGCCTGGTGGGGGCATCCCTGCTGGTGCAAGTGGTGCAGTCCAGGGCCAGGGGCAGGAGGCAGCACAGGTCACCGTGGAGGGGCCTGTGCATGTCGCTGTCCCTGACCCTGTGAGTGCACCACCATGCACCAGCAGGGATGCCCCGTCCCAGGCCCATCCGCAGGTAGAGGGGATGTCCATGTCACCTGACTCCCCTCCACCTGCGGACGTGGGAACCCCTGGCCGTGCGGAGAAGGTCCTGATTGGGGTTGCGATGCGCACGGCTGTGATTCGTGATGCCGTGCGTGCTTCCCGGGAGGAGCACGCACGTCATCACGAAGTGCACCGTGCCGACGTGGCCCAATTGGGATCGGCCATGTTCGGGGGTTTCCTGCATGTGTTGGCCAATGTGGCGGCCCTCTCCTCCTCTGTGCAGGCTATCCACCAGTCGTTCTCCTTGCCGTCTTCCAGCCCAGATTACACCAGGGCCCCCTGTGGACCTGCCCCGACCAATGCAGCCAGCTCGGTGGGGATCCCATCCCTGCCACAGTTGGGAGTCGGAGGTCCAGCAGGGGTGGACAACACAGCAACTGGACCCCAGCAGATGGAAGATGTGACAGCATCATCAGGCAGGGCACGTGCACAACGGCGTCGGTGGTTTCCATCAGCCTGGATGCCGTCATGCTGGCAGAGGCAGTGGCGTCGGAGGCAGCAGCGGGCTCGACGTGGGAGGCATCATGGCTCGGGGCCATCAAGATCAGAGGGGCAGGCATCGGCCGGAGGGCAGGGCAACCCTGGGATGGTGGTGTCTTCCGTGTGGGAGCAGTTGGTCCAGCGGATAGGTGCGGAGCGGCAGCGGGCGGAAGAGGAGCGGCTCGCCATGGTCAGGGCGGAGTTCTCCATGCGTCGGGCATTGAGGCGGGCTGAGTGCCTCGAGGAAGCTCGCAGGGAGTTTGAGCTGAACATGGGGTTATCCCTGCGAGACCTCGGGTCCAGGACAGAGTCCCGCCTCCAGGACATCGACATGGAGTTCGATGATGCCCTGGCCAGCAACATCAACAAGTGAGCCGCAGGACTTGCCCGCTGCCTTTGTATATAGTTATATAGTTAGTTAGTGTTAGGTTTCCTTTATTTGTTTTTATTATTTTGGTCCGCTCGGACAATGGCCACTTTTTTGTATATATTTTTTTCATTAGGTAGTAGTAGGTTTCCTTTATGGTGTTGGGCTCATGGACCCTGGTACATTCCTGTATTTAGTTTGTTTTTTGAAGGAACATTTTCTTTTTTTCATTATTGTGTTCACCATGTGGAAATGGTTTTTCATTCTTTTGCTTCTACTTGATTTTGCTTTGGTCAACATTTGTTTTTGTATTCCTTTTTCGTTTTTTGATTTTTACTTTGGTTCTCCAACATGGACCATTTATTTTGTTATCCACATAGTTGTATGTTTGATTTGTTTACTTATTTTTAATCTTTAATACATTTTTTATTTTTACTTCCACTTGTGTTATTTTGTCTTTGGTTTCATACATGTCATGATATGGGTTTTGACATTCACTTGCAGCAATTGTGTATGTGTGTGTGACGGACATGTGTTCATTTACATACTTGCCATTGGGGTTGTGTCATGTAATTGCATTCACTATGTGGGTGGATGCAATCCTTGCCTGGGTGTTTGTGCTGGGTATGCTGCCCATTACTGCCATGATTGTGTATCGTCAGGACCTGGGGGCAGGGGGACATGGGTGGGGGCCTGGTGGAGGCTGCCCCTGGTGACTGGGGGGTGGGGGTGGTGGGAGACATGAGTGGGGGCCTGGTGGAGGGTGCCCCTGGTGACTGGGGGGGTGGGGGTGGTGGGAGACATGAGTGGGGGCCTGGTGGAGGGTGCCCCTGGTGGCGGGGGGGTGGGAGTGATAGGGGACATGAGTGGGTGCCTGGTGGAGGCTGCCCCTGCACTGCTGGGGGGTGGGGGTGGTGGGAGACATGAGTGGGGGCCTGGTGGAGGGTGCCCCTGGTGACTGGGGGGGTGGGGGTGGTGGGAGACATGAGTGGGGGCCTGGTGGAGGGTGCCCCTGGTGACTGAGGGGGGTGGGGGTGATAGGGGACATGAGTGGAGGCCTGGTGGAGGGTGCCCCTGCACTGCTGGGGGGTGGGGGTGGTGGGAGACATGAGTGGGGGCCTGGTGGAGGGTGCCCCTGCACTGCTGGGGGGTGGGGGTGGTGGGAGACATGAGTGGGGGCCTGGTGGAGGCTGCCCCTGGTGACTGGGGGGGTGGGGGTGGTGGGAGACATGAGTGGGGGCCTGGTGGAGGGTGCCCCTGGTGGCAGGGGGGTGGGGGTGATAGGGGACATGAGTGGGTGCCTGGTGGAGGGTGCCCCTGCACTGCTGGGGGGTGGGGGTGGTGGGAGACATGAGTGGGGGCCTGGTGGAGGGTGCCCCTGGTGACTAGGGGGGTGGGGGTGGTGGGAGACATGAGTGGGGGCCTGGTGGAGGGTGCCCCTGGTGACTTGGGGGGTGGGGGTGATAGGGGACATGAGTGGGTGCCTGGTGGAGGCTGCCCCTGCACTGCTGGGGGGTGGGGGTGGTGGGAGACATGGGTGGGGGCCTGGTGGAGGCTGCCCCTGGTGACTAGGGGGGTGGGGGTGGTGGGAGACATGAGTGGGAGCCTGGTGGAGGGTGCCCCTGGTGGCGGGGGGGTGGGGGTGATAGGGGACATGAGTGGGTGCCTGGTGGAGGCTGCCCCTGCACTGCTGGGGGGTGGGGGTGGTGGGAGACATGGGTGGGGGCCTGGTGGAGGCTGCCCCTGCACTGCTGGGGGTTGGGGGTGGTGGGAGACATGGGTGGGGGCCTGGTGGAGGCTGCCCCTGCACTGCTGGTGGGTGGGGGTGGTGGGAGACATGAGTGGGGGCCTGGTGGAGGGTGCCCCTGGTGACTGGGGGGGTGGGGGTGGTGGGAGACATGAGTGGGGGCCTGGTGGAGGGTGCCGCTGGTGACTGGGGGGGTGGGGGTGATAGGGGACATGAGTGGGGGCCTGGTGGAGGGTGCCCCTGCACTGCTGGGGGGTGGGGGTGGTGGGAGACATGAGTGGGGGCCTGGTGGAGGGTGCCCCTGCACTGCTGTGGGGTGGGGGTGGTGGGAGACATGAGTGGGGGCCTGGTGGAGGCTGCCCCTGGTGACTGGGGGGGTGGGGGTGGTGGGAGACATGAGTGGGGGCCTGGTGGAGGGTGCCCCTGGTGGCGGGGGGGTGGGGTTGATAGGGGACAGGAGTGGGTGCCTGGTGGAGGGTGCCCCTGCACTGCTGGGGGGTGGGGGTGGTGGGAGACATGAGTGGGGGCCTGGTGGAGGGTGCCCCTGGTGACTGGGGGGGTGGGGGTGGTGGGAGACATGAGTGGGGGCCTGGTGGAGGGTGCCCCTGGTGGCGGGGGGGTGGGGGTGATAGGGGACATGGGTGGGGGCCTGGTGGAGGCTGCCCCTGCACTGCTGGGGGGTGGGGGTGGTGGGAGACATGAGTGGGGGCCTGGTGGAGGGTGCCCCTGGTGGTGGGGGGGTGGGGGTGATAGGGGACATGGGTGGGGGCCTGGTGGAGGCTGCCCCTGCACTGCTGGGGGGTGGGGGTGGTGGGAGACATGAGTGGGGGCCTGGTGGAGGGTGCCCCTGGTGACTGGGGGGGTGGGGGTGGTGGGAGACATGAGTGGGGGCCTGGTGGAGGGTGCCCCTGGTGACTGGGGGGTGGGGGTGATAGGGGACATGAGTGGGGGCCTGGTGGAGGGTGCCCCTGCACTGCTGGGGGGTGGGGGTGGTGGGAGACATGAGTGGGGGCCTGGTGGAGGGTGCCCCTGGTGACTGGGGTGGTGGGGGTGGTGGGAGACATGAGTGGGGGCCTAGTGGAGGGTGCCCCTGGTGGCGGGGGGGTGGGGGTGATAGGGGACATGAGTGGGTGCCTGGTGGAGGGTGCCCCTGCACTGCTGGGGGGTGGGGGTGGTGGGAGACATGAGTGGGGGCCTGGTGGAGGGTGCCCCTGGTGGCGGGGGGGTGGGGGTGATAGGGGACATGAGTGGGTGCCTGGTGGAGGCTGCCCCTGCACTGCTGGGGGGTGGGGGTGGTGGGAGACATGAGTGGGGGCCTGGTGGAGGGTGCCCCTGCACTGCTGGGGGGTGGGGGTGGTGGGAGACATGAGTGGGGGCCTGGTGGAGGGTGCCCCTGGGGCGGGGGGGTGGGGGTGATAGGGGACATGAGTGGGTGCCTGGTGGAGGCTGCCCCTGCACTGCTGGGGGGTGGGGGTGGTGGGAGACATGAGTGGGGGCCTGGTGGAGGGTGCCCCTGGTGACTGGGGGGGTGGGGGTGATAGGGGACATGAGTGGGTGCCTGGTGGGGGCTGCCCCTGCACTGCTGGGGGGTGGGGGTGGTGGGAGACATGGGTGGGGGCCTGGTGGAGGCTGCCCCTGCACTGCTGGGGGGTGGGGGTGGTGGGAGACATGGGTGGGGGCCTGGTGGAGGCTGCCCCTGCACTGCTGGGGGGTGGGGGTGGTGGGAGACATGAGTGGGGGCCTGGTAGAGGGTGCCCCTGGTGACTGGGGGGGTGGAGGTGATAGGGGACATGAGTGGGGGCCTGGTGGAGGCTGCCCCTGCACTGCTGGGGGGTGGGGGTGGTGGGAGACATGGGTGGGGGCCTGGTGGAGGCTGCCCCTGCACTGCTGGGGGGTGGGGGTGGTGGGAGACATGAGTGGGGGCCTGGTGGAGGGTGCCCCTGGTGGCGGGGGGGTGGGGGTGATAGGGGACATGAGTGGGGGCCTGGTGGAGGGTGCCCCTGCACTGCTGGGGGGTGGGGGTGGTGGGAGACATGAGTGGGGGCCTGGTGGAGGGTGCCCCTGGTGACTGGGGGGGTGGGGGTGATAGGGGACATGAGTGGGGGCCTGGTGGAGGGTGCCCCTGGTGACCGGGGGGTGGGGGGGGTGGGAGACATGAGTGGGGGCCTGGTGGAGGGTGCCCCTGGTGACTGGGGGGGTGGGGGTGATAGGGGACATGAGTGGGGGCCTGGTGGAGGGTGCCCCTGCACTGCTGGGGGGTGGGGGTGGTGTGAGACATGAGTGGGGGCCTGGTGGAGGGTGCCCCTGGTGGCGGGGGGGTGGGGGTGATAGGGGTCATGGGTGGGGGCCTGGTGGAGGCTGCCCCTGCACTGCTGGGGGATGGGGGTGGTGGGAGACATGAGTGGGGGCCTGGTGGAGGGTGCCCCTGGTGACTGGGGGGGTGGGGGTGGTGGGAGACATGAGTGGGGGCCTGGTGGAGGGTGCCCCTGGTGACTGGGGGGGTGGGGGTGATAGGGGACATGAGTGGGGGCCTGGTGGAGGGTGCCCCTGCACTGCTGGGGGGAGTGGGGGGTGGGAGACACGAGTGGGGGCCTGGTGGAGGGTGCCCCTGGTGACTGGGGGGGTGGGGGTGATAGGGGACATGAGTGGGGGCCTAGTGGAGGGTGCCCCTGGTGACTGGGGGGGTGGGGGTGGTGGGAGACATGAGTGGGGGCCTGGTGGAGGCTGCCCCTGGTGACTGGGGGGGTGGGGGTGGTGGGAGACATGAGTGGGGGCCTGGTGGAGGGTGCCCCTGGTGGCGGGGGGGTGGGGGTGATAGGGGACATGAGTGGGTGCCTGGTGGAGGCTGCCCCTGCACTGCTGGGGGGTGGGGGTGGTGGGAGACATGAGTGGGGGCCTGGTGGAGGCTGCCCCTGGTGACTGGGGGGGTGGGGGTGGTGGGAGACATGAGTGGGGGCCTGGTGGAGGGTGCCCCTGGATGGTGGGGGGTGGGGGTGGTGGGAGACATGAGCAGGTGTGCAGGGTAGTCCCCTGTTTTGTGGGCTGCCTGCAGGGGCCGTGGAGGGTGTACAGGGAACACCTGTGAGGACCCACCCAGCCTAATCGCGTGTGTAACTTCCCACGCACCCCTGTAATACACGTACCAAGCCAAATCGCGTGTGATAATTTCCGCGCACCCCTGAAATACACGCGCCCAGGCTATTCGCGTGTGGAAATTCCCGCGCACCCCTGAAATACACGTACCCTGCTGTAATCGCGTGTGGGACTTCCCGCGCACCCCTGAAATACACGCGCCCAGGCTATTCGCGTGTGGAAATTCCCGCGCACCCCTGAAATACACGTACCCTGCTGTAATCGCGTGTGGGACTTCCCGCGCACCCCTGAAATACACGCGCCCAGGCTATTCGCGTGTGGAAATTCCCGCGCACCCCTGAAATACACGCGCCCAGGCTATGCGCGTGTGGAACTTCCCGCGCACCCCTGAAATACACGCGCCCAGGCTATTCGCGTGTGGAACTTCCCGCGCACCCCTGAAATACACGCGCCCAGGCTATTCGCGTGTGGAAATTCCCGCGCACCCCTGAAATACACGTACCCTGCTGTAATCGCGTGTGGGACTTCCCGCGCACCCCTGAAATACACACGCCCAGGCTATTCGTGTGTGGAACTTCCCGCGCACCCCTGAAATACACGCGCCCAGGCTATTCGCGTGTGGAACTTCCCGCGCACCCCTGAAATACACGCGCCCAGGCTATTCGCGTGTGGAACTTCCCGCGCACCCCTGAAATACACGCGCCCAGGCTATTCGCGTGTGGAACTTCCCGCGCACCCCTGAAATACACCTACCCTGATGGAATCGCGTGTGGAACTTCCCGCGCACCCCTGAAATACACGCGCCCAGGCTATTCGCGTGTGGAACTTCCCGCGCACCCCTGAAATACACCTACCCTGATGGAATCGCGTGTGGAACTTCCCGCGCACCCCTGAAATACACGCGCCCAGTATATTCGCGTGTGGAACTTCCCGCGCACCCCTGAAATACACGTACCCTGGCTAATCGCGTGAAAAACTTCACGCGAACCCCTGAAATACACGTAGCCCGCTCCCCCAGGCCCGATCGCGTGAAAAACTTCACGCGAACCCCTGTAATACACGTAGCCCGCTCCCCCAGGCCCGATCGCGTGAGAAACTTCACGCGAACCCCTGTAATACACGTAGCCCGCTCCCCCAGGCCCGATCGCGTGTAAACCTTCACGCGAACCCCTGTAATACACGTAGCCCGCTCCCCCAGGCCCGATCGCGTGAAAAACTTCACGCGAACCCCTGTAATACACGTAGCCCGCTCCCCCAGGCCCGATCGCGTGAAAAACTTCACGCGAACCCCTGAAATACACGTAGCCCGCTCCCCCAGGCCCGATCGCGTGAAGTTGTACCCTGCTGAAATCGCGTGTGAGACTTCCCGCGCACCCCGGTATACACGCACACGTATTTTTTGTCAACGGGTGTCCGTGTTTGTGGGTACCCCTTTGCACGTCATTTGTCCTGGAGGGCCACAGTATAGGACATTCATCATGGCAGTATATAGGTGCTATTTGTTGGCGCACCTTTTGGCGCACATTTCTTACAGCCGCAGAGACACTACCGCCTGCTTTCTTGTGGCGGTCGTGTTTGTGCCTGTGCGCTGGTTTGAGCGTGCGCTTTTTTGCCCTATTCTATTCCATGAATACGTGTTGTAGGCGAGCGTGTGGGCGTTCCGCGCACTTGTGCCCTGTACTTCCCCCGTGACGCCCACGCTTTTGCAAGTTGTTCCCCATTCCGAGTGTTACGCCCGTGTTCCGCCTACTTTTGTTGCGTGCGCCGCGCTATGTGCGAATTTCGCTGTGGCCTGTGCGATTTTCGCTGTGACCTGGCGCACGCTGTTAGATGGCCTGTGCGCCAACGTGCGCGGCGCATTTTTTTATCGCACATCCGCTGGTTTTCTCGCGCACGGCCTTCCATGAATCGACGTGCGCTGCTTTTCGTGCGATTTTCGCACTTGCACTGCGATTTTCGCTATTCCACTGCGATTCGCACGTTTTTGCCCACTTGCGCCGCGCTAATTATTCCATGAATCGGCCTGATAATTTTTGTCTTTGGTGTATTTATTACCAAATGTTTTTCTGTTGCGTATTGGTCCAATGCATCCATGGAATGCTGCAGGCCAATGGGTGTACTGTTGAATATAATTGTGTCATCCACATATGTCTTGCTCAGGACTACCTTGTCATTGATTTTTGAGGGGGTAATTGTGTGCTGACCTGAGTGCATTATCCATGTCTGCAGCATATAGAATGTACATCAGGGGGGCACACACCCTTGCTTTAATCCCCGGTTGGTCGTCAAACTCTTGCTGAGGCTTCCCCTCTCATTTAGGCCGATTAAAACTGATGTGTTGATGTGCAGCATTTTGATGAAATATAACAATTGGTTGTGTATACTCCATTTCTCAAGCTTGGGCCAGAGCAAAGAACGCTCAACCATTTCAAAGGCCTTGATGAAATCCATTAAACAAGAGAATAGGTTTTGGTTTTGACCATCCAAGACATCGGCCATAAGGAAGTGTAGGGCACCGATATTGTTACAGGTGCTGTATTTCTTCCTAAATCCAGTCTGTTTTAGGATCCCTTTTTTCTCTGCCCATCCATTGAGTCTTTTGAGCAATATGGTTGCAAATATTTTCTGACTGGAATTTAGCATAGCCAGCAGACGATAGTTGGCAGTGTTGTATCTGTCACCCTTTTTGAAAACTGGAACAAGTACAAAACGCTCCCAACTGTCAGGGTATGTTCCACTCAATTCAACCTCAACAAATAGGCTCATCAATACTTTGGCCCAGGGCTGTGGGTTAGCTATGAACAATATATTTCTGAACGCCAACTGGTCCCGGTGCCCGTGAAACTTTTTGATGTTTAATGATGTTTTCTATTTCCTCTTTTTCCACACCCAATCCTCTGCCTTGTGGGTTATACCTGATCACCCTTTCCTCCCTCAACACTGGCTACCTATTTGTATAGAGCTATTAAACATGGGTGGGACAAACTGCCTCTGTTATTGGGTTTAGTTTGATAGCCAAGGGCGCTTTTTGGTATTCATTGAAGCACGACCAAAATGTACGTCTTTCGTGAGATTTCAGCAGAGCAGTCAATATTTGCCAATTAGCACTTAAAAGGGAGAATTTATGTTGTGTCATCGAATTCTTATGTCTGTTAGAGACTAAGGTAAGGATGGCCACCTTCTGAGCTTTTGTTTGCGTAAAATTGTTGCAAATGACTGCTCTTTCTTTACGGAGCTGTATTTTCTGTTGATGTGTCATAGCATCAAATGGTGCCCTCCTCACACGCACCTCCAAGTCCCAAATCCTTTTCCCAAGGCCAGGCTTATCCTTAGGTTGTTATGTCTGTTGATGATTATTGATGTCTTTTATGTTGTTGACTGACCATTTTATAAGACTCCCAGAGATGTTGATTTCTATATTTTGACTTATAAGACACAGCTTTCTGCAGATAGGTGATTCTATATCTACTGACCATGTTAGCATAGCGTGATCTCGCAGGGTGCCCAAAATACTGGTTACTGGGCCACAATACATGGCCATTATGGAATCCACTGCTGCATAGTCAATGTGTAATTTGGCAGAGCCATTAATTCATGTGTAGCTCGGCTCCAATATTGAACATGGATATTGGTAGAAGGGCCAGATCATGGAATGTCAATAACTGTTTACATTGGTGATCTTTGCATCCACCCCACATGTTTGTCAAGTGTAAATCTTTGACATTTATATCACCTATCAGCATAATAGAATGTTTGGGGTATTTGTCGTACCACTTCATAATTATTTCTCCAATAGTTTTGTTGATTATCTTTTCATGCTGAGATGGCACTGCTAAGTTAAAAGCCAAATAGCCATCAATATTGAAGGGTTTAGTTAGCCAAGTTTCTGCCAGAAAGAATCATCATATTTTAATAATGTAGCTGGGCCAAGAGGGCAGGATAGAAAACTCTGATGGCCCCTCGTGTTCATGAGAGGCAGGCCATATGTCTTGCTGGGTCAGATGGTCAGTTGGCCTCTTGCTGGACTTGCTCGGGGGTCCAGTATTCAACATGAGGGTATTCTTTCATTTTTTGCCCATACATGCATTGCAGACGTCATAGTGCAGCACGCTCTGAAGATGGTAGATCAGTCCTTGGTATGTATTGGAAGAAATTTACTGAGAAATGGATTGCCTTTGTTATAGACAGATGGTAAGGGCAAGCCCCATTCTTCTAAGGTGCCCGTGTGTGTTGTTACGCATGCCACCAGTGATGGGGTAGTGAATTTAATTGCCAGACAGTTTTTCTTGCTGCGTATCTTTGGTAGCTTCATACTTTATATGTCTGCTGAGGTGATCACTTTCAAATGCGTTATTTCATTGAATACAGCTAGGATATAGGAGCTATTTAGAAATGTGCTGGCATTTGTGGGGTTGGTTTCATAAATGAGAGGGCATTTAGCCATGCCCTCTCATTTATTTTTCAGTGCCACTGACCATGGGCAGTGGTCATGGTCTTTGGCTGTGGCCACTGTATATTTTTCAGTGCCACTAGTCATGGCCTGCGGTCGTGTCAATTGTATTGTTTAAATCACTCCCTGCTCAGTGGCCGGAGGCCAAAGGTTATTATTTATTTAATGATTGTTTGCTTGTTAGGTGCTTATACAATAAGAATATACTGTTTGAAAGTGCCCACAGGGCAGGAATGAGGGATGAGGGCGGGTGGAAAATAAATTACAGGACAAAATGAAGAGCACAGGAGAAGGAGGGAGAGCGACGAACCTACTATTGCTTGTGAGTGTTCAGAATGTGCATGTGCATAAAGGAAGATGGAAGAGGGGTAAGGTCTGGGAAGTTAGAGCTTGTGGGTGAGCCATGAATGAAGTGCTAGGAATGATGAGTGCTACACGGCCTGGGCTGCGGGAGATGTAAGTGCGAGACTTCAGAGCGAAGGCTATGCAGATGCAAGTGCTGTGGATAGACAGGAGCTGGGAAGAATTGGTGTGGGAGGTCAAGTCCCGAAGATGAATAGGAGCCAAGGACACCGATTCAGCAACTGTGGGATTAGCAGGAGTGAGAAGGAGGGAAGGAGGAGGAAAAGAGGAAAGTCTTAAGGAGCTTCCAGAATTTCAGAAGATCCTGATCAAGGGGCAGGCAGAGGGGAGGCTCTGCCAAAGGAGGGAGCCTGCTGAGGAAAGTGAACAACCTCTTGTCCTCTTTTTAACAAAATGCTTTACACACCAAGAGTGGGTGCCAGAGGAGCGAAGTGGTCTAGAGGGAGAGTATTTAGTTAGATAAATTTGAAGATAGTGTGGTCCCTTGGCCCAGACAGCCTTGTGGATGATGCAGAGGGATTTGAATTTAATCTGTGCAGCAATTGGGAGCCAGTGAAGACTTTTTAGTGCAGGAGAGATGTGGTCCCTGGCTTGGGCCAAGGCTAAGTCTTGCTGCCCTGTTCTTAGTAAGCTTAAGGGGTCGCAGAATGGAAGAAGGCAGATTCAGGAGGAGGCTGTTACAGTAGTCAAGTCTGTAGAGAACCAGGGCTTGAGTCACATTTAGCCTCTGAGGGAAAGTGAAAAAAGGTAAAATTCCTTTGTGAAGAAGTGCTCATAGTTGGACTTCTTGGCAATGTCCTGAGTGTAAGGGAGGAAGGAGAGAGAGAGAGGTGTCAAAGATTACTCTGAAGCTTCTGGCTTCTGTTGAACGTGCAGGGGGAGAGCCTAAAGAGGAAGGCCAGAGTGAGGGGAAGAAGGAGGAAGTGGAGGTCCCAATGGGAAGGATCTCAGTTTGACAGGCATTAAGATAGAGATCATTGCAGGTGCACCAGGACTGGATGGTAGAATCAGCAGGGAGTCTGAAGAAAAGATCTGTGTTGCCTGCGTAACACTAGGAGTTGGAAGAGAAGGTGGAGATGAGGCATGCAAGGAGTGCAAGGTAAATGTTAAAGAGCCATGGGGAGAGTATAGCGCCCCGGGGGAGACCATGGGAGGAGATGGAAGTAGAAGAGCAGATGGTGCCCAGGCTGACTTGGGAAGAGGAGTTAGTGAGGAAAGAGGACATCCAATCCAGTGCCCGTTCCGAGAAACCAAGTGTATCGTGGAGCCTTTGTATGAGGATGGAATGGTTAACTGTGTCAAATGCAGAGGAGAGGTCGAGAAGGATATTGAAAGCTGGGGAGTTGGAGTCCAGCGATGCAAGCAGTTCTTCACAGGTGTTCAGAAGAGCAGTTTCAATGCCTCTGGATGCACAGAATCCAGATTGATGGTCGTGGAGGCCACCAACAAGTTAAGTGTGAGAGTTAAGTTGGGGCAAGGACAGTTTTTCAAGTAGCTTCCCCAGGAAGCGGGTGATGAAGATAGGGTGTTAGCTGGCAGGGCAGGTAGGGTCAGAGGAAAGTTTTTTCCAGGAGTGGGCGCACAAGGGAGTGCTTAAGGTGGGAGTGGAAAGATCCGGTGATAGAGGAGTGATTGCAGAAATCAACGAGAGCAGGGGCTTCAGAGCCAATGTTATCCTTGATGATCCTGGATGAGAAAGGGGAGACCTGTTTAGAAGTGACCTTCATGGAGTGGATAACTCTGGTAACATCCTCGGGTGTGACAGGAGAGGAGGAGGAGAGGGGAAAAGGGGTGTGTGTGGGATGGGTTATGATGGAGTTTTGGTTGTGCCCACTCTCAATTATTTTAACACTAACAGGCCACTAACCATGGCCCTTGGCCAAGGCCAGTGGCCACAGCCTTCAGCCATGCCCACTTTTTTATTTTAAAACACTACCAGGCCTTCATCCATTTAAAATGCTAAAAAGTCACTGGCCAGTGATTTTTCACCCCCGGCATCACCGTAGCTGTAAAAATATATCATTTTATTTGTTTTAATATCTATTTTTTCCATAACCGTGGGTACATTACAATGAACTACAGATAGCCTTGGTTATACCATTGGTTATTTGTAGTCATTATAACCGTGATTATCAGGAAAAACAATGTAGAAACAATACATCCCTGCCCTCTCAGACCCTCAACCAAGTGTCCCTGCATGTGTGTCTACTCCCCCACTCCCTTGATGGCCTCCTCACCTCTCCTGCCCTCTCCCATTCCTCCAACACGTGTCATTTATGTGACGTAGATTCAGTTGAAATGTCAGGTAGCCAAGGTTATACCCCAAGGTATGTCAAAAGATGGTGGCCGTTTAATTTATAAACACCCTAAACACACAGATACTCACTGTTTCTGGGCAGGTAAGTACTGGACAGAATAACCCCAAAAACGTTTGCAAGTCAACACTTCATGCCTAAACTGTTTAAAACCTTGTTCAAACCTGTCCAGTGGTTTTGGCTGTGAGGTCGAGCAAGAATTGACCTTTTTTGTCTAAGGGAAATTAATGGGAACTAGGCCAAAAGCCTTTTGTTTTCTTAATGACTTTATTTTTTATTTTTGAAAGAATCCTACCAAAATGTAACCATTTGGGGTGCCCAGACATTGAACTATGTCTGCAGAATTTCGGACAAGGCCGCCACACGAGTCAAACCTTATTAGTGATACATTTTTGTATTTCGTATGTAACTCTGACTGACCTTAACAACAGGGCAGCGACCGCCACCCTATAATATACAGTTTTATTTACAATTACTTGCATCATGAAAAATCTCTAACAATAAATATTCCACAACCTTCTTTCTGATCCCTTGATGACTTTGGGTGTTGTGACATCATACAATAGATAGCTCCTTTAACCTATATTTGGAAACAATATGCCATTTACTGGAGACTACAGCAGCTAGAGCACATATATGCTGAACTTTAGGGAGTTATGATTGTAGCCATTCCCATATGTTGGAACTTAATGTGATCCTCCACAAGCTCTGAAATTATGTCAGTGATCTTTTCATTTCATTGTATATTAGACTCCGAACTGAATATCGTTGCAGCAATCACTATGTCCACAAGCTTATTTATCTCTTTGCTAAAGTTCAGAATCTAATTTCTAACCCAGGTTACTAACGGCAATAAACTGTGCATGCTTTAAACTGACAATTTGAAAGATACCATTTTTTAGAGTTGCAAATTAATAGCTATATATGTCAAAGATTTTGAAAGTGCCAACATTTTTATATTCACAGATATATTATTGAAATGATAAAAAAATGAACTGATGAAAGAGAGAAGAACTGAGCAGAACTACATGTAATGAATCAGCCATACATAGCAGGACATACACATACTTTGGTGTGTATCTCTTTTATCACATGTCATTAATCAATTGCCATTGAAGTCATCCATCTGAGAAAAGTCTGAGAATGATATAATAGAAAAACATCCTTTTTGTGGAAAACGTGTCTTTCTTGCTATCAATATCAACTAGCTCAATATAAGTGATTGCCTGGCATCCACTGTTCAGCTATTAGCAGAGTGTATGTGGCTTTCCATGGTTATTGAAATTAGCTTTCTGATACATAAGACAACTGTGCATAATCAATATACATATGTGGAATTTCATGGATCACTGAGCAAGACCCGGGGCCAGATTACAGAAACATTGCAATGGTGCAAAGTTTGCCGTATTTTTAAAAACACTGGGACATTAAAGAAAACTATTTCACCATGACAAGTGCAGTTTGGCATGGCATAGGCACCAGAGCAAAAATTGCCATTGTGCAAAAAAGATACATTTTCAATGTATTTCTTTCACATGGGCAAAGTTTGCCCTAGTGTTAACACCATTGCGTATTAGCACTGGGACAAATTTACCCTGTTACAATAATGAAATGAATATGTATCTTTGTTGGCAGAGGGCAATTTTGTCTCAAGTGCTAATACCATGCCAAACTGCACTTGTCATGGTGCAATAGTTGTCTAATATGTCCCAGGGTTTGCAAAAATAGGGCAAACATTGGGCCTCATTACAAGTTTGGAGGTAGCCGTGCCTGTAGTACAGGCAGGCTACCTCCAAACTTGTAAAATAATCCAAAACCCGCGAATGGGCAATTACTGGCTCATACCGAGTTTGGCGGACCCGGTAATTGCCCATTCACGGGTGATGTAATAAGGGACTCCCCATCCCCATTCGGCCCCATAGGGCTCAGGGGAATAGGGAGGAAGGTAGCACCGGTACCGTTAAAAACTGTGGGTTCCTCCATTCTGCCTTTGCTAATTCTGTATATGGGCAGTGAGCTCAAGCTCTCCTTCAACTCCCCTTTTCTTATGATGAGGGATGGTGATCGTTAATGCCCATCAATGCACCTTAGGTCAAGCAACATACAACTTGGGAAAATTGTTAATTGAATGGCTTCATGAGTAGCTAAGAGATTGCACACAGTGGGTAATGTTTGTGTATGAAACATGGCTTTGAGTTGGAGTTTGTTGCTTGTTTTTAAAAGATACCGCCTGGATTTGAGCCAGCGACACGTTGTTGCTGCAGTTCCCACTGAGTAAACAGTGGCAGTGGCTATGCTGAAATATCTAAGACTTGTAGATTAGGCGGAATCACTGCAAACCTGCTCCGTCCTAGTTAAATGGGTGATGCAAGGGATTCAAGAAGCACTGCTAACATGGACGTGATCGGTAAAGCGCTGAATACCCTAGAGCTAGCGAGGGCGGGAGTGGTGGGGTATGGGCTAGAAGAAAGAATGAATTAAGTTATTAATAGTTCCCACAGGCTAGTGATGAATATATGGTGCTTCATGCCCCATAAAAGCTTCTTAGCGCAAGGGAACAACTACCTTTCTGGTCAGTTGCCCAGGCTTATATGTAGGCGCCTGTGCATGTGGTATCTACTAGCACCGAATGCTGTGGGGCGGTTAGAGTGCCTGAAGGCAGATGAAAAGGAATACATTTACAAAATGCAAAACGTCTACGTTGGCAAACAACATCTATGGGCCTGATTGTGCTGTGAACATTTCTGTGGGAAATCAGTTTGGTGGTCATAGCCAGCATCCTACTAGTGCATCCTGCTGGGGCGCTGGGTCTGCCTGGCCGTCCGTCTGTTGTACGACGGACAGGCAGGCAGTGAACGTTCGGCTCACAACTCATCATTCCGCCTGATAGTGCCTGTGGTTAGAATACCCTCCATGCTGAGGACAAGGAAGAGTTACCCCAGGCCCATCTATTCTGCCCATCTCCCATGATCCCATTACATCTAAGTAGACTCCAGCTCTGTCTTTGCGCTTACGCAATGCCTTTTTCGAACATAATGTGTGGCTACAACTGCACAATCCTCATACCTAAATGATCGTTCTCTGTGCTGCTATCCTTACCCAGTCCAAAAAAAAGAAGTCCTTAGTTCTTTCACCTCACCCCTAGGCAAATTTTTTTTTTATTTCAATATTCCTATGTGATTATTTTGTTTTTTATACTAAAATGTTGCAATGCACCTGTTCTCCCCTCCCCTCCCCTTCTCTTCACTTCAGAAGCCTGCAGTACCAATGCACTCAATGGTTTTTGCCAGTGAATCCATTATGCTACAGTAAAGTGGCTTTGCTACAGAGGCACCTGAACCACCTGTGTATCAGAAGAGGGCATACCTGCAGACTTCATCCTTTGAACCTGTGACCTGAAGGTTACACAGAGATCGCTCAGCTCTAGCAATGGTTCACACCGTGCTCTATTCCCTTTTTCATTCCATTGCACACTTGCACCCTCCTTTAAATCTTTGTACACTCCTCCTTGCACCCTGGTGCCTATAAATGCAAAATGCAAAGAACAGGAAATGCCAAAACTATTGCCATTGCCAATGCTTGTTAGTAGTAGCAATGCTCTATTCAAGATGGAATGTACTACATTTCTGGGTCCTGTAGCTGACTGCCTATTTCATCAGTGTATACACGGGGTCGCTATAGAGCAGGCTTTTGCTCTCCAGATGTTTTGGACAACTGTTTCCATCAGCCTAAGACAGCATAGTCAATGGAGAGAGAGCATGGGTGCCATAGTCCGAAACATCAGATGGATGAGTTGCAGGTTGCCAAGCCCTGCTATAGAGCAATCTAGTGAGTTGCAAAACGTCCAGAGTGACAGTTCTTTTTTTCCTAAACACTTTGTCCTCAATCCTGAAATCCCCTAGCCTCCTTTTGTTCGATTGGCTCTCCTCATTTTGACTTTGGGTAAAACCTGTTCCTTCCTGTCTCTGTGGACAGTTCACAGACAACGCAAGTATCTTGAGGAATATTGCTATTCCTGTTTCCTTCCTGATGCTCTTGCCTTTGCGCAGTCAAGTCCAGTGCCTTTTAACCATTTCCCTTTCCGATCTGCCACATTTGTTCTGCTACCATTGAAGTGGGAACGATACAGAAAAGGGGTTAGGTGTAAAACAACAAACTGTTTAATTGTCCAATATTGATGTCCAGTCTCTAGACAGGAGGTCCCCTCTGTGTGAACTTCAATAACAGTGTTAAAACCTTTGATTAAAAAAAATCCAGCATACATTAGCATTTTTTGAGTGGTGCTAGAGCCGATTTTAGGCACTTGTCTGAGTTAGGGAAGCTTTGATCAAATATCGACAACTGAAGGTGCTCAATCCCCACATTGCAAATAGAACTCAGAAAAATGGACACATCACAGTAGGGAATGAGACCAAGAGATTGGTTGTGAGAGGCAACAAAGTCTTTATGTAAAATTCAGCATCCAGAGAACTCTGCTGCCTTGAGAGCGCTCTGGCAAAAAAACAGATACAATACATTATAAAGGGTTGCAGCGTCATTTTCTATACAGTCTACAAGTTATATTTGGATTGGTGAGGGAATGGTACCCAGTATAGCGCTTTAGGGCAGGCTCAACGAGATTGGCTGGTAGCTTGGTGGGTTGGCGGGCATTATGTCATTCAGCTGGGCCAG
This sequence comes from Ambystoma mexicanum, assembly GCF_040938575.1. Taxonomy (NCBI): domain Eukaryota; kingdom Metazoa; phylum Chordata; class Amphibia; order Caudata; family Ambystomatidae; genus Ambystoma; species Ambystoma mexicanum. Next base: position 1,158,340,615 of record NC_090931.1, read on the forward strand.
TTCGCGCGAGGTGAAGGTTGGGGTTGGATCTGGGAGAGGCGGCTGGTAGTGTCTAACTAATCTACATGCTATCACAAGACATGCAGTAAAAAATAACCTGTAAACTAAACCTTTACTATGAAGATAGGCCTATAAATTGTACACAATTATTTACATTTTCCTGCTTCAGATCATTGGCGAGGTGAAGGGTGTAGGGGGCTTGCCCTCCAACTAACTTGTTGGGGGGAGTGATTAGCAGTTGTCGTGTTTGGCATTTCAAAGCAAGAGGGGATCGATGGACAGGTGTGAGTTTAAGATAGAATATATATAGACAGGAGCTTGGTTTTATTGGGGGCACCTGAGGGTGGTCAGCAAGGAAGGGTCACACTTTTGTTACATCAAAAGAACGGCACAGGGTTGAGCAGGCAGTCATTTTCCTACAGTGGGGGTGAGAAGTGCAGGAGCAGGTTTATTGCGATAGATGGGCCACAAGTCATGATTTGGCCCGGTCACACACAGGGCAGTGATCTCACCGGAAGGATGAAGAGAATACACTGTTTGCTTGCAACAATTTGAGCCAGGGCATCCGTCAGAAATGGGTTTGGGTGGCACAGGCGCAGGAGGAAAAAGCTAGGGGCTGTCAGTGCTTGCTGTGCACGGTGCTGCAGAGGGGAGAGAAGGCTTCACAGATACCAGAAAATGACCTAGTCCAAAGATGGAGTCTGGGGTACACAAAATGGAGTCCAGATGTATCTTGAAATAGCCACAGCTCTGTATGTGCCAGGGACTAGTCCACTGAGGTCACAGAAGGGCAAGGGAGGTGTCCCCCAACCATTGCAAGAGCAGGCTGTCCCTTTCATGTGGAATGTATGGGAACGGAGCAAACCAACCCCCTCCTTCCTTCCTTACATTCCCCCCTTTCGTTACATTGAAAGTAACAAATTACTTTGAACATTATAAGCATTCCTGTAGTGCTCCGCATCCAGCACCGCCTCATCCCAAGCAGTTGTCCCTTTTTTTGGGCATCCAAGCCCTACAAACACCTTGTGATCTTTGACCTCTCCTAGCATATTAATCTGGGCTGCATGTCATGTATGTTCCCCCATTCCCACCAGGTCCCCCCATACCTCCTTATACAATTCAAACTATCAGGGTTCCTTGCTTTTGGTATGATACAAGCTATCCACCCTGTCCCCTGGGTTGCGATATACCACTCTCATATGATATTTAGGGTTTCTAGGTTCCCTGGTCTGTACTTGCGCATGCTTCATAGCTTGCACCTTTGCCGTTTTGCCCATCATCACCATCATCAATGCAGAACTAGGCATTGATTTTGCACACATCCAAAGCCTACCTGGCACACACAAAAAATCAGTAACAGGAAAACTATGGTTGGAACAAGTATTTTCATCATAGTTCCGAACCAGGAAGGGACCCAGTCAAAAATGTTGTCAAACCAATTGCTTGGCTGTATCCTGCCTTCCTTTTTCATTTTTTCACCAAGGTTGTGCACTGCAGATTTCACGTGTGATTAAGTTCCATTGTCAGCATCGGCAGAAGGTACAAATGTACAAAATGCACTTGTGATTTTTCATCAAACACCGCCGTCCATTACTTTGAGGAGGTCTAGAACGTACCGGTTTTGCATGGTCATTAACCACAGGACTCTGAGTTCTACTTTGATCACGTTGAATCCCTGTTCTGTGTTGTTGGCCAGCTGGATCAGCTCCCAGCGGATAATTTGCAGCCATTTGGTGCTGGCACCTGAATGCTTTTCACAAGGGAGGCAAATAATGTTTCTGCTATATTGAATAGTCTATATTGGTCAAGAATTTCTGCCAAGAGTTCTGAGGACTTGCTGGAGATATAGTTTGATGATCGCCTCTTGCGAGAGACTCTTTCCTGCAACTTATCTTCTGACAGGATGTCGTTTGTGGAGGGCTCTTCAGTTGTTGACTGTGGTATAGAGACCGTTTCGATTGGTACCCCTTACCACTTGACATGGCTTTCCGGGATCACAATCAAGGCCAAATGTAGTGTGGCTATGGCACAGGTACCTCTCCATGATGGTGGGAGGTGCAGGTACGCTTGCTTGCTGCATACCCAGTAAGTGTTCATTAATGCAGTTGTGCCTCTCTTCATGTCTGAGGGATGAGTGTTTTGTTTCAATGTTTGTTTGAGCCCATGGACACCTTCCCTTCTCCGTGAAAGCAAAGTTCATATTGTATTTCTCGTTTTATCTTGCTAGGTTTTTCAAGAGTTGTCACCAAGGTCAGTTTGGCAATGTGCAATTTATAAAAGTTAATATCCAGTTTTCAACAGCTTGGCACCTTTCCCTTTTTCTTAATAAGAAAATGTTTACTGACTGGTCAGCTGATACCTGGGTTATATCCTGTGACTGGTCTGGATTATGAATACTGGCTATGAAAGATTGTAAGCCCTGGTATGCGCTTGTGTCATAATAAAATAAGAGACTTGTTTGTGTTTTGTTAAATCCACCTAATTTAATTTAATTGTTTCTTCAATCATACATATGCAAAGAATAATGGCAGTTCATTTCCTTGACCTTGATAGTTGTTCTTTGTTGGTCTCAGTTACATCACTGGGACTTGAGTGGTTCTTGTTTTGAACAATGTCTTTGTCGGTTACTGCTGTTTTTCACAATTCCTCTTATTAGTGTAGAGTCTTGCTTTATATTGATCTGATGTTCAATGATTCCAGTTACTTCACTAGAATACTGTTAGAAATGAAATCTGGTTATTGTATTGGTCTGATATTTGATGGTTCCAGTTGCTTCACTGGGTCAATGTTAGGAGTGAAATCTTTGCTGGTTAATTCTGTCTCCACTTGACTGGGGCAATGTTAGAAGTGTAATCCTTGCTGGTTGGTTCTGTCTCCTGACACGTGTTTCCCCGCCCCTTTGGGGGCGGTTCTTCAGGGGATGGGATTGTGGTTTCCTAATTTGCTGTATTTAATGCCTTTAAATAAATTTGAAAGGTATGTTTAAGCACATACTTTATAAGTAGGACATTTTAGTTTGTTTATAGCAACTTGGTTATCAAAAGACTTATAGAGGTTAGTGGGCCTGGAGCTCGATTGTGGTCTAGGTGTCATGCATAAGTAACTCTCTGAAAGTAGTTATCTTTCAATATTTTTATAGGGAACAAAGTGTTACCCCTGTGCATTATTAAAGAAGAGAAAAATACAAGTGCCTGCTTATGCTTTCTTTTTTCGGGTTCATTTGGTGGCATGGAACTTTCTAAAGAAGATTATTGATAGAATTTGTGAATAAATCCGTTTAATCTATGCTTATATCGGTAATAGAATATAATGTATAAACTTAGTGCTGGTTTCCTTTTTGTCCAAATTATAATTGCTTATCGTTGGTTTGATCTGCCTTGTTGCTTATCCGTGGTGAGATTCACGATGTTTGCTGTGTGCAACATGGCGCTTTACTAGTTTGCGTATAGTTGCGCCTACCGATTATGTCAACGCGTAATTCGCATTGTGAAGTATGAACGTTGTTCTGGTGCGGCCGCCATGTTGGTTTGGGTTCATGCTTGATTAGAGTGAAAACCTCGTTTTAAGTATGAATCAGATTGTAAGAGATTCCATTTTTGCTAAATGTGTTTAATTATTTTGCACTTGTTTGTATTTGCTAATTTACATTTATTTTTTGAAAAAATGAGATTTCATAATTTCATTAGAACTGTGTGATTGGGTTCACGAGAATTGTGAGCGAGCTCCAGTGTGTTGATGTTATTTCCTGCTTTGGTATATTACCCTGTTGGGCGACTGTGGTAAACAGGACTGTTGTTGCATTTAGAAGGACCAGTTAGGTCACTAACGGGAAGAGGGGCATTTGTTGGATGTATTACTATCTTCCCTTGAGGGTAGTTCTGATAGGCTAGAGTTAATTGTTATCAATCTGTTCTACTGTTTGGCACATCTGGTCTTTGTTGAGCTAATTAAATAGTGAGTTGAAGGTGGTTATAGTCTTTGTTATTATAGAAAATGGTGTAGTTCTTGGTCTGAATTTAACCCTGAATGGCAGGCGTCCATATTGCAAATCCATTTGGCCTCTCGTTTGTGCAGAATTTGTTCATTATTGCCTCCTCCTGGTGCTAGTTTCACTTTCTCAAGACCGTAAATTTGAGTTTGCTCAGATCTTCGTCTTCGTCTTTGTGATAACTCATGAAGTGAATTTCCAGGGGGGACCGAAAGTCTTTGTTTTTGATGGATCTGAGATGTTCTCCAATCCTGATTTTTAGTTGTCTAATCGTGCTTCCAACATAGATTTTTGTGCATGCGCATTTGATTGCATAAATTACATAAGTACTGTTACAATTTATTAGTTGTTCAATTTCTTCTTTTCCTGTGGGCATTTGTACTGTTTTCTTTCCCTTGTCTGAATAATTGCATATTTGACAATTGCCACATTTAAAGTTGCCTTTGAGAGGTGCCTGTAACCAAGTTGTCGTTGTTGTTGCTGATTGAGTTATTGGTGCTTAAACGTGTGGCGGGCTGAGTTTATCCTTTAGACTTGGTGCTTTTCTGAATGTTATTGTTGGATGTTCATCCAAGGTGTCTCGTAAGTCTTGATCAGTTTGTAAAATGTTCCAGTTTTTGGACAGAATATGTTTGATTTGTTGGTTGTCAGAACTATATGTAGTGATGAATCTGGTCTTGGGATAGTGGGAGGATTTTGTTGTGAGTTGTTTATCCTGTAACAGTTGTGATCTTGTCTGAGTAGATGTTTATTGATAGCTTTTGTTGACCAATTTTATTCTATACCCTCTTGCAAAAAGTTTTCAAAATCTGTGTGCGTGGAGCAGTTTCTTTTTATTCTTAGCATTTCTCCAAATGGAATATTGTTGATGACATGTGCTGGGTGGTTACTGGTAGCACACAAAGTGCTGTTAACTGCTGTTGGTTTGATGTAGAGTGTGGTCTGAATCCTGTTGTTTTGTATATATAGATTGATGTCCAGAAAGTTGATGGTTGTTTTGCTGCTTTGCATCATCAAGGTGAGATTGTAAGTATTGGTGTTGATTTATTGCAGATATTGATCCAATTTTTCTTGATTGCCATTCCAAATTAGTATGATGTCATCCATGCATCTCGCCCAAAAGATGATATTATTGTCTTCAGTGAATGATGAGTGCTGCCATGCGTGCTCAATCTCAAAATGCCCCATGTATAGGTTGGCATACAATGGGGCAAACTTGGCACCCATGGCGGTCCCCTGAATTGTCTATAGAGCTGTTTGTTAAAGATGAAGATGTTATTAGTTAATGTGAACTGTAGCATTTCCAATATCATGTCATTTTGATCATTGTAAGATATGGATCTTGTCCTGAGGAAATAATTTGTGGTGTGGAGTCCCTTTTCATGAAGGATGCTTGTGTATAGTGAAGAGACGTCCATAGTTACTGACATAAATTCTGGTTCCCAGTATAGATTTTCCAGTTGCTGAATGATATGTTTCGTGTCGCGGACTATTCTTTGCATATGTATGATTGAAGAAACAATCAAATTAAATTAAATTAGTTGGATTTAACAAAACACAAACAAGTCTCTTATTTTATTATGGCACGAGCGCATACCAGGGCTAACAATCTTTCATAGCCAGTTTGTCAATGTGCTGAGACCACGTTGGAGTGCATGTTCGTTCGACCCATTGAAATGTTTCTCTTACAGTCCTCTCAGTACTTCTGTCTTGCACGTTATTGTCTCTTCTTGCCATTTGTTTTCAGTGAACATTGTCTCTTTGATGATAAAAAACGGCTCTTTCATGCAAAGTACTCCTTGGGGTTTGCTATTGCATGTTCTCTCGTTCTGCAGCATTTGTACTGTTAATGTTTGTGCCTGAAAGTTACTCCGAATCCTACAAAGGGCTAGATGAACGAGGCACTGGGCATCCGACAAAGGCGTTTCTTGGGGCACAGGGACTTTGGCCGTTCCAGAGGAATGGGGTATCAAAGACCAGACATAACAACTTTCGTTGGGCCCTTTTTTGCCATGGCACTCATATCTGAATACCATTTTTTAGATTGGTCAGGGTGGCCGGGGTCTTCTACAGCATCTCATCTCAGGACATGGTATGCATCGTACCTTTTGTGTTCTGACCTACTTTTCCATCTTCTGTGCCCCCCTAACCCATTATATAACTTTTTCACCCTCTGAAATCATATAGGGAAAATGCCTATCCATGTTTCATCATTGCGTTCACTATCACTCTGACAATACTGTGAGATTGAATACGTTTGTGGGGTGGAGGCATGGGGCTTAAAGTGCATATTCTCACCATCTGAGGTAGGTTCCCTGGTTGCGTGCACATGTACATATGGCGATACCACTACATCAAACGTTGGGTTGTCAACATTATAGTCATTTGATACTTCATTAATATCATAATTCATAGCAGCATATGTAAGAGTTGGGGCTTTAACAGTTCGGTTCTTGTGCAGAGTGGTGAGATTAATATTTGTAGAGGCATTGTGGGCCCATATTACTTTAAACCCATCCCAAATCGGGCTTGATCCATCTTGTATTTGTTTTAACCGGTCCCCTCTTTTATATCACCCAATATAAAAGTAATGTTCCAGTACAACCCTAAACAAAACAACATTATGCAGAAAACAATGGCAATGAAATACATCCCACACTCATAACTATAAGTTGTAGTAGCACTCACATCTGCCCTATTGCTATCTACATTTGTAGTGTTGTCAGTGAGGGCCCTCCTTTTCGCCATGTTTGGACTTCAATGGGTGATATGAATGGGTTAAGAACACACAAATAAACAATATAGCATCATGTATCTCCTCAACAGGCAATACAGTTATGTTCATTTGAGGACCAGTAGTTATTCAGAAAGAGAGAGAGAGGGATAGGGAGGGAGAGTGAGAGAGAGAGAGAGAGAGAGAGAGAGAGAGAGAGAGAGATAAAAAGATAGTACCTTGCATCTTATCAAAATATTTTTTCCCATAAGGCTGTACATGGCCACAAAATTCTGCACCCATTTTGTTTTTCTGTACTTTTTACTTATGGTACTGCACTTTCCCATTCTCGTGGCTGTTCCACATGGGGTGCTGTGCTATTGTGTGTTTTTCTTACATCGGAGAGGTGTATCCAGTATTTCAGGCCCTTAACCTTCACAGCCGACGGTGTGCAAAACATTACTTTATAAGGGCCATGAAATCCTGAAGAATTCCATCTCCTCACAAAACTATGCACATATACACTTTCTCTGGGCATTAACAGCAGTGCTGTACTGTCTGCTGCTGGGGTGTTTGTGGCTGTTTCACTTTCTCATGTAAATGGGGGAGTGATATTTGTTTGGTTATACTTTGCACAGCTCTTGTCAGTTGAGTAAGGTATTCTTTAAAGTTGTCCCCAGCACTGTGGCAGCTCTCTGAGCGTCTGATGCCCCCCTCACTGGAGATAGTGGTGTTTGAATGTGCCTCCCTGTCACTATCTCGTGATAGGACAAATGATGGTCCTTACTCGGCTGCGTTCTGAGAAGAAACAGTGCCAGGGGCAGGCAATACACCCAATTCTTTTTTAGGGTATGACACAATTTAGAGAGTCTGCTTTTAAGAAGGCCGTTGATCTACTCGACCTCTCCGTTTGCCTGCAGGTGGTAAATCAAAACGCAGTTTGTGCTTCACACCTAGCAATGATGTCACTTCTTTAAAAAGGTCATTTACAAAATCAGTACCACTATCTGAGCATATGATGTCATAAATTCCCAACCTGGGGAATACTTCGCTTACCAGGAACTTTGCCACGTATTTCGCATTCAGGTGTGCACAAGGTCCTGCTTCCACCCAGCGTGAAAAGGGGCACACCACCACAATGAGATATCTTGCTCCGTTGCACCTTTCACCCATGTCAGTATAATCTATGTATAACTCTCAGAATGGTCCAACTGGGCGAGGCAGTGTCCTCCGTAGCGTTCTAAGGGTCATCCCCCAGCTGTATGTCTGACATGTTATGCATTCTATTATCAGTTTTGCAAGGTGTTCTTGGGGGTTTGGAACAAACCATTCCTCCTGGATGTCAGCTGCTGTGTGTTGCTTGGTAATGTGTGCAGGGAAATGAAGCTGTTGGAAGGCCACATGCAATAATTCTACTGTCATTACTACTTTTCCTGTCATTTCGTGATGCCAGAGGAGGTCTCTGGGTGATGGCTTGCATCCACTTTTTACCCATATGTCCTGTTCCTCTATTAGGGTGCGCCTCTGTAATTCTATTATTTGCATAATTGCCGTGGAGTTGTAACCTTCTTCATTATCATTCTTTGTTTTCATTTTTATTACACATTCTACTGCCTGGGGCGCGCAAAAGTACGCTGCTTCTTTCGCAGTGTCTGCCGGCCGCTGCGTTCCAGAGTGAGATGACGTCAGTGTTATTTGTGTGGGCCTGGCATTTCACCAAAGTATCCACTAATGGCTCAGCCAATGCTTCAATAAGATAATTCAACAACTGTGAGTGCTGTACTGGGACCCGTCTGCTCTCCTGAATCCTCTTCTTCGCCATCATGACAGACCAGAGTGTACCGTGGTTATTGCGTATGCTGAGTCAGAGTATATTGTGACTGTGCATACTTTTGCTGTGTGTAATTCCTCAATTAGTGCTATTAACTACGCCGCATGAGCAGAAAAATGGGAAGGGAGACATTTCTGCACTATCACCTCATATTCATCTCCTACTATTCTCACTACTTCTGCCACTACAAGTTTTTCTCTTGCCTCGGGATCTATGGACGCTGATCCATCCACAAAGTACACCTTACCTCCTTCTAGGGCATTTTCACTGGCTCTGGGAATATCGTCACCTTCACCCTCATATGTGGCGCAGTCGTGAGCTTGCATGTCTTCCACTGTACATTGTTCTGTGATGAAAGTGGCTGGGTTTACAGTCTTGCAGCGCACAACGTGTATGTTTGGGCTCTAGATTATTATTTTGTATGCTGTGGCCCGCTGCGTATTGAGTGTAGACTTTGATCTTTATGAGTGCGGCAAACAAAGAGTATTCGACAAATAGCATCACTGAACATCCCATTGCTATGGTAGCGCTTTTCTCAATTGCGAAGGACGCTGCTGCGAGTGCTTGATCGCATGCGCAGTGCCCCTGCATTACAGAATCTAATGTGCCGCTGTAATAGGCCAATGGCTTGTGTCCTAAGAATGTTTTTTGAGTGAGCTCTGCCATCATTAGGGCACCGTTGCAGTGGGAGAATAAGTAAAACTCCTGATCATAATCTGGTATTGTTAAAACTGGTGCTGTGTCCATTTTATTGGTGTACTTTCTTTTTGGGCTGCTTTCAGTGCCTGAAGAAGGGGACGTGTGTATGCTTCATAATCAAGTTTCCATACACGGCAGTAAGTGCATATGCCGAGGAATTTCTGCATTTCTTTTACAGTTTTGGGCATAAGTGTTACACATATGGCTGCTGCTCTGTCTGGGATTATTCTCTTACCACCTTTTGATATCTGCTACCCCAGATACAGTATTTCTGCTAGGCAGTATTGCAATTTTCCTTTGTCTACTTTGTACCACTTTGTTGCTAGTAAATTCAACAGGGTTATTGAGTCTGCTCTGCATTGCTCTTCACTTTCACTGCACACTAAAAGATTGTCTATGGATTGAATTATTGTGCTCTTTAATTTAAATTTTACAGAGGTCTTCATGCAGAATTCTTTTGAAAATGTTGGGGCTCTAGCAATAACCCTGGGGCAATCTGCCATGCTCATACCTTTCCCCCCCTAGGGCAAATGCCGTTAGGTATTGGGAACTGGGATCAAGTGGCATGGAGAAAAAAAGCATTTTTCAAGCCCACTACTGTGAAGGACGTGGCTTCCTTTGGGAAGCTGCATAAAATGGGTGTGGGATTTGGGACCAGAGGGAATTCCTTCTGTATGATGTCATTAAGTGGGTGAGTAGCACTGCACCAGGTTTTATTTTTATTTTTATGGGCGTTACTTCCTGTAAAAGCCCCACATCGTGTGGCCCTGTGGTCCATAAATTTGGTAGTACCTGTTTCATGTCTTTGTCAAAAATTGAAGTCGGTGCACTGACACTAGCCATGAGGAGGTTATTCACTTCTCTATTTTGAATCATTATGTCACAGTGCATACAAATTTCCATGATTATCTCCCAATGAGTGTCACTATTAGTGAACAGCTCTTCGTCAGTAAGATCACGTAGCACTATATTTGGGTCTATACACAACAATGTTCTCCACTCACATCCAAGCATGTCGAGTCCTATTGCCACAATAGGTTTAGCTGATACTTGCACCCCTTTTAGGTCAATTGAGAGGACGGTACTCGGCACACTTTCTGGGTTTACCACTGTGTGGAAAATAAAATCAGATGGTACTCGCCATTCTTTTTGTGTTATTTCAGATACCACTCTAGCTAGTACCTGTATCCCATAAATGAACATGTCAACGTTTGTGGACACCCCCTCACTGCTACTTCATTTGTCATGGTACTGATAATTAGCATGGCTCTGAGTGGCCATAACCCTGGAGTGGAACACACTATCCCTCGTTCTGTAAAAGAGATGGTCATATTAAGTTTACTGAGGAGATCTCTCCCCAACAAATTTATGGGTGAGTCTTTGTGGCATAACAGGGGTGCCCGCACCGTCTTTCCTTCCACCGTCATGTCCAAATGTTTTGTGTAAGGAACCTTTAAAATTGCCCCCGAAAATCCCTGCGTTTCCAATGGCCTGATAGCGGAAACCTGTCTTCCATGAGGCATGATTTTTCCACTCCTGAGTCCACCATAAAGATGAACTACTCGTTTCCTATCTCTGCCCCCACCAGTGGTTCCTCCCTTGTGGACATAGGGTAGTTGATAGGACTGGACACGCAAGTACTCTCTGTGTGCTGTCCTAATCTGAGTAGGTATTTGTTCCCGGGACAGAGAAAACGCTTTCCCTGATCATTGCCGTTCCACGGAACGGCAAAGGCGCGCCATTCGCCGAAGTAGCAAAGACATTTGTGTGGGTGTTTCCCATGGTGTTTTGACATGTTAATTGTGGTTGCATGCCCTGTTGTGGTGCTTGTGGCCCTTGCTGGATTGGTTGGGTTCCTTGTTGAAAATTATTGTAATATTGCTCTTCTTGCCCATGACCACCCATTGGTAATCCATAAGGGCTGCCCAGATGAGGGTGGCTGAATTGCTGCTCAGTTCCAGATCATTGGGGCCCTTAGTAATATCCCATGGGTCGGGTGTGGCATTCCCTTGAAAAATGTCCCCACCTCCCACAATTCCAACATGTTCCCTGGCCCCCTCCCCGAGGCCCTTGTCCTCCAAACCCGCCTCTCTGTCCCCTGTACCCACCTCGTCCTCTTCCAGGCCTTCCCTGCCATTGTGGTCCCTCATATTGCTCCGCGCCAGCCCATTGTCCCTGTCTATTTGCGGTCCATGTTGCTGCCATCCTTGACAGTGAAACTCCTGACCCCTCCTCCCCATCTTCCTGTCTTTCAGTAGGCAGGGCCACTGTTACCGCAGTGACCTTCACCAGCTTATTCTGTACAAGTTTGACCTCATCTGCCAACCTCCTCTGTGCAATTTCTTTTTCTCTTTCTTTGATCCTCCTACAATGGTGTACCATAATGCTCTGAATATCAGGCCATCCTTTGGCTTCCATCCCGACAATTTTATCCAGGGCCTCATGCATCTCCTTCGGGAGGCCTCTCTTGATGATAAAGTAAAAAAGGGAGGTTGACTGGTCCCAGGCTGTGCCCGTCTCTGATCTCCACAGGTCTTTCACCTGATGAATGTACTGTGCAGCCTCTTCCTCATCCCCCATGGTGCATTGCATCACCAAATGTAAATCTGGGGTATCAGGGAAGGTCCTCTGCAGTGCATCCCATACTTGAGCCCTTACATTATTAAATCTATTGACACTCCCGGGAAACCAGCCTTCGCCCACACTCTGTCTGCCTTGTTGGGGAGAAGCTGGACCCCCACCAGGGCAGTGGGGGGGCAGCAGCCATACCCTCACCATCTATGGGAGACCCCAACACCTCCCATATGGCCCCCAGAAATGCAACAGAGACCCCAGCAGGCAGCCACATGTTCCAAACTGCGTTTATTCCTGGGCAGCAAAAAAGAAAAAAAAACACGCAGAGCATCGTGCACATCGAGAGTTCTGGCGCCGTCTCCCCCGGGGCTGGCTTGCAAGCCAGCTTTGTAATCACACTGCAGGCTGACCTCACAGAATTGGATCAGCTCCCAGAAACCTATCTCCTCCATCTATTGGCTGCTAAGTGATAGGTTACCTATGTAGCCCTTATAGAGAGCCTGACAATTGGATGTTAGCCTTTTGCGTCAGTGGGTTGGTTTAGCTGTGCCAGCCCCCCATTACCTAATTCTAACTTGTTGCATTATGACTTTGTTCCCATAACTTTTTAGCTGAAGCAAGCATTTCGCACCTGAGCTCTGAGCGCTCATTGGCTGGGCTGAGCCATTCTTGTTACAATTATGTTTCAAATGTTGTGCGAGTCTTTGCGAAAATGTCTTTCTTTCCCAGAAAGAAAAGAAAAAAACACACTGGGTTGCCGTGGCTTACTCGCATTTGTGGAGAATTAAAAATGTTTGTCTGCAGAAAGCAATCTTATCTTGAATGCGCGACCTTGGCTGCTCGTGGGTTTTGCGAGGAGCATTGCTGAAGGCTTCTGCAGCCAGTGTTGAGTGAGAGAAATGAACTTGGTTGTAATTTTCCTGAAACATGGCTTTACACTGTGTAATTAGACCATGTTAATTCATATAGGCATTTGCAAGACTTTAAACAGGGATTTTTGTGTTTGTAGATTCTGATATTGCAGCATTGATTCTAATGTAGCATGGAAGTTGCACTGTTGGTGAAGTGGGTGTGTTTCAGCATATTTGTCACCCATGGGTGCGCTGGGGCCTGGTTCAAATGATAAGTGCGCTCCTTGTTCTTCCTGCTGTTCTTCTGTATATGCGCCTGGGGTGAGGGGGCATGGGTTTGATCTCGATTTTCCCTCTTCAGTCCACCCTCTGGTCGACTTTGTTGACCACACCACCAAGCAACATTCACCTCCATCCGGTCTGCATATCTTTGTCAATTCCTTGAAGTGTCCATAATTTTTTGCATTGTTGTTGATGAACAGTACATATAGGAGTGTTCTCCTTCTGTGTTCCACCACATTCACTTCCCTTCATACTTCCTCTGATCACAGGGAGTGGCCACCTTTACTACTGCTGGAACCATGTCGCACACCGCTATCTTCTCCCTTAGTCCGGCTCTTCCTTTCACCATGTCTCTTATTTGCATTCCGATGTCTTCTTCTGTTGTTCTCTTTGATCTTGCAATGTATCTCTATCTTGCACAATGATGCTGTGCTCGGTACTACTCCTTCCGTTATCACCTTCAATGAACCAGGCAGTCATGATGTCATCCATAACCATGCAAGCAATAGCTAGTTCTTTGCTTCATCTTTTCAGATGCATTTTTTGCTGATCATTCTTTAGTATGCTGGTACTTCACCCAATCATTCTTCTGTCTCGCTCGAGAAGTAATTCCCCCCTCTTTTTACTCCTCTGTCTGTTTCTCTTCTTCCATTGTTTTCCATCTTGGTGAATGTGTCATTCTTCACATCTTCCTTGGTCATCACCAACAAGGGCATGCTGATGCGCACCAATGAACAGTCTCCTCCCCAATTCAGTGGTAGTTTCTCTTGATCTTTAGATGCATGTGCTCAATAGTAGTCCATAAGCAGTGATGTTCCTGCTCTCATCTCGCAACTTCTCTCAACCTTTCATGCATCCAGCATCCAGCATGATTGTCCACTTCTTGTCACTTCTTGTCACTGTTGTGCTGGTAACATAAGGCTGGTACCTTAACAGTATACGTCCTTCTTCATTCTCCACCCAAGTGACTATCTTCGCTCTTTTGTCTCACTCCGTTAGGCACTTATCATATTTTTGTCTCTTTTATTTTATTTTTTCTTCTCTCTTTTTGTTTTTCTTTCTTCTTTTATTATTTATTTATTTATTTTTTCTTTTGTTTTTTTTCTCTTGCAGCTTGCTCACTTGTGCATTTGCTCGTTGTTTCTTCTCTCTCTGGTCACTTTCCCCATACAGTTGTTCTCCAATTAGCTGCTTTATGTAATCATCTTCCATAGGGGATTACCCCCCTTTTTTTTATCAATCTCAATGTTGCTGTCTTCCCTTGCAATCTTTTTCACACCTTGGGATACACGGGCTTCGTGCTCTGCTGTAGTAATTTCTGTTGAAATCAATTCTCTCACGGCATATGTTAAAGAGCAGTCAGGACAGCTCTCTCCAGTGGTGTCCCTACCAGTTTTGTACATGTGTGCATGTTGTTGGTCACTTCTGCTATGTGTGTTATGTGTATGTTTTACTCCCTTTGTGTCTGCCCTTACCTCTCCTTACTTTAGCAGCAGCTTTTCCTCACCCACTGATGCCGTAACTCTTCCTGCTTAGGTTAGGGAATGTTAGCAGGGGATACAGCGGTAATGCTCACTATTACATATAATTTTCAAATTACTACCCCCATTATTTTGTTCATCATTAATAGTCCCATCGTGAAGGTAAAAGTCCTTATTTGCGTGCCCATAACCACTTACGCTGCTGTGTTCTTGCAGCTGATGAGATGATAAAGTTGCCCGCCTGAAAATCGCAAGTAAGGCGTTAATACGTTAGTACTTGTTAGTAACCTCAAGCTCCTCGAACTAAACAATAACTAAGGGCAAAAATGAAACCTCCCCCTGGACATTTCGTGTTTTCAAAATTTCTGAATATGGGTAGGGAAAATCTTGGGCTGTTTATTCAATGGAAGCAAGGAAATATACTTCAGGGTAACGTGCTCTAAGGGGTCTGAGGTTCCTGATAGGGTGGGCAATTGAGTGGGGAATGCTTCACGATGGTTTAATTAGTAGTCCTCAGTGTTACTAATGGAAGATAACATTAAGGAAATTTCCTACACATTTCTAACAGCATACATACGCAACAACCTGCATGTGCGGGGAAAAGAGAAGGAACAAAACAGTGTTACAGCTGTAGGTGCACAAAATGTAATATGAAACTCAATTAAACTTTGGACATGCGTGTGTCGGTCCCTATTCTAGTTGCTAGTGTGCGTTGGACCATAGGATGGCCATGCTTCCCTAACTCGGGAGTGTTCGTGCTATTTTGCAGTTCATGAAAATCTCTTGCGTTGGCCCTGTTGATCGTTGCTCCCTTGTTGCCAGGGTGGCCACC
This sequence comes from Ambystoma mexicanum, assembly GCF_040938575.1. Classification (NCBI taxonomy): domain Eukaryota; kingdom Metazoa; phylum Chordata; class Amphibia; order Caudata; family Ambystomatidae; genus Ambystoma; species Ambystoma mexicanum. Next base: position 1,158,355,866 of record NC_090931.1, read on the forward strand.
GCTTTGTAGGGCTTGACGCCTCACACATCTAACAAAGTCTGTCAGGAGGGGAAAATGTCCCACTGTAGTCCATAGCCATTGGGTGTTGGTTGTCCGTTGTCTTCAGGCCTGCCCTGGGTCCTTTATATCTGGCGAGAAATTAAATGGAAGCGCTTGAGACCTGAGCATTTACAAATTCTTCAATTTCTTGACCAAACCTCTCTGCACTACTCTTGCACTATTCAGTGTCCTAGTGGGAGGAGCCAATGGTACATTTATGCACCATACTGTCACCACCTGGTGGCGTTCAATGACGGTCTGACCGTAACTTGTTGCGCTGTTCGAAATGTACCCAGAAAATGGGTAGGCAATTTATGTGAAGATACTCATTACACACTTGGATCATATATACGCAATTTAGGTGCTAGTGTACAAATGGGCCTTTGGATCTTTATATTTACTGTGCTTTTGTTGTAAGCTATTTATAGTGTGTGCCTTTGTCCCGTGGGGCATCAGGCACTGACAAGCTAAACAGGGAAACATCAGGGTGGTAAATTTGTCATATAGGGTGGCTGTGTTTCTAAATTAAGTGGACCATGTTACTTAGTTAAGATAGTCGCAGTGTATTTTAATCTTTTTTTCTATGGCTCCTATCTCAACTTCTCAGGGCGTGTCTCACAGTGAACTGCAGGCACTTTAAGCTGGTACTAATGAAATTCGCTACCAATTATTCGCTACCTGTCCCTCCCCCCTCTTTGTATTTATTTATTTATTTATTTATTTATTTATTTATTTATTTCCTCTTTTCTTTCAAACCCAACCCTCACAATTTACTCCCATTCTCTCTATCCCACCCCATGTCCACTTTTTAAACCCTACCTACTCTGTTAATTACTCATTTAGTCTAGTATTTCATTACTCCACTACTGTAATTACTGTTACATTTAAACAATATATTTCTCCCCCCAATATCTGCTCTCAAATTTTAATACAACCATTATTCTCCAGTTCGTGCAGCAATGACCTCTTTCCCTATGTGTGTTGGCTAATGCATTTGTGACAGTGCTGTGTTCAAAAGCGCTAGCGGCATTACTACTTGCACTGCGTTATTTAGTCGCCAAATTGAGTCTGTTGGGAACATTGATCATCCACCCTTTTCCTCTATTTCTCTCCTCCCGTGGTGAACTGTCAATGAAATGTACACCCCCCCTCAAGTGCACCTTCCTCCACCTTGTGTGTCTCATTTAATTGTTCTGTGTTATTCGTGTATTCATGAGCCCAGTCTCCTCGCTGAAAGATGTGTGCTCAAAATGTAGCTAAATGTACTCTCTTGTGATGCGCTACCATTATGCACCCCCCTCTGTACCGTGCACCCCCATTATGCTTAAACAATCTTCCTTACTTTCAACATGTGTATGCCTGGTGTTTAACACATTATGGATTTCTCTGTTAATAAGGTGGTCATATCCACATCGCTCATGATGTCACAAATGTCTCTTCCCTAATGCATGGCCTAGTCGCCCCACTGTCACCCAGAAAAGAAAATGTTTTGATACCTATCACCACCCCTAAGCAATTGTCCTCTGCATTATTGAGGGTGCGTGAGTGTGTGTGTGTCGGCTGTGTTTCGCCCGCTCTGCCGGGAGGTGGAGCATAAGTGTGTGTGGCAGAGTAAGTCAAATCAAGTTTGTCTTGGGCTGTCCTATTAGGTGTATAATGTCAATCTATGTCCTTTGAAAGGTTTGTTCCCCATCAGGAAGACCCCTCCCAGTCATGTAACCGGTACCGTTGCTATTGTGTCAGTGTTCTGTATGGGTGCTTACTGCTGTGCAGTGCCCCTGGGTATTGTTCTTGTCAGTCCTGGTGTAGTGGTGCTGACATTTGTTGTGTCTGTACATGTAGTGGTGACAGTGCCTGCGTTGGTGCTTGTGGTGTCTGCTGAAATGACCCTGTCCTGCCCCATGTATCCTCCCCACATGGGTGGTGCATATTGTGGTGGTTGTTGACACTGCTATTGTGATGCTTGTGCGTGTGTGTTGAGGCTGTTTTTAACTGCCCCTCCCATTGCATACTTTAACAATTTATTTTGTGCCTGCTTGTCCTCATCTGCCTTTCTCTGCCTCCGCTGTTCTCTTGCCACAATCTACAATGCACACAGTCAATGTCTAGCGCGCTATCCTTCCTTCCTCCCTTCCATAACCCCATGCATGCTGCACCACCCCTTACTGATCCTCTATCATGTTTGGCTGTGCTGTCTCGTTCAGTCCTTCTCTCCTCCTCCAATCCCTTTCTTCCCTTTCCAGTTCCCCCTCTCTGTTGCTATTGTTACTCCTTGCACCTCCCCCGTTATCTCCCCTTTAAATTTAATTCCTCAGTACCTGTGCCTTCAAATCTGCTTCCATGCACTGCAGCCCTCCCTTGCTCGCTCCTGTGCTGCTAGTGGGTTGTTCTGCACCTTCCTGTTTGTTCTCTTTAGTGTATTGCGATTGTGTGTGGTGTTTAAATGTCCTTCTGCTGTTTCAGTTCTCTCATGCAATTCATTCCTTTCTTACCATCTGTGTCATCAAATATTACACTCCAGGAGGTGCAGAAGGGTGAGTCCCCTCTTCCCTCTGCTCGTGCTGGTTCAGCGTCTGCTGACGCCTCGCCACTTCCCTTCCCTTCGTGCACACCGTTCAGCTGTAGCCAGGTTCTTTTTCCCCAGCTTCTTTCCTGTGTAAGTGCTATTCATGTGTGTCATTAGCGATTGCTGCACGCTTCTGGAGAAGCTGCCTATGGGCAGCCATAGTCTCATTTATTTACCTTCAGTACTTTTGAATCTTTGCACACTATGTTTTACTGACTTATTTCAGCATGGAAGCTGTGTGCTACACAACAGGTGAAGGGGAGTCATTTCTGTATTGTGTGATACATTTTACCTCTATTCAATTTGAAAATTTCGATAGTCCGCTGTTCATGGAGCAAAAGTTAGAAGATAATTGAACATTTTTCAACTTCTGTGATTCTTGGCTCCGCACCTTAGCCAGTGCACTCCACGTGCAGCCCATCTTCACCAAACCATTGCCTTCTCCGGCACACCCCCACAATCTTGCGCATGTGTCTTCCACACACCGCCTCTGGGTCGCCTATTCTCCAAATCCAAAACCACACCACTATCTCCTCACCATCAAAACTCTGTGTCCTATGCATCAATCTGAAGGTGACGTCACCAAACTAAAAACACATGCAAATGAACAGACAAATGTGCATACACAGAACAATAACCCATTTCTCCCAACCCCACAAAAATCCCAAAATAAAACCCCACAATCCCCACAGCTGTCTTCCTGTCTCAACTGGAACAAGGTAAACCACAATAAAAACTCTTATAATTGGACTGCGCACACTGCGTCGCCTCACGTGTGACATGCTCCTCACCAGGGGACCTTAACCAGCCAACTATCTTCCGCACTCGGGAACAATCTAGCTACCTCCTGCGGGGAAACATCATCCACTCACTGAACTAAAACTCTCAATTAGCAGGGAACCTCATCTACTCATTGATCTATAACGTCAATTCATAGGAAATCCAGACCCCCGTACATGAAATCGCCATCCAGACCAACCAGCGCGACACTCCTGTCCTATATGTGGGGAGTCACTACCCCACCCAATAGGCTCAAAAACACAAGAAGGGACCACTGCTACCGCCCCAGTCCCAACTACAATTCACGTGCCAATCACCACCAATTCGCTGAATTTTGCGACAATGTACAATCTCCCACCACCCAATTTACAGTGCCTCCCCCCAGTTTCTACCCAAACAAAAGAACTTAACATTTCTGCAACATACTGATCAACAATGCATTATAATACATGAAACATTTCCCCCCCTCAAAGCCCATGTTGCTGGTTGACTTACATTTCCTATGCTGCACTGGCACTTGCTCTGCTACTGGACACGCCCCTCAAGGCGCTTCACCGGACCCCTTCTCCTGCAGGGCTCTCACCTGCCCTCAAGCGGGGTATTTCCAAGTGGCCCCCGAAGCCTTTAGCCGGTTACGCGTTTTCCGGTGGTCTTCAGGTGCAGGCGAGGGTCCCACAGCTTCCTTCAGCCTGGTCTCCCACAGCGGACACCAGCAAGCTCTTTCCATCCCCTATAGCCAAGGGACCCCTGCGGTATGCTTCTCAAACGCATATAACCACTTTCCCACCCCTCCTGAAAGTGGGGACAATGCCTTCAACAAATTATTATTGTCCATCTGTGCCCATGGTATGTAATGGGGCCTCCCTGCTCCCTTGTGAATGAGGGGCATTTGTAATTTTAGTTTTTCTCCCTTTCTTACTCACCTTTACTACTTTCATTTTATGCAATGACATGTTTGCCAACCTATTTCAGAGCCTCTCCTGCCACCTTTCTCGCACCATCCCATCTTCTGGTTCTTCTTGTAGTGGCAGTGGCATCCCTGCCACAGCCACCCCTTCCTCATATTCATTCAGATCACGCCAAACTTCATCTATTTCTCTGTCAGATACTACACTTCCCTGCTCTTCACTTGCTTGGCTACCTTCTTGTCTCACTTGGACTATCTTTATTGGGTATTGTTAAGGTGAAAGAAAAATTTCCCCAATTTCCACTCATCTCCTGGCTGGCTAGATGGATTCCTGAACAGAAGTGGTGACGGTGTTGGCCCGCCCACCGAGATGGACTGCGGCTCGCCTCCCTCGGGCAACATTTGGCCCCTGTCACATAGCGCTCTCAATCATGTCAGTTCCATTTGTGTGGTAGCGAGTTGTCTTTCAAAATCATTAGTTAGGCATGCAAGGTTTACAGGTGGGGCACACATGGGACCGTATAACCCTCCTGGGTCATAGGGAGGCGGTTCTGTCACTGCAAGAGTAGAGGGTGTGTTTGGCACAGACAAATAAAATTGGTCACAGTACCCCACAGCAGGCCTAGTTAACAGTGGGTAAAGCCTAGTGAGCTCTGCGTACCCCGTTTTCGTTACTTCCCCCATCCACTTCTCCTCCCCCCACTGCTGGTGCCGGTGCAGTTTCGGACAGCACTTCATTGTCTGCACCACTCACAGGGGGTGTTTCTTTGAACATCCTCCAGATATCTAACACTTCTCGTCTATTTTGAAGTTGCTTTCCCTGGTACTTGCCAACAAGTGTGTTGTCACAAGATCTAATATTCTTTTGTCGAATGATCCTCCTTCTGGCCATACTTGGGACGATTCCTCCCCCTTTATTTCAGTGAGCCCCTGATCATGGTACTTCTGGATTTTCTATCTGCACAGGGGGTGGTGCTGGCAAATATGTGCTAAATGCCTATCTCCCCCCATAATTACCTGCTTGATTCCTATGTGAACTCGTGTGTATGTGTGTGTATGTCAAATAGAATCAAGAGACAATTCTGTTCACCTTATAACACCTAGTAGGTAACTTATAACATCACAGTTTAATGAACCTTTCACTTACACCTTTTCAACTCCAGCATATTTTAAAAATATAATCTGAACAAATTTAACACAAAACAACTTTACATATACTTTTAGACATAGTGACATGTTTGCCCTTGACAACAATTAACATAAAACACAGATCTGCTGCCCTTCTGGTTATACCCCCAGCCCTTCCCTTGATCACACTATCACCTTCTCCTTCCACACTCACTCTTCTCGTTCCCCCTTCCCTGATCCCCTATTGAGCCGACTTCTAAAAGAGTTATGCACATAAGAAAAAAAAATCTGCTAATATCTCCCGAGTCTATTCACCACACAAGACTCTTACGTTTTTCTGTTTTATCTCCACTTATGAACTGCACTGGTTGTGACAATGCTATCTGGCGCCGCCTTCCACCCACTTTCGGAGCTAGGTTCCTGTACTTTTCTCGTATTCTGTTACCTCTATATTAACAACCTAATGGCCATACAAAGGAAAGAGGAGAAAAAGCCTACCAGACGCTTGGTGTCTACCTACAAGCTTCACTGGAAGCAGAGGCCCACACAGCCTATCTGAAAAGAAATTGCCAATATCATCAAAAACTTCTCCAAAAAATCAGACCTTTGCTTAACTAGGAAAACAGTACCACCATAGCTAGAGCAACGATACTCTCCCGACTAGACTATGGTAACTCCCTACTCCTAGGTGCAAATAACAAATGCCTAAAGCAATGCCGAGTGATTCAGAACAATGCCATTAGGGCTATCATGGGCAAATCACGAAGAGAGCATATCACAAGTGACAGAAGAGACTTGCATTGGTTGGCCATCGAGGAGAGAATCATATTCAAGTCTCTCACACTAGTCCATCAATGCCTATATGGTAAAGCCCCTGCATACTTAAAAAACCAATTCAAATGGCATGAACCAAGCCGAAATCTGAGATCTTCTAATAAAGGCCTCCAGCAAAAAAGATGAAAGGTCTAGGCAAGGCCTTTATGAGCAGGAGGGTCCTTAAATGGAACGAACTTCCCGTGACTTTGAGGTTAGAAATTAACCATCTTTACTTCAGAAAACAACTAAAGACTTACTTATTCAAATAATTCCTGACTCGGCACCTATAAACTTTTGTATTGTGCCCGATTTGACTTACATGTGTGGTCCTACCACTGTCCCGTACTCTGTTTCCTCATGTCCCGTCTCTTTGGAATGCGCTCTGATGCCCGCGGGCTGCAGCGCTATAAATAAATAAATAAATAAAATCCCCCTCCTTTGAGGTTCTCGCAACCAATACTCACGTGTCTGGGGTGATCTGAGAGCCTCCGTTCACGGTCGGGCAGCACCCCAACCAAGCCGTGACCAGCCCCGGCGAGCAGTCGGGTATTTGCAATGGCCGGGACCCTTGGAACCTCTCTGGTGCGTACGCTCACTGGTGAACCGCAGGTGCCAACGGTTTTGCTGCAGGACGTCCCAGATCTCACCGCACGACACAGGGGTGTCTCTCAGTACACCCTCGATCACGTCAGGATCACCAAGTGAAGGTGCTCAATCCCCACATTGCAAATAGGACTCAGAATAATGGACAGATCCCAGTAGGGAATAAGACCAAGAGATTGGTTGTGAGAGGTAAGAAAGTCTTTATGTAAAATTCAGCATCCATAGAACTCTGCTGCCTTGAGAGCGCTCTGGCAAACATTACAGATTCAATACATTATAAAGGGTTACAGCATCATCAGTGACGTTTTCTATACAGTCTACAAGTTACATTTGGATTGGTGAGGGAATGGGTCCTAGTATAGCTCTTTAGGGGCAGGCTCCACGAGATTGGCTGGTAGCTTGGCGGGTTGGCGGGCATCACATGGTTTAGATGGGCCAGTCTGTGCAAGGTGAAGGTTGGGTTTGGTCTGGAAGGTTGATTGTACACACTTATTTACCTTATCCTAATTCAGATCATTGGTGAGGTGAAAGGTGTGGGGGGATTGCCCTCCAAGTAACTTGTTGGGGGGTGTGATTAACAGTTATCGGGTCTGGCACTTCAGATCTAGAGGGGATCGATTGACAGGTGTTAGTTTAAGAGAGAATATATAATGACAGGAGCTTGATTTTATTGGGGGCACTCAAGGGTGGTCAGCAAGGAAGGGTCAAACTTCTGTTACATCAAAAGAAGGGCGCAGGGTTGAGCAGGCAGTAATTTTCCAACAGTGGGGGTGAGAAGTGCAGGACCCGGTTTGTTGAGATAGATGGGCCACAAGTCATGATTCGGCCCGGTCACACACAGGGCAGTGATCTCAGAGGAAGGATGAATAGAATACACTATTTGCTTGCAACAATTTGTGCCAGGGCATCCATGAGAAATGGGCTTGGGTGGCACAGGTGTGGGAGGAAAAAGGTGGCGGCTGTCAGTGCTTGCTGTGCGTGCTGCTGCAGAGTGGAGAGAAGGCTTCACAGATACCAAAATGCAGCCTAGTCCAAATATGGAGTCTGGGGTAGACACAATGGAGTCCAGATGTATCTTGCAATACCCTCACCTCTGTATGTGCCAGGGACTAGTCCACTGAGGCCACAGAAGGGCAAGGAAGGCACCCCCCACCATTGCAGGAGCAGGTGGTCCCTTTCGTGTCTAATGTATGGGAGGGGGGGGCAAACCGACCCCCTCCTTCCTTACACAACCAAACTAGTAAGTGCGGGGCTGACAATCTTAATTAGGATAAGCACTGTCTCATAAGACAGTCTCACTGTCTCATATGTCTTTAGACATTGGGAGCTAACAGAGAATATTATTGAAAGTGAGATGAGGCACAGGGAGACCTATGAACTGATAGGAGGAGGAAGAATTGAGAGCAAAGAGGTCCTGGAGGAGAGGAAAAAAGAGGGCTAGAATGGCGCAAGGCCATCAATGCATTGATAGACGATACAGTGAAAATGAAAACAAAGTCCATAGTCAAAAGCGAGAAGGAGTGAAGAAACAACATAATTGAAGAACGAGGAGAGGAAGAGAACATATGTTGAATAGCACAGTTATAAACAGAACAATATGGGGCACATTCTAAAACAGGAAGAGTGACTAGGAAGGCTGAACATTAGTCAAGCCAATACAAATGATAATGAACAGTTTTTTATCATGAAAAGAGAGACAAGCTTGAGTGCAGATATTTTAAAGATTAACATGATATGATATGGCATTTTTTTAATTTTAATAATTTGTTATTGTTTAAGGTAATTAAGATAATAGATATCTTAGCAAATTACAGACTTTGAGAGGAATTTGTGCCAAAATAGAAAGTGAACATAAGTTGATAATATTAACCAGTGAAGAAATTAATCAATACCAAACTCATGCATTAAACAGATTGGATCATAATACATATTTTAACTTGCATAATAGATGAAAGTAACATACATTTAACATTAAATATAGTAACCAGTCTGCAAATAAGAGATTAGGGGAAATAAGAGTGGACAAATGGGAACACAAACAAATAGACAGACAAAGACAAACAGGAGATAGAGGGAAGGAAGGTAAGGGGGGAGGATGGGTATAATGCATTATTTGATCAAACTTTTCTTACCACTGTAATCAAAATACATAATAGGCATTTGAATAAGAAAAAGATCACCTAGCTAATAAATTAAGTATGAATATAGGAGTTCACGAGCCATGAGCAGTTGCATTGAAACAATTAAGATAGCAGATGTAAGAATACCATTTAGAATTATATTTAGGAATAGTATTGTGATTATTTGCCATGCACAGTTCCATTTTTTGAATATGACAAATGGAGTTCCACCATCCTCTGGTAGAAAGAGATTGAAAGTCTTTCCAGTTGGCTGTGATACATTTCAAAGCAATAGAGATGAACACATCATATAGTCTAGTTGAGTCAGGAGAAATATATGTTGTGATTGCTAGACTTCCTAAGAAAACATTAATAGAGGACAGCGGAACATCAACAGAAAAAATAATCATAAAGAACTTCCAGATGTCCTGCCAAAATCTTAAGATATATGAGCATTCAAAGAACATATGCATGTATGAGGCGGGAGACATGCCACATGACCAACATTTAGCATTGTGATAAGGGTTGGCCTTTGCTAATTTAGCTGGAGTAATATATGCTCAATGGATGAAAAAAAAATGATGTTGTGTTATGTAAGCTGAAACCGATAAGTGTTTAATTTTAGAAAACAAACGGAGGCAGATTTGATCCTCAAACCTACATCCTAAATCATTTTCCCATTTAAGACGAATTGAGCAAACATCAAATGTTGAAGTGAGCATGTTATACATTTTTGAGGCTCTCACTTCACAGGTCATGGTGAGCTGTAATAATCTAAGGGCATTTGGAGAAAGCATCTCATTAGAGAAGTGAACAAGTGCATCTAGGCAGGAGTTAATTAACTGATTGTAGTACTGAAAATCAGTTTTGGGAATGGCGAATTTGGATGAGATTTGTTGAAAGGAAAGAATGGAAGAACCATCCATAATGTGTTGGATGAATCTAATTCTTTTTTAATCCATGACTTGTGATTAAGGACCCTATATTTAATAAGTATATTCTTGTTGTGCCATAGCAAAGTGGAAAGGTACTTATTGGGGGTTTTGGTATAGGGGAAGAGAAAGGATTGTAGGGCTGTTACGGATGCTTTTATAGGGTCTAAGATGTTCATGGAGGTATGTTTGAAAATATATATTTGATCCGTAATGTCATATGGATGAACTGAGTATTTTTCTAATGTGCACCAAGTGGGAGTATCTGAGATTTCAGGATCTGCGAACCAGTGGTGAGATTGCTTTATGAGAAATGCAGAGTCATATAGCTTAAAGTCTGGCAATCTTACACCACCCATTTCATACAGTGCTTTAACTTTGGTTAGCGCAATTCTTTTACTTTTTCTAGCTCCCCAAAGAAAGTTTAGTAGAATAGAATATATAGATTTGAAAAAGGAAAGAGATAGGGGAACAGAAAGACGCTGAAGGTAGTATAGTACAATAGGGGACAACATCATGTTTATCGTATCCAATAGCCCCCACCAAGAGAGGTAAAGGGGAGACCATTTGGATGTTAGGCCTTTAAGAGTGTCCAGTAATATCTTAGTGATAAGCTTGATGGTATCAATAATTGTAGGGGCAAACCAAATACCCAAGTATTTAATGAAACTACTACACCATTTAAGACCGAAAATCGCAATATCATGATTGAAGCAGTAGTGATTTAAGAGCATGATTTTTGATTTCTGACTATTTAATTTGTATCCTGATACTTGACCAAACTGTGATAAAACATTGTGTAGATTGGGTAGGTGATGTTTGGGGTATTTAATTAGAATAAGGATGTCATCTGCATATGCTGCTATTTTGGTACATGAAGCTCCAGCTTGAATCCCTGCGATATTTTTGTTAGATCTTATTAATTCCAATAACGGTTCCAAAGAAAGAATATATAGTAACGGTGAGAAGGGGCAGCCCTGCCTTGTTCGCCTGAGCAATGGAAGAAGGAAGATGTTTGGCCATTTACATAGATTGAGGATTTGGGGGATGAATAAAGGAGTTTGGCCGGTGATATGAATTTATCACCACATCCGTGCCAGCAAAGGATTTGAAACATAAAGTTCCAATCAACACGGTCAAAAGCCTTTTCCGCATCAAAAGCAATAGCAGCATAGCCTTGTCTATCTTTTTTATCTTTGGCTGCTAGGTGAATGGCATTGAGTAGCAGTCTAGAGTTAGAGGATATGTTGCAACCTTTCACATATCCTGTTTGATCTGCCTTAACCAGAATTGGAAGTGAGGATTCAATTCTATTAGCAAGTATTTTTGCAAACATTTTACTTTTGATATTAATAAGGGAAATTATCTCTGAGGATGTTATATCATTATGAAGGTGAGAAAGGTCTGTTTGAGGATATGATGTTCGACTGATATTATTAAGAAAGGAATCAATATTCACATTAGGAATAGAACAATCTGGGGTATAAAGATCAGTATAGAATTATCTATAACAATCCAGTATTTCTTCGGAGCGATGATAAGATTTACCCTGACTATCCTTAATATGGGATATATTACATTTTTCCTTTTTTGTTTTAAGTAAGAGGCACGTATTTTGCCCACTTTATTTGATGTTTGATATATCTTATTTTGTATTTGAGTATTGTTCCTGCAGCCAGTTCTGTTATTTCTTTATTAATTATGAAACAAAACTTTATCACCTGCTGTAGGTGAGTCAAGCTAGAATCTGAATAGTAGCGTTGCTCTGCTTGGGTAAATTGGGAATAAAGGTTATCTAGGTGTTTTTTCCTTAGTTTCTTGTTCCTACCAGAGAGGGCCATAATGTGACCTCTTAAAGCTGTTTGAACGCATCCCAGTTGTTAACAACAGAAGTATCACAGCCTTTATTATCAGTGAAATATTGTTGGACAAACAATTTAATAGATTCAGTAATCTGTGGATCTTGTAGGAGGAAGTTATTAAGTTTCCATCTGCTTGCAGTTTTATTTACTTCTGTAAGGGAGAAGGATGTAATTACAGGTGCATGATCTGATATAATAGAAATTTTAGAATCTACAATGGATCCGGAAAGGGTCTTAATGGCAAAAATATAATCCAGGTGTGATAGTGTATTGTGCAGAGTTGAATGGAAGGTGTAGTCTAACTGTGCAGTATGGGAAGTCTCCATGTATCGATTAGTCCCATTTCTGCTAGGCAACTTAAAAAGGATTTATGGGTTTTATTTGATTTAAACATGCAACTGGATTTTTAGTCTAAAAATGGATCAAGGACCTGGTTGACGTCTCCACACAATATCAAGTTAGTAAAGTTGTTTTTGAGTATCATTTGTATGACTGAGATCCAAAAGGAGGGATCCGGTATGGTGGGACCATAGATTGTAAGGATAGAGACTGGAGTAGAGTCAATTAAATGTTTTACCCATACCCATCTACCATTGGTGTCAGCATCTTGATCTATAATTTTATAGGGTTGTTTTTTACTTATTAATATGGCAACTTAATTTATTTTTGGCTTTAGCCAGACTGGAAAGAACCTCCTTTACCCAAAGGGATTTAAGCTACATTGTCTCTTTGCTGGATAAGTGGGTTTCTTGCAGTGGGTTTCTTGTAGACAAGCAACTGATGGCTTAAATGTGTTAAGGTGAGATATAATTTTGCATCTTTTGATGGGATTCTGACATCCTTTGATGTTTCATGTAATACACTTGAAAATCATTTAGACATATACATAATGATAAACATGCATTATATGGATGTAGTGAAAAACCAGAACTGGATTAATAATAATGTGGTTTGAAAAATATATACCCAAATTGAGACACATAAGGATAACACATTGAGGAACAGGGAAGGGAGATGGGAGTTTGAGCTCAAACTGATGAAGTTTGGGCCATGAAATACAAGTAATTTTGGAGACCAAACATGACATAGGAGAAGGACCTGGAAGGAAGGATGTAACAGGGATAGGTAGCACCAGATGGGTCATCAAAAGGAGAGAGAACGACCAACAGTGGAAGAGGGACACCATAAGAGCATCCGCCTCAACCTATTGATGCAATTTGATAATGATTGCATTAAGTAAATAATGAAGTAAAAGGAAGAAAACCTACAAATGTTTAGAGATCAATGACTCAAGTAATAGATGAAGTTGTTGCACGTGCAGGAGAGGATGTATCCATGCCATCACCTGTTATGGATTGGATAAAGGCCCTTAGATCTGCTGGATCATTGATGGTATAATCCATAACTTATATTTAGCTGCTTTAGAGCGGGACGAAAGGATAGGAAAACTTTTCTTCGTTGAGCTGTGGTTCTGGCCACATCCTGTGAGATGAATAGCTTGCTGCCATGCCAAATGAGGGATTTGCGCTCTTTAGCTGTGGATATAATAAGTTGTAGTTGAGAGTATTCCAGTAGATAAAATATGAGAGTTCTGGGTAATGGACGAGAAGTACTAGATACTGTAGTTTGACCTACTCTTTGAGCCCTCTGTATGTTAAATGTTGTTTCCAAGGGCAAATGTAGAATAGCTGGTGGGAATTTTTGTAGAAAAGCAGTGGGGTCAGTACATTCAGATCCTTCTGGCAGACCTGATATGCATATGTTGTTGTGCCTGCTGCTATTTTCCAAATCTTCCATTATGCCTTTGGAGGATTTTTCTAGTTGTATAACTCTAAGGGATAAATCTTCAGTAACCCCTACTCTTTTTTTCTAATCCATCCACTCTGTTGTTAACACCCATCCATCTATCATCAAATTGCTGTAGCTTAGCATTTGTAGTCTCAATAAAGGGTGTAAGTGCTCTAATTTCCGCAAGAATGGCTTCAATAGCAGGATCAGAGATGCCTAGTGGAGGTGGTGAGTCACTTTTAGGTCTTTTAAGATTTGTTGAAGAGGAGGTGGCATCCGTTGCTGAGGATGCATTTTTTTTATTTGCTTTGTTAGCAGCAATTGCTGACAGTTATTGGCAAAGATTTGTTCGAAGAACGACTGAAGCAAAGATAAGAAAATAGGTGTATATCAGGACAATATACAACTAAAGTCCAGTTGTGTGAACAGCCCTTAGATCTCTATTTATTTATTTTCACTCATATTCTGCAATTATTACATCCATATTATTTATACTGTCATACTCTAGCAATAGGAGCCTCAGATGAGAAGAGAATAATAAGGCACAGACTATGGCTACTTGAAGGTGTGAAGAGATCCAATAATTATTTTGGATATTTGGAATCCAGAAGCAGTCAGCCAACACAATTCATGGTAAGGAAAGGAGCACGTTGACAGAGAGATGAAGGATAAAACATTGAGATGACTGTTGTTAGTACTATAAGTGAGGAGGCAAGGTGGTTCGGAGTTATTGGTACATGCTATGCATTTGTAGACTACCATCTATTTCTCTTTATCCCTTCAACTCTTTTACTTAATATATTAATATTTCACCTTAGACTTTTATTTTTGAACTGTTTCCCATCACTCCCCTTTTCTTTTCCTCCTTCTTTTCCTCTCAGCTTACTTGTGCCTGCTCCTGCGGTTCTTCCTTCCTTTGTCATTTTGATAAAGCTTCTGTTCTTTTTTTTTCTTTTTTTTGTCCAGTTCATCACAGGTGGCGCGGTTCAGGACACGGGGCCCGCAATACAAGGGGCCTAAGCTGCCACGTCACTTCACTCTCCACACGAGGGGCGGCGCGTCTCCCTTTGATTCCTGAAGCCCGACGACGGGACACAGCACGTTCAACGAGACGCTTTTTTTTTCAATGCGGACCTTAGCCGGGACTCCACCAACCTTGCGGAACAGCTGCTCAGGACAGGACATACTTAGAAAGGTAAGTTTTACTATAAAATAATGACTTAATGCATATTTGGCATTCATTTGAGGCAGAGCTGCACTCTCCGGTGGCCATCATTCCCAGCGCTCAGCCACGCCCCATGATATGGAATTTATAATGTGCCTATACACATGTGTTTCAAGGAGCAACGAGGCAAGGCAGGGGGGAACAGAGGGAGGGCAGAGGCAATGATCTTAGTAGGCCAGGTGAAATTGAGATTGCGCAAGTGCAGGTCAGAGGGGAGGGGGAAAGTGCCAGGAGAGGGGGGGCAATGCTGTACATGGGATCACAATAACAAGAAGTTCGGCTAGCAGGTGGCAGATGCAAGGGTAAGTGCGGACAGCGGGTGTCAAAAAAGTTCAGGTAGGGGTGCTGTAGGGTTACAGATTGGGACCTAAGTGCAAAGGTTGCTAGGAGGCAGTGAGGTGTACAACTGGGCAGGCAGGAACCTGGGCCCGAAATCAGAGGGTAGCCAGGTGACCAGTGCAGTATCAGACAGGAGATCAGCAGGGGAGAGGAAGATAGATGGCAAAATCAAAGAGGAAGGTCTTGAGGTGCTTCCGAAACCAGAGATGGTTCTCCTCAAGTTTCAGAGAGGCAGGGCAGGATAGATACTCGCATTGTTGGAGATGTGCATAGAAAAAGAGAGAGAAAAGTTCAAAATTATCCCTAGATTACAAACTATTGGATAAAATAAGAGGAATGCAGGATGAAGAGATAGACCAGGAGGGGAAGGAGGGGCGAGGGAGGGGAGGCAGGAATAAACATGCCCTCCATTTTGGTGGTATTAAGATATGGACACGAGAAATGAATTGAGTTCTGTACAGCAGAAAGTGGTCTGAAGTTTTTCTCAGAAAGAGGAAAATATCATTTGTTAATCATCAGCATAGAAATGTCAGGTGAGATTAAATGAGGATATATGAGCTGATAGAGGAATGGCATGAAGAGAAAATAGAAAGTGGACCAAGTAATGAGCTGAGGGAAGCTGTATTGAAGGGAGCAAGGGGAAGAGGTTTGGCCAGCCCAAGAGACAGAAAATGTGTGATCGAAAAGACAAGAAACCATTTGTATACGGAGCCAGAAAGACCAAGCGAGGCGAGTGATGAAAGAAGAGTAGGGGGATTAACTGTGTTGAAAGCTGCAGTTAAGTCTGAGAATGGGAAGTGAACACAAGAACTGGCTACAAATGCGCCCCACTTTTTGAACTAATATTATGATTTCTCTTTTAGTTTGTTACTTTTGTTTACAAGTTTACAAAAACATAACTAGTTCAGGCAATATGGGCTATATTCTCATTTACGCAATGATGCCTAAGAAGTATAAGTAGCCCCAACATGGATCAAAGTATACAAGAACCTAATCCCTTGACATCCAATGCTGTTTTTGATTCCCTTAGGAAAAAAGTCAAATGTGTAAAAACTACAAAATAAAACAGTTATGTTGCATTTATGTGCCATCTTAAGCCAAAGCAATACAATTGGAGTACGGCTGGGAGGGACATGACATGTGAGAAAGAGTACACAGCTTCTGGTTGTTGGTTTGTTACTTGACACCTTCAGATTACCCATCGTAATGCTAATCCCTATGGCCAGTCCCCCCGACAACCTGCCCCTCCCCACCAAAAACACTTCCTCTTGGGATATCTTTGAGCTATCTCTATCACGCTGTAACACCCAACGTTGGTCTGACGCTATTGTTTCTAAGCAATCAGTTTAGTTAACCCATTAATCATAGGTGTAACTATGCTACTCCTCTTATAAAATTGTTTTAATCTGCAACTTAATTGATATCAGTTTCTTGCACTGAAGTCCTTTTAAAAACAAGTTTTGAAAAAGCTATACAAAATGTAGCTTCTGTGGAAGGTTGTGTTAGTATTTACGAGGCACTGACAAAGGGGGGCTATCTGTCTCTAGGACAGCAACAGCTGGAAATTGGCGTGAGCACCTGGGCATATGATAGCAGTGCTTGCCAAAATCGTATACACCAGCCAAAGCTGTTGGTTTTGCGCTTGTAGTTTTCAGACTTGTATGAAGCACCAGGCTAACATCTGCATTGACTCTGACCAAGTTTCTCAGGTCACTCTGGTATGTGACTGATAGCTCTCAGCCCAATTACTTAAATGTTCCCATGTGTTGGTACATTAGTTTTGTATGTACTACTGTGACTGTGATTGACTGGAATGCACACCTTCGTTAAATGGTCGAGGAATGTCAGTTGAATAAAATATAAAAGACACTATATTGGTTAAGGGTGCATGAGAGAAACAAAGCAGCTCTTGCACAGAAAGACGACACTAAATAATGCAAGAGAAAAATAGTGTCCAATATCCAAGGACACTCCGTCCCATGCACACCAATAGTACTGAGAAATACCTCAGTCAACACTTGAAATGGATTTGTTTTGACGTAATTCTGCTCAGTTCAGTTTACACAATGACCACGTAGGGATTATACTGATCATCATCAGTTTTCGTCAACAGTACAGTAAATCAAAAATTCAAACTACGTGCTTAGAATCACAAGAATAATTCGACCAAAATAAAGATGATGAGCTCAACGGGTCTTGTCAACTCCCTCGCGCTTGCCTAGCACATTACACGCATGCATATTTGTATGGTATATCTTTTAGAGATGTGCTCTTCAGTTTTCACCCCCTTTTTATGTTTAACCTTTGAGTTTTTGGTGTGGATGGCTGTGAAGTGAGGGCAAGTCGCTGATGGTGTGATGTGAACCTCCTCTGGAATGACTGACAATTCCTCTGAACTCGTGCACGTTTCTTGAAACTTTTCACATTGGGCAATTCTTGTCTACATGGAAAGGAAGGCAGGGCCTGCTTAAGTCACCAAACATGGATTACGGCAGTACGCTAGCTCATTTAAATACGTGGATGATGACCATACGGGTATTTATTTTGTTTGGCAATTGTGTACCTTTCCCTGCTTTACCTGGAAAGGAAAATATCAACATAGTCTGATAAAGGCACCGAACATGGATGGCTGTACCTAAGTCCATACACTAGCACATATTTGCAAGATGGTGATAAGGCCATACGGATGTTTATTCAGTTTTGCAATTGTGTAGCTCAAACTGTTTTTTCCTGCCACTATTCAAAGCCTTAATATATTGGCCCAGTGATGAGGGCCTATCTGAGGGAGCATTTTGGAACTGGTTATTACATTACTAAAATCCAGCAATGACGTATCACTCCCAAGAGTTCCCTCAGACAGTCTGCCAGCTAAAGCCACAGCTGCGGGTAAGCACACCCAGAGACCAAAGAGGATATTTACGTGTCAGGGTGAATGAGTGTTGCATTCTACAGTGTAGTGGATGGAACTGCTACGGGGTGCTGTACTGAACACTATTAGAGTTGGGTGGCCATCCATGCAAACATTCCCTTCTCTATTTACAGTTTGAGGATAGACTGACTTGTTTTATCTCACTCATTGCCCCCTTGCAAATCATCATTTACCCAAATCCAAGTCAATGGGCACATTCAGTTCTCACAGTTTCCCTCTAAAAAAATACTTGAATACTAACCTTCCTGCATATTACCTTTTGCTATTTTTAAAGTTGAAGAAAAGTGCAAACGAATCTTTCCAAAGTTCAAATACCTGCTGTCCTCTCATCACAAGATCCAATGTACAGATGCAGTTATCTACTGTGTTTGGTGTGCTTTTGATGGGCCCTTTCAGGCAGGAATTTGAGTTAGCCTTTACGGTTTACCTAGGCTAATAGTGTTGGTGAGGGCAGATTAGGGTGTGTTTATCACAACTGTTCTCTCATGTATGTACAGTAGTGTACTGTATGTGCCAACATGATCTGTTCTATTCTAATCTGTTCGGAGGTATCCAGTGCAGGCATTTTCTTTTAGATTTTAAAATTGAAGTCTCAGTGTTATAATGAGAAACATAGTAACTGTGCATGCTATGATGTGTTTACATGCAATGTCTGTGTATATTCCAGTAAGAGTGTGCTTCTACTGTGTTCGCAATGGCCCCTTATGATGCCTGATGCTAACAAGGAAACGTTGGTACTGCACACAAAAAAATGGATCAAGAGGATTAAGAACTCCAATGACATACTTTTCATTGATGGGACATTGGTTACACTTCAGCGTTTCAATCACAGGGTTTTAGAACATTGGGCAACTATCGAATCACAGCTCTGGAAGTCCATGTCTGGGGGCTTCTCTAAGAGGCTCCATTTCCAGGCCACATTGTCATCTTTGAGAACGAAATGGATAAGGAGCAGATTGAGTGAAGCGGCACTGGTCCCACATGCGAATAAAAGGTGCTCTTTTGTGAACCTCTGACGTACAGCACATCAGTGCATGTGTCTAAAACTACTGTGAAGATGTCTCAGCTGTTTTGGGAAGGAAAGGAAGTGACCAGCTCCTAGACCATGGAGGAGCCCTTTACTGAAATTTTTTTGTGCCGCACATCCGCTTTTGAACCTGCAGAGGCACAGCCTTCTAAGGCAGTGTCAGAGAAGAAGGAGAGGTGACTGGTAATTACTCCCTTCAGGAGCAAATTAAAGAGAACACGCTCTAATAACCTAATCATCTTGAGTTGACCTCTGTGAGCATTGTTTGTTCACTTCAGAGCTTCCGTAACATATCTTAAAGTCACATTAGCTCATATAACTTTGGTGATGAGGTGTGGTTTATGTACATGTGAATGAATGATGATTGACCCATGGACAGCTGCTTGATTAAACTAGCTGATGCATCATACACGTTCTATGCTATCCATTGGAAAGTTATAAAGGAAAACCTGACTTCTCACCCTAAACTCCCCCAATCCTACAACAGTTTACACTTCGCCTCTTCCTTCCCGGGCTCTCTGTACTGCATCGGCCTCCCATTTCACAACCAAAACATGGGACATCCTGTCCTAACTCTCCTCTATCTCCTCCCTACTCTCCCGTCTGCTCTCAGCCCACCATTATCCCCCCTCTCTCCCTCCCCGTACTCCCCTCCTTCTCGACGATAGCACCAGATGAGGTCTCTAAAGCTGTTTGCTCTATGAAAGTCTCCTCCAAACCGGTGTTTCCTCTCTCTCTCCTGCCTTGTCTGATTTCTGCAACCACTCCTTTGCCATGGGCTCCTTCCCACTATACCTCAAGCACTCCCTTGTGCACCTTCTCCTAAAAAAGCAGTCTGCCGACCCCTCCTGCCCAGCTAATGCCCTACCGCCACTGTCCTTTTCCTGAGTAAACTCTTGGAGATGTTGGTCATCTCACAATTGACCCACCACACTGAATCTGTTGGCTGTCGCCATGACCACCAGTCTGACTTGAGCGCATCCAGAGGCATGACAACTGCTCTCCTGAACACCCGTGAAGACCTGCTCTTAAAGCTTGATCCCAACTCACCTTCTGCTCTCATCCTCCTTGATTTGTCCTCTGCCTTTGACATGGTATTTCATGCCACCCTCTTTAAGAAGCCTTGTGATACCCTTTGTATCACAGACCTGTTGCTGGATTGGTTAAACTCCTTACTATCTAATTGACCTTGCCAGGTGCAACTAGATCTTTTCCTCTCTGCCACCTGACACTCTACCTGCAGCATCCCTCAGGGCTCTATCCTATGGCTGTGGCTCTTCAACATCTACCTTGCCCTCCTGGCCAACCTGATCTCCTTCTCTCCCTACTTCAAGTGTTATGCTGATGACACGCAGCTCTCCTTCAAGCTTCCCTCCACTACTCCTCGTCTTCCTCACTCATTCCCGACTGTCTGGCTTCTATTCAGGCATGGTGCATGGCTAATGATCTCTGTCTTAATGCCAGTAAGACCGAGATCCTTCTCATTGGGGCCCCTGCTCCCTGCTTCCCTCCCACTCTCTGGCCACCCTCCTTGGGTCCCCACCCCTCACAATCTTGTAAGGCCAAAAAACGTGGTGTCATCTTTGGCGCGTCTCTCTCTTCCTCCCCTCACATCACAGACTTTGCCAAGAACACCCACTTTCAGCTTTACCTCCTCAGAGGCATTCTCCCCTTCCTTACCTTTCCCCTGAATCTCAATATCTACAGAGCTCTGGTTCTCTCTAGTCTGGAATACTGCAACAGCCTCTTCCACAATCTGCTTCTTTCCTCTCTTTGACACTTTCAACTAAAGATAGCTATACAATTAAACCATTGTGTTATGCATCAATAATTCTAACTGGGTAAAAATAAGGAAGGACCGGATGTATGAATAACACTTCCAAGTTGCAACCCAATTCAAGAGAGGGCCAAGACTATCCTTGTAACAAATGTATTTATTGGATAAGGCATAGCAGTGTTTGTTTAGTAGTTGTCAGAGACAACATGTCTGGGGTGAGAAGGGTTCCAGATAGTTTATCCACAAATCTGATGTTGTCTATTCAGCATTTGAACACAAATACATGTTTGAATTGTTTTATTTGATTGATTTTATTTGATTGCTGTATTTTTAGCACCCAAATGCGGAGGTCAGGGGGCCTCTCAACCGTTTAGGAAGACTGGAATGGGAGCTGTCCCTCATGGTAAAGCCAACCTTCTAAGCGTCTTCAGAAGTGTTCCTTGCCAGGCTGCAGGAAAGTGCTCCACCACACTCCTTTACTATTCCCAACCCCAATGTTCACCTTCCTCACCCTCAAACCCCTCAGCCCCCACTTACCTGCAGCTTCCTCATCCAACCCAGCACGCCCCCGCCATGGGCAATGACTATCATCAAAAGGGAGAAGGGACAACTTGTATTTCACTTCCTTCCCTTCTCCCTTGTTCTTGGTGGCCATCTTATTTAGTTTTTTTTTAAAAATTTTAGTTGGGAAATGGCAACGTCACCATTTCTCGAGTTAAAGAAAATATTACTTTCCCAGAATAGCCATCCGAGTTGCTAATAGCAACCAGCCTATCTGCGAGGGGCATTATGGGTCTGTTATTGCCTATGGGTTGTAACTCCGCCACAGTGCATTACCTGGCCTACTAATACCCCGCCCATCAGTGTGCAGTGCTTAATTATAGTGCTTTATGCCAAAGCTCATTGCAAACGTGAATGAATTGGCAGAAAGTGATGATAAGATGACAAACATACAGGAAATATAACAGAACAGAAGAAAACAGAAAAAGAGAACACTTTAATACCAAGACAAATATTGAATGCACCGTAATGCAGTTCATAATGAAGGTCAAGCAATATGGTAAACATTGTAGGATAAAATTAGACCACCCCACCACATAAACTTAGATAACAAAAATAGGGACGGGATATCAAACTTAAACATGCTAAAGGTTCATTGAATAAAAAGTCAATGCTGAATGGAACATACTATGATAACTCGATGACGCTGGGGAAAAGCAAGCACTAGCAACAGTCTGAGGCAGCCACATCTTCTAGATCATGCTGTAACTATATGGGCTGTCACACCACCCCTTGTCTATAGACAATGGTTTCCTCATCCTTCAGCCACCCCAAAAAAATGACAGACTTGGCTTCCTTGATGATAGACTGCATATTCCTCCACCAATTCACTGTGCCCTCAGAGAAATGACTAGTGGGGCACTTTCCTCACGGCCTCAGCAGCAGCAGTGGCACACTGCATTTCCTTGCTGAGGCACAGACAGAAGCAGGGAAAGACAGGAAGAGTACGGATATACACCCGTTGTCTCCCAAGATCTACACACACACACACACCACAAGCACACAGTGAGCCCCCTGCACCAACACTCCGTAATCACTCCTCTGGATAGTCTACAGATGAGAACTGGAGGAACACCTGCTTTAAAATCTAAGACCATGTCTCCTGGGCTGTGGGTGGGCACCATTATTGCAGAGTATGGCTACTGCTCTAATTTCTGGAAAGCACACATGCAGTTCCTAAAGAAAATGGGTCCTGCCCTCCATCACTGATCAATGTTGCTTAAGATGGTGGGGAAGCACTGTTGCTGCTGTCTGATCTGGCACCATGATGGAATTATGCAGAGGATACAACAAATGATGCTAACATTCTTTCAGTCCATAGACATAGAAAGTTCTGCGTTATCACTTCTTAATGTTTTATCCTGGAACATAGTACACTTATTATTATTATTATTATTATTATTATTATTATTATTATATTTATTTAGCACTGATCTAACTGCGAGAACCAACACTGTGCTTTTTAAAGGTATACAATAGTACAGATGCGTAAAAGAGTACTTTTCAGAGGTAACAACAGAACAACAGAGGAGCACAGAGGAGGGGTCCAGCTGTACAGGCTGGCACAGAGGAGAGGGGCGGACGGCATCTAGCAAGTCAGTTGGTGAGGGGGTAACATGATGGCCTACATTATGAGGAGGAGAGACTCCTTGAAGATGTGGGCCCTAAGTTCTTTTTGGAATTGTAGGTGCATGGGTGTGAGTCTGATGCTGCCGGGGAGGAGGTTCCATTTTCTTGGGGCATAGGCAGAGAAGGCTTGTTTTCTGTTCCTTTCCTTTTCCCAGAGGTAGATTTAAAGTCTGCACATGTTGTGGATCCTGGTGGTGTGCTGTCGGACAGAGCTACTGAGTTTCCCTGTCAGGTAGATGGGTGACTTCAGAGCGACTGCCCTATAGATGATGCAGCAAGACTTGAAGGTGATTTGTGCGGTTTATGGTGAAAGGGTCGAATGCAATTGTTTCGAATGCAATACTTCGGACTCAAAAGAACCGAAAAAAACAAATTTAAATGCACGTTTTCTTTTGGGGGGGGGCGGTACCCGCAAAATCCCCTGTTTTTGGGGTAAAAAACATTTTTTTTCCTATACGAAATCCCCAAAAAAAATACATTTAAAAAAGGGCATTCCATTTTTTTTTTAGTCTTTTTGTTTCAAAACTATTGCATTTCGAAACAATGTATTTGACCCTTTGACTGGACACCGATTTGTGCATGCAGTGTGTGATGAATCCTGCAGAGCCATCACAAAATTCTAGCCTAAAGTCACCTCCCATGTGGCCAGGGAAAGGCAACCTTTACCTAATCCTAACCCTAGGGGTGTTATCAGGAGAGAGAATCACAGGGGAGGAGAAGGCTGTCATGGGAAAGTGGTGACCCCTTTAGGAGAGACACAGTATTAGTCCTCTTCTGAGGATGAAATTTCCCTAGTGCCTATATATTTAATGTCCCTGTAAGGCTCCCTACCCCAGAAATGCCCAAAGTGCCAAGTATGCGGACCCTTTTAATAAACATGATAATTGTTCCCAAAGGGATCAGGAAGTTATATTATCACTTCCACTAACTATGATTCAACCTTATGTTTGGATCTCAGATCCAAGGGAAAACATCACCTCCTTTAACGCTCTCCCTTAAGTTTAAATCCTATAAATCACAAAAACAGATTGGATTTATTAATGAGAGAACAAACGAGAACATTATGGACTTCAAGTCCCATAATGCTCTTAGTACTGAGACGAGGAAGAGGGGACCAGATTTACTAAAATTTGGTGAGTGGTCTAGTTGTTTTAATGACCAACAGCGGAGCTGGACTTTTAAACATGTAAAGGCTTTTCAGGAGTGGGCAAAGAGAAGCAGCAGGGAGAAGCAGAAGCTGGAGTTGCTGTTGTGCCGGCAGCAGGACGCCATGTACAAAATGTGGCAGAGGTTGGGACTACTGAGTTATGCAGAGGATGGTCAGCGGGAAGTGGTATTGAAGCCAACCACCCCATGAGAGAGAGAAGCTCTCTACAGCCCTTGAACTGCTCCTGTATTTGGTTTTCACTGCAGAGTGCACAGTGCTGCCAAAGCTCCATTGAAGGTCAGCGTGAGTGGCAGCAGACAGAAAGGATCTTTCAGATGCGGAGGAGGTGCCGAAGAGTGAAGCCGCAATACCGGCAAGTCAGAGGGAGATGCCATGGGATACCAGTGAGTTGACTTGAAGCAGATGACCCCACGGGGCTCCAAAGGAGACCACTAGGTAGTAATGATTATTCTGAATACCGAACAATTGAATTAAGGCAAACTCGGAGCAACTCTCCTACTGAGGGATTCTGAATAAGGGTAATACTGTAACGTGCATTGATTGAATAAAGCCAAAGAAAAGCAATAGTAAAGCAAAGTGGACACAGTCTCTTAAGGAGGCAATTCCAGTAACGGGACATTGATATGATATGATAGGGGATCAAACCTTTTTTGCTCTGTGTTGTCTTGCTTCCAAGGCAAGCAAGTTGCCATTGAGCTATCCTCCTGAGACATTGTAACCTGCATTGCCAAAGCCAGATAAGGCTGAGAGTGATACCAAGGCAATTTGAATATAACACTTACAGAACAAGATATCCGTAGAGAGAAAGTTGTAAACCACATTGCCAGCAGCCAAAAGGTTGTGTAGATAGAAATAAAAGACTGCAGTAGCAAAGCCCTCCTGGTTAAAGGATTCAAGGGGGAGAGAAATGTAACCTGGATTGGCTAAGACAAACAGTCCAACAAGAGAATCATCATCCTTTTGTTAAATATCCTTGTGGAAGAGGATAAAAGTCAATTGTGTTAGAAGTCAAAACTCTAATCAGAAAAAGAAGTTGTTGGTTCAAATCTCCCTATTGATGATTCGAGTGTGGAACAAGCCTCACCATAGAGTACACATTGTAGTAGTAGGAGTTGAGATCCACCCTACTGATGAGGTCCAACCAGACCGAAACACGTGTCTGGGGATTCTGTTGGTACTCTTGTTCAGAGGAGAATTGCCTCGCATTTCGGTGCTGGACTGCCCCAGGGCAGGACAAAGACTGATATGTTTGGGATATTTCTTCTCTGTGAAAGATAGTGAGCTAAAGACTCTGGGTAAGTCCCTCGTAACCAGGACTAATGTCTGGCAGAGGGACTCCCAGGACCCCCCTTGTTAAATCTAGTAGGAGTTGTATCCTGGCAGGCGAGTAAACCAAGCAAGGGACAAACTGTTATTTTTCCTGGCAGGTGAGTGTACCAGGAAGAAGATAATTTGAAGTACTGTAATAGTAGTAAAAGGCCATGGAGGAAAAGAAGTGTTGATTCTACCACCTTGTTTTGATGAACTGATGCATAAACAAAAGTGTAACTTTTTCAAGAACCATGATGACTAAAGTAGTACTTATAAAGAAGTATCATGTGTTAACAAGTGACTGGTCTTAGGAGAAAAGAACACATGCATTTTTCTGACTTGATGTTTGAAGAAAAAGACGTTTGCTTTGCTAAAGAGGAGGTTGTGGAAATGTTAACAATTGTTTTGAAGTGCGAGCACACCTTTGGAAGTGGGATAGTCACTTTGCCAAGTGAAGGACATATTGAATGGAAATTATTTTGTATCATACATTGATTGGAACTTTGCTATTGAACAGAACGTTCTTGAAATTCAACTTTCTGTTCTGGGAAGGTGGTTCATTGGAAAAAGGGTTAACATAATGTTTTCTCTAAATTTCACCTCTTAATGCAGGTTGGGCCTTAACTTGGTTGTTTAGCGTATTGACAATTTCCCAAGCCAAAAAGGGGAATCGGGTCAGGGCTGATGTGCCTATATACAAGTGTTTCAAGGCGCACAGAGGAAAGGAAGGGGGAACAGATGGAGGACAGACAACAATCTTACTAGGCCCAGTGACATTAAGATTGCGCAATTGCAGGGTAGGGGTGAGCGGAAAGTGCCAGGGGTAAAGGGAGGGGGCAGTGCTGTACATGGGATCAACACAATAACAATAAGTGCGGCCAGCAGGTGGCAGCTGCAAGGGTAAGTGCAGACAGCAGGTGTCTGAAAGTGCAGGTAGGGGGACTGTAGGAGTCACAAGTACAGACCTAAGTGCAAGGGTTGCCAGGAGGCACTGCAGGTATGCAACTGAGCGGGCAGTGACCTGGGCTCGAAATCAGAGGGTAGCCAGGTGACCAGTGCAGTATCAAACAGGAAATCAGCTGGGGAGAGTTAGAGGGAAGGCAGAAACAGATAGGAAGGTCTTGAGGTGCTTCCGGAACCGGTAATGGTCCTCCACAAGTTTCAGAATGGCAGGGAGGCTGTTCCAGAGGGAGGCACCAGACGAAGAAATAGATCTACCACCTGTTGCTTAGAGAAGCGACTGACCCTGAGCGAGTTGGAGGTGTGGAGCGAAGAGCTTGAGTAGGAAGGTATTCACAAAGAGAGAGTTAGAGTTATTGAGGGCCCAGGCCCCAGAAGGCCTTGTAGACAATGCATAGGGTCTTGAAATCAATACTCGCAGCCACTGGGAATCAATGCAGAGATTTCAGTGCTGGAGATATAATATCCCTGGGCTTGAGGCCTAGGACATGTCTCGCAGTCCTGTCCTGGATGAGTTGCAGAGGGCGGAGAGTCGAAGCAGGCAGATTTAGAAAGAGGCTGTTGCAGTACTCCAGCCTAGAGAGGACCATAGCTCTAGAGACAGTGAGCTTCTGGGGGAAGGAGAGGAAAGGAAGAATATCTCTGAGGAGGTGCAGTTGGTAGTTTGACTTCTTAGAGACATCAGAGATGTGAGGAGAAAAGGAGAGTGTGGAGTCGAAGATGACCCTGAGGTTCTTAGCCTCACAAGTGGGAGCAGGAAGAGGGCCAAGGGAGGCTGGCTAGAGAGAAACAAGAAAGGAGGGTGCAGGTGTGCCGATGAGGAGAATCTCCATTTTACTGGCATTAAGACAGAGATCGTTGGCGGCACACAACTCCTGAATAGCAGACATACTACCAGAGATGAGAGAAGGAGAAGAGGTGGCAGAGAGGAGCCTGAAAACAAGCTGAGTGACATCTGCACAGCACTGAAAATTGGATCAGAGAGCAGCAATGCAGTGGGGGTAGAGGTGCCAGGTATTGGTTGAACAGCCAGTGAGAGAGGTTAGACCCCTGGCAAACACCACAGGTAGAGAGTGAGATAGAGGAAAGGAAGGACCCAAGTTGGACCTGGGAGCGTCAATCACAGAGGAACGAGGTCAGCCAGTCCAGGGCCTGATCGGTGATGCCTAGGTTATCATGGAGATGATTGAGCAGGATAGCATGGTTCACTGTGTGAAAGGCAAAAGAGAGATCGAGTACGATGAGGACAGAGGGAGATTCGAATCAAGGTTAGAGAGCAGGTCTTCACAGATGTTCAGGAGAGCAGTTTCCGTGCTTCTGGCTGCTTTGAAGCCAGACTGGTGGTCATGGAGACAACCAACATATTCAGTGTGAAGATTAAGCTGAGCATTATTGCTATGGCAATTCTGTATGTTTGTTCTTGTTTATAAGCCTGTTCATTGAAATATGGTTCGGTGCTGCTTATGTGAATCCATTCACCTTCACAGAAGTTTGAAAAGGTATCTATATTAACATTGTACATGTTTAGAAGTATTTTTGTAATTTATTGATTAAGTTACTGGGTTTATTCTGATTAAAATTAATATAAACAATTTTCTCGTTAATAGAAATGTGCTGTTAATTAGAGCTTTGAAGATTAGTCTCCTGCAGTAGTTTTTAAGGTGGATCATGATTTTCCAGCAGTTTTTATAATATTGAGAAGAACTCTACGGTAGAACAATGTTTTTGACACACATTTTTTGGATTGCTTTATAGTGGTTATGTTAAGACTAGTAGATATAGTGTTAGGTTCATTATTAGGTCTGCTTTTCTCTGTAAATCTTTTTTACTTTTAGTTTTTTCAGCAGGGGCTTTACCTATTTTAGTTGTGGCTCATTTACTTTTAACATGTATTTATTGGCATTTTTTTTAGGAACATTCAACCTTGACAATGTCCCCTCCTCCCTCCTTTCCTTCCCCCTTTCCCCTTTCTCCTTGATCCTGGAGCCAGATGCACTGTCTTTCTCTCTCGGCGTGGCAACAATTGTGGTGGCATGGGGGCATTATTCCATTTGTTACTTGCCTATGGGCAAAGTGTTACGTCTCCACTCCCTCCCTTTCATGGATCGGAGTCTGCTAGTGAGTCAATGATTCCCAACAGGGTCCCTGCTTTGGGACACCAATCTCTGGTCTTTCCTCCTCTGAGGAATGCCAGGAGGGTGGACCAGTCTGTTGTGAACTTCAAATGGTCTCCCTGTATAGAGTATTTGAGCCATTCCATGAAAACAACTGACCATATTTTAGCAATCCACTCATGTTCTTTGGGAGGTGCTTTCGTCTTCCACTTATGAGCCAATACCATTGCTGACAACATAATTATAATTACGTATACTTTAGGAGTGATTTCGTAGGAAATTCAGCCAGTGTCCCATTTTGGAAAAGCATATTTAACCCCTTATTTTCCCCTCCCACTCTCCCCAGGACCTGTGTTATAGCTTGGCGTATGTATCCCCAATAAGTGTCCGGCTTTGGGCATTCCCACCAAATATGGGCCCAAGTGCCAATCCCTCCACAGTCTCTCCAGCAACATTGGGGAGCATTTGGATACATTTTGTGCAGTTTGACCGGGGCTAAGTGCCATTGAGACATTAATTAAGTCTCTCAGACCTGAGAAGATCCAGTGAATTTAGGTATCTGACACCACACCCTTTGCAATTCTTGTTCCCCTATGTCAGTGCCCGTGTCTGCCTCCCACATCCTCATATAGGTCCTGCTTGGTGTGCTTTCCCCTTCCTTGATGTGTTTGTATATGGAGGTCATCAGGCCCTTGTCTAAGTATTTTTCAAAGGGGGTTAGGGACTGAGAGCTTGCTTGTTTCAACTCTGGGTGGGATAACCAGTGGTGCAATTGTATATATCCATACCTATGCCTCTCCTCCATTCCAAAGTCTGACTTGCATTGCTCAAATTCTTTAACCTTACCTCCTGCATACATATCTCTCACCATTCGACAGCCACCTTGATACCATTTCTCAAAGGTTGAGGATCCGCAGCCCGGGGAGAATTGTGGATTTTCAAATAGCGGTTTATAGGGGAGAGGGGAATGTGGTAACATGCGCTCATTTCACTGTGGTATCCCATGCCTCCCCACGGTCAATGTGATTTTACTGGCATACATCTACCCTCGGTTTCCATAGCATTCCCTCTAAATGCCCCACTGCCACCGCCCTATACATCGGCCGCCACAGTTTATCCCGGTCATCTCTTTGCCAGTCACTGAGTATTCTAATTTGTGCCGCTATATAGTATGCCCTAAAATCTGGTGCCCCCATTCCTCCACAGGAGGTTGCCGTTCTCATGAGGTTTGCATGAATTCTTGGGTGTTTATGATTCCAAATGAATCGGTTTGTGGTTTTCTGTAGGGCTCTGAAGAAGGCAGGTGGCACGTCTACAGGCAGTGCGGCGCATAGATATAGCAGCTGTGGCAGTATCACCATTTTTAAGACATTAACCTGTCCCACCCACGAGATAGAGAGCGGTCCACAATCTATTAGATTTTATTTTCTCCAGTAGAGGTGGGTAGTTTGCCCGGTATATTTCCTCTATAGTTTTAGTTAAGGCTACCCACAAGTATTTCATCTTATTCGTCGCCCATCTAAAGACATGCGTAGCTTTGATTTATTGTTCTATGGAGGTGGGCAGAGTGAGACTTGTTGGCATTCATTTTCAGCCCAGCTGATTGTCCGAACCGGTCGAGTTCCTCACAAACCCCCGGTAAGGATTGCTCGGGACACGTCAGTTTGAGAAGCAGATCATCTGCAAAAGCGACCGCCTTATGTTCCTGTCCGCCAAATGGTATACAAATTATGGAGTCTGCCACTCTCACCGCTGCCAAGAACGGTTCCAGGTACAAAGCGTACAGTAGCAGGGAGAGTGGACATCCCTGTTTAGTGCCTCACTATACTTTAACCGGGTCAGAGATTTCACCCTTAATTATCAGTTGATGGGTTGGGGCTTGATAGTTGGCCATAATCCTAAGTATTTGGGGCCGAAGCCCATCTTGGCCATCGTGGCAACAAGGAAGCCCCACTCCACCCAAACGAAGGCCTTTTTCGGCATCAATCGCTAGCAGCAGTGCAGGAACCTCCTTCCGCTGCGCTTTTTCTATTAGATGGGCTATTCTCCTCACATTATCTGCCATTTGCTGGCCCTTAATGAAACTCACCTGGTCAGATTGTACTATCTTGGGCATAATCGAACCTAGCCTGGATGCCAGGATCTTGGTGTGTATTTTAGCGTCAACATTTATTAGCGCTATTGGGCAATAAGACCCGCACATCTCCGGATCCTTCCACTTTTTGCGTATGAGGATGACCTTTGCCTCTTCCATTGACTTAGATAGGACTTTGGTAGACCCTACGTGATTAAACAATCTTGTTATATGTGGGATTAGGAGTTCTTTGTGTAGCTTATAGAACTCAGCCACATACCCGTCAGGACCCGGGGCTTTATTTGTCGCTAATGTAACGATAACCTGCCTGACCTCATCTGGTGTTATATCCTCTTCCAACCGATCCCTGTCTTCCTTTGATATAGCTGCAAGGTCAACTCTGTCGAAGTAGGACTCTTGTGCTGCAGGTTCAGGGTTGCTAGAGGAGTACAGCTTAGCGTAGTATTGGCAAAACTCCTTTTGTATCTCACGGTTTCTTGTGTGTGTCCGGCCCCCCGCCCCCTTGATTTTCAAGATAGTTTTGTCTTTTTTTTCCTTTCGTAGCATTTTCAATAAGAGGCGGTCAGATCTGTTTGCCTTGACATAGTACCTTTGGTGAAAGTGCAGCAAGCTTCGCTCCACTGCCCTGGTCTGAATGAGATTAATTTGACCTCTGAGTGTGCAGAGCTCTCTTTCAGCTGCTCTCGTATGCTTAAGTCTGATTCCTTGATTTTCTTCCTCTAGTCTAATCTACCTTTCTCTCCTCGCCTTAATCGCCATAATCTTGCCCCTTAGTGTAGCTTTGAGGGTGTCCCGCAGCACCTGGGGTGATGTATCCTCCCATCTATTATAAGTCGCAAACTCCTCCAGCTCCTGTTCTACTTCCTTTGCTAACATTTCATCTTTGAATAGCGGGGTTGGATATCGCCATCTCCACAGGTCCATTGGTCCGTGTGGTCTGGCTATAGTCAGGGTGAGAGGGGCATGGTCGGATATTGACATGGACCCTAGGTTGATGTCTGTTAAGGTGCCCAGGAGAGGGGAGGACATCCATATATAGTTTATGCGGAAGTGGGTTTATGCACGTAGGAATAGAATGTGTATCCTGCCGTGTTCCCCTTGATCTCCCTCCAGGTATCTATTAGGGCCAAATCTCCCATTTTCCTCGTGAGGTCCCCGGAGGGGGCACCCTGTGGCCCCCAGGAAGCCATGTTTCTGTCTATAGAGGG
This sequence comes from Ambystoma mexicanum, assembly GCF_040938575.1. Classification (NCBI taxonomy): domain Eukaryota; kingdom Metazoa; phylum Chordata; class Amphibia; order Caudata; family Ambystomatidae; genus Ambystoma; species Ambystoma mexicanum. The sequence continues at coordinate 1,158,387,750 of NC_090931.1, forward strand.
GTCCCATGCCTTGTTAAAGTCCCCTGTTAGTATCATGCGGCCTCTAGTAAAATTACCCAGCCGGGTGAGGGTCTTCTGAATGAAGGAGTCTTGGCCAGTGTTGGGTGCATAAAGTGTTTCTATTGTGAAAGTCTAACCCATGCCCACAAGCAGCACCGCTAGGTAGCATCCCTGGTCATCTTTTTGTGTTGATATAATTGCCAAATCTAACCCGTCTTTCAGCACGATTATTAACCCCCCTTTCTTACAGGCTTGTGTGACCTGAATCAGCCTTTTATATCCTCAAACTTTGATTCTATATAGGTCTCTGGTTTGCATGTGAGTCTCCTGGAGTGTGGCTATGTGTGGATTTACCTTGCAGAGAAACCTCTCCACTTTCTTTCTCTTGAGTGGGGAGGTTTAGGGAAAGTACATTCAACTGCTCCATATTATACCCTGGGTAAGTCTCTCGTAACCAGGACTAATGTCTGGCAGAGGGACTCCCAGGACCCCCCTTGTTAATTTGCATATTTAAGTGACTTTGGGTCTCACCCTTAGTTACTAGGGGAATCCAGACGTGGACCCCTTGCTCACTATTCTTAGAGAGGCACAGATCCACCCTACTGATGAGGTCCAACCAGACCGAAACACGTGTCTGGGGTTTCTGTTGGTACTCTTGTTCAGAGGAGAATTGCCTAGCATTTCGGTGCTGGACTGCCCCAGGGCAGGACAAAGACTGATATGTTTGGGATATTTCTTCTCTGTGAAAGATAGTGAGCTAAAGACTCTGGGTAAGTCTCTCGTAACCAGGACTAATGTCTGGCAGAGGGACTCCCAGGACCCCCCTTGTTAATTTGCATATTTAAGTGACTTTGGGTCTCACCCTTAGTTACTAGGGGAATCCAGACGTGGACCCCTTGCTCACTATTCCTAGAGAGGCACAGATCCACCCTACTGATGAGGTCCAACCAGACCGAAGCACGTGTCTGGGGTTTCTGTTGGTACTCTTGTTCAGAGGAGAATTGCCTAGCATTTCGGTGCTGGACTGCCCCAGGGCAGGACAAAGACTGATATGTTTGGGATATTTCTTCTCTGTGAAAGATAGTGAGCTAAAGACTCTGGGTAAGTCTCTCGTAACCAGGACTAATGTCTGGCAGAGGGACTCCCAGGACCCCCCTTGTTAATTTGCATATTTAAGTGACTTTGGGTCTCACCCTTAGTTACTAGGGGAATCCAGACATGGACCCCTTGCTCACTATTCTTAGAGAGGCACAGATCCACCCTACTGATGAGGTCCAACCAGACCGAAACACGTGTCTGGAGTTTCTGTTGGTACTCTTGTTCAGAGGAGAAATGCCTAGCATTTCGGTGCTGGACTGCCCCAGGGCAGGACAAAGACTGATATGTTTGAGATATTTCTTCTCTGTGAAAGATAGTGAGCTAAAGACTCTGGGTAAGTCTCTCGTAACCAGGACTAATGTCTGGAAGAGGGACTCCCAGGACCCCCCTTGTTAATTTGGAAAATGGATGGAGCCATCTGTATCGCACCCGGTCCTCTCTTAGATGGGTCAAAATCGGTGCCATGCGCCTTCTGCTGTTCAAGGTGGTTTGAGATAGGTCCTGATACAGCTGGATTTCTGTACAATTGTGAGTGATCTGGCCTGCCTTTCAGGCCATTTGTAAGTTCCGTTCCTTCAGTGTGTAACTGTGGAACGCCACTAAGACATCACGCGATCTCGCTCCTGATTCCTGGCGCTTTGGTCCTACCCTGTGTATCCTGTCGAACCTAATGTCAACGTCTTGGTCCTCTTCTAAAAGGTCTCTAAATATTGCTCTCATTGTTTTGGCCAGGTCTTGATCCTGCACAGCCTCCGGCAGGGATTTAATACGTATATTGTGTCTTCTGGACCTGTTCTCTAAGTCTTCGGCCCTCAACTCGAGGTTATAGTTAGCTGTAGCTAGGGTTTCCAGAAGGGTGTCTGCCTTTTGTGTGTCCTCAGTTAGTTCCTGTATGACTCTTTCATTCGTGTCTACCCTCTCTTCAATTTTGTTAAGGTCTCTCTTTATCTCTTGTAGACCTTCAGCCAGATCTTTCCTCAACACGTCCATTTGCTTCTTCCCTGCGTCAGTGATTTTCTCCACGATTTCCCCCAGGAGAGTCTTGAGCATTGAATGGGTTGACAGTCATTTCCTGTAGATCCTGCAAGGTGTCGGAAGCTGATTCCATGGTCCCATCATTGGTGTCTTGAGACCTCTGCGCACTCGCCTCCCTCGCCCAGATTTGCACAAGCATTCCTTCCTGAGTCTTTTTTGACAGCTTGGGGGGGCTTGGGGTCTCTTTGGATTTGTTCCTAGACATCTCGGAGAAACGTGAGGGCTCCTGGGCAAAGTCTGATGCAGATTATTCGCTGCTGTGGCGCCGTTGGTGCTGTTGTGACTTCCGGTTTTGGATATCTAGAGGTGTTTCTATACTGTTCTTTGCTTGCTCAGGGGCCCCCACTGTTGTGGCTGAGTAGATATAGATGCTGTCTTATCTGGCAGTGAGTGAGTGGTGCAGGGCCCTCTTCACCTCGGTTGTTATTCGTGGGCGGCCAACCAATCCGTTGGCAAGGACAAGTGCTCTCAGTGGCCCAGATGGACGTTGCGGTGCTGCACTTGCCTTGAGACTACCAGTTTGTTAGCAGTGAACACTGATGGGCCCCATCCGGGCTCCCAGGCTGGTCGGCAGTCTGTGGTCCCTCCAGCTGTCTCTGGGCTGTCTAAAGTTGTAGCTGTTAATAAATGAGGAGAGGTGATAGATATAGGGCTCTCTGCCCAGAGCCGGCCACCCGGAGTGGCCTGTTTCTGCCTGGCGCTCGGACCCCTGCGTGTTTCAGTAATGGGGGCATGCAGAGGGGCCCAACATTCACTCATATTGCCCCCGCAGCCCCCAACCCCCCCACTTACTTGTTGCTCCACCGTAGTCTGCTGTCCTATTCGAGGTCCCCCTCACTGGGGAAGGAGAGGTGTCGGCAGCTGGCTGTAGATAGGACCCAGCACCCGCTGGCTGGGCAGGCTTCAGTCCAGCACAAACGGGGCAAGCGGGGCTGCAGGCTCCTTTAGTTGACTCCGGCTGGTGGTGAAGGGAGACCAGAACCCTGATTATGGATCTGCTTCCGAACCGTTCCGCCGCCCCCGCTGCGGAACGGCACACCTCCTCGCTTCTGGTCTCCCCGAGGCTTGGTGCGTGGCGGTCCGGCATCCCACAACATTATTCGGGACTACACCTCAGCGCCTCCTCACAGCGGTCCTCAAGATCCGGCGCAGGTACAGTGGATCTTCGAGGGGACCACCCCTAAGCTCCACTGCCGTGAACAGAGGAGAGGGATGGCCTCCGGGGCTGTCCTGATATGATATGATATGATATGGTATTTGTAACGCACCTATACACAAGTGTTTCAAGGCGCGACGAGGCAGGGAGGGAGGAAACAAGGGGAAGACAGACAAACGATCCTACTAGGCCAGGTGTCATTCAGATCGCGCAAGTGCAGAGGTAAGGGGAAAAAGGAGAAAGTGCAGGGGGAGGAGGTGGGGGGGGTAAGTGCAGTAAAAGGTAAGTGGCGTAATAAAATAATAAATAATAAATAATAAATAAAAAGGGCCAGCTGGTGGCAAGTGCGAGGTAAGTGCAGAGCAAGTGCTGGGAAGGGGGCTGTAGGGATACAGTGACAGTCCCACAGTGCAGGGGGAGCCAGGGAGGCAGTGCAAGTGGAGAGTGGCTGGGCCCTGGACCGAGGTCGCTGAGAGTGGCCCAGATGCAGGTTAGGTGCAGAATTCAGTGGGGAGTTAAGCAGGTTTAGCAGGGGAGAGGGAGAGAGAAGGCAGAAGCGAAGAGGAAGGTTTTGAGGTGCTTCCGGAACCGGAGATGGTTCTCCTCAAGTTTCAGGGAGGCAGGCAGGCTGTTCCAGAGGGAGGCCCCTGCTGCGGAGAGAGATCTACCCCCAGCTCGTTGCTTCGAGAAGCGGCTGACCATGAGGGAGTTGGAGACGGATGAGCGAAGGGCTCGTGAAGGAAGATATTTAGGAAGAGAGAGTTGAAGGTATTTAGGCCCCAGGCCCCAGAAGGCCTTGTGGACAATGCAGAGGGTTTTGAACTTAATCCTCGCAGCCACTGGGAGCCAGTGAAGAGATTTCAGTCCTGGAGAGATACGGTCCCTGGGCTTGAGGCCAAGGACAAGTCTCGCAGTTCTGTTCTGGATAAGTTGCAGAGGGCGGAGAGTGGAGGCAGGGAGATTAAGATAGAGGCTGTTACAGTAGTCCAGCCTTGAGAGAACCCGGGCTCGGGAGACAGTGAGCTTCTGGGGGAAGGAGAGGAAGGGAAGAATACCTCTGAGGAGGTGCAGCTGGTAGTGTGATTTCTTAGAGACATCAGATATATGAGGAGAGAAGGAGAGTGTGGAGTCGAAGATGACCCCAAGGTTTTTAGCCTTGCAGGTAGGGGCAGGAGGGGGGCCAAGGGAGGCCGGCCAGAGAGCTGCAGGGAAGGAGGGAGTGGGTGTGCCGATGAGTAGAATCTCAGTCTTACTGGCGTTAAGGCAGAGGTCATTGGCGGCACACCATTCCTGGATAGCAGACAGACAGTCGGAGATGAGGGAAGGAGAGGAGGAGGCCGAGGGTAGCCTGAAAATGAGCTGGGTATCGTCCGCATAGCACTGGAAGTGGGGGCAGAGAGCGGCGATGCGGTGGGCAAGGAGTGCCAGATACTGGTTGAAAAGCCAGGGAGAGAGGTTGGATGCCTGGGGGACACCGCAGGTGGAGAAAAAGATGTCAGAGAGGAAGGAGCCCATTTGGACCTGGGAGGGTCGACCGGAGAGGAAAGAGGTCAGCCATGCCAGAGCCTGACCAGTGATACCCAGGTTATCACGGAGACGGTTGACCAGGATGGCATGGTTGACAGTGTCAAAGGCAGAGGAGAGATCGAGCAGAATGAGAACACAGGGAGTGTTGGAATCGAGGTTCAGGAGAAGGTCCTCACGGATGTTCAGGAGAGCAGTTTCCGTGCTTCTGGCCGCTCTGAAGCCGGATTGATGGTCATGAAGATTACCAACAGATTCAGCATGGAGGTTAAGCTGGGAGATGGCCAGTTTCTCCAGGAGCTTGCCCAGGAAGGGAGTAATGGAGATTGGGCGATAGTTGGCCGGGCAGGAGGGGTCGGAAGAGGGTTTCTTGAGGAGGGGGTGCACAAGGGAGTGCTTGAGGGGGGATGGGAAGACTCCAGAGGCGAATGAGTGGTTGCAGAAGTCAGCCAGGGCAGGAGCCAGGGAGACGATGTGGTCCTTGATGGTTTTGGAGGAACAGGGGTGAACCTGTTTAGACGAGGCTTTCATAGATCGGACTTGTCTGGAAACCTCATCAGCAGAAAAAGGTGGAAATGCAGAGAAGGAGGGCGGAGGGGCGGCTGCAAGAGAGCAAGAGGAAGGGCCGGGAAGGGAAGAGAGGGAGGGAGGAGAGAGGAGGAGAGTGAGGACAGGATGTCCTGAGTTTTAGAGATGAAGTGCGAGGCCAGTGCAGTGCAGAGGGCCTGGGAGGGGACAGGAGAGGTAGAGACTGCAGCAGGGTTGGCCAGCTCCTTGCAGATTTTAAAGAGTTCGGCCGAGTTGTTAGATGCCTCAGAGATGCGGGCTTGGATAAGGGCTCTCTTCTTAGTGAGAACGGAGAGCCGGTATTGCCTTTGGAGCAGGCGGCAGGCCAGTTTGTCAGAGGATGAACATGAAGCACGCCATTTCCTCTCTGCCACCCTGCACTTGCGTTTTAGGGTGACGAGATCCGAGTCATACCAGGAGTTACATTTGGCTTTGGGCTTCAGGCGGATTCTCATGACGGGGGCAAGGATATCGAGAGTATCAGATATAGAGGAATAGAGCATGGCGAGGGCTGTGTCAGGGTGGGAGTGAGCCGAGGGGGGAGGAGGGGGCGAGAAGGTAGCAGCGAAAGCCTCAACTGACACGCGCTTCATGGGTCGGATGACCGAGAAGGTGGGTGGCAGTGAAGAGAGTGGCTTTGCCTGTGGGGTAGGGAGGGAGAGGTGGGAGGATAGGAGAAAGTGATCGCTCCAGGAGAGAGGAGTGGAGAGAGGGAGGGAGAGGGGAAGGTCAGAAGAGATCAGAGCATCAAGAGTGTGCCCTGCAGAGTGGGTAGGACCAGAAGGGAGAATAGAGAGTGAGAGAGAGTTGCAGAGTTCGCGAAAGAGACCAGTGGGGGGACAGGAGGCATCGAGGTGGATGTTGAAGTCTACAGCATTCTTAGGGGCCCCCTCTCAGCCTCAGTCCCGGGAGGGCCTCCGCGCCTTCTCTTCTTGTGACGTGAAGCAGCAGCTGCTCAGGGACTTCGATGGGGAAGATTTCCGCCCCAGTCCTCTGAATGCTCATACGCCGCTCAGTAGGTCTCAGTGAGGGCTATTTTATTTTTTCAGGTGCTTTTCAGCAAATTCAGAGGGGGAGCTTGCGGTGGCGCGTATTCCGTCCAACGCCGCCATCTTGGAATTTCATTTACTTTTCTTGAGTGAGCTTATTAACTCTTTTTTTAAAACATTTTTTATAAATTATTTTGGAGGTGGATGAGTATGTGGCTTGCTTATCTGTTCTATTTTTACTCTCTTTTCTATACAGTTGCTTTTTAGTAGGCCTTTTGTTGTGTCAGCCGGGAAAACAAAGTTTGGGTTTGAAAGTTGCGGAATGTATATGGATGTATTGTGCACAGGTTTGTGGGTGTGATTAGAGAGACGAATAACATGTTCTGTGATTGTGCAGTGGTATTATAGTTGTGGTTGTGAAGGTTGTAAGAGTAAGAGTGTGTACAGATGTGATGGGTTTTGGTTAGTGATTAAGACAGTGGTGGTGTGAATAAATAAGTAGGGCCATTGTGATGTTTAGAGGAAAACAGTGGAAGACTGGTGGTGTTGAGATGGGAATAGAAAGAGTGTGTCTGTTACAATTTAATGAGTAAGAGTGAAATAAATGTTGTTGATTTGAAAAGAATACTCTAGGTTAATATATAGTGATACTACATTGTTACAATAATAGAAAGATGAATACTATATTAATGTACTTACTTTGTAGGACGTGAAGAGTGTTCTTTTTTTCGGTAGCAGTCTTTGAGATTTTTCTTTTTTGCTCTACTTGTAAACAAAAGTTCATAGGTATATATGGGAATGGTCAAGTACTTTTAAAAAGAGAGTTTGTGGTTTATGAAGGTAGGAGGAGTTGTTGGGAAAAATAGTTAATAAAGTTGTGTTATGGATGATCTACTCAAGAAATGTAAGTTTGTTCTTAGAAAATGTGAGTATGTGTTGTGTTTTGGGAATTCGAAATAACAGGGCAGAAATGGGTGTAAGAAAAAGATGCATGTGTAGGTTACATTAGAGCTTCTGATTTATTTTTAAAAAGTGCTTTGTTTGTGGGGCAATGTTTTTACAATGTGTTGCCCTTGGTGAGACAAATCCTTAAACTGATGTTGTTTGCATTTTGGGACTTGTAGTTCCACATTTTCCATTATAAATCCTGGACTACAAGTTCCAGATTACACGGAAAAAACAGGACTGGATAAGCACCTACAGAATGGAATGTGTTATGTTAGCAAGTATGCATGTACAGCCAACATATAACACTTCCACATATCAATTGCCACTGAAATATTTTATGGAAATGTTTTATATCTGCTTTTTCTTTCTTTTAGGAAAATGTTACACAGAGTGCTGATATAAGTGCACATATGCATTTTTTAAATCCATGAACATGCTCTTAAAGAGAAAATGTTTTAAACACAGAGCATTTTATATTTGTCATTAAATATAAATGTCACACTTTTGAATATTTTGAATAGTTTTATAATCAGAGAAATGGAATTACAAGTCACAGAATGCAGTGAAACAAATGAAGATGGTTTAGTACCTACTGATTGCAATCAGTCATGTTGGCAGGTATGCATGTACTGACAACATATTAAACTTGCACACACCTAGTGCCACTTGAATATGTTTTACAAATGTTTTGCATCTGCCCTGCACAGGGCAGCCCTTCTACTCATTCCACTGTCATGTGTTTAACACTCCCTCATTGGCTGCTTTCAAACAGTTTTGCATCCATCTGCCGATCACATCCAAAAACTCTACACCTAGCCCTGTGATCTCAATTCAACACTTAAGTTGTACACTTGACCACTCAGAGTGCATATCCCCTGTTAATTACAGCCATCTGCATCAAAAACAACTGTTAATCTCTACAATATTTCTATCAATACATAGGTATGCTTGTTTTATTTTAAGTATATTCTGCAACCCAAATATAGGGTTCCCAGTGGTCAAAGTGGTCTGCAACACAAATATAGGGTTCCCAGTGGTCAAAGTGTACACAAAGAAGAAGTGGAACTATGTTCTCTGTTGGCCTGCCCCTGCTCTCCACAAACCCATTGCCATTCCCCTCCCACGTGCATTTCAAGCCACCAAGCAAACACACCTGCTGTTTAAGAGAATGTTCAGTGCAGTGCATTGAAGTGCAAGTCTCAACTTCTTCATACACTTTGATTTTAAAATTAAACCATTCCGGGAAAATGTTCTTTTTAAAATAAAAGTATAGGAACAGTAAAACCTTTTTTCAAAGTACAGGAGCACCGCTCCCAACCGTTCCCACCCACTTCGACCACTGAAGGTCCCTGCTACTTGCCCTGCAATAACCATCACAATAATCACATTCTCTTGTTTAACCACCCCAGCGAAATCCATGCATTGCAGCATTCAGCAACAGCCGACATCAAGCAGCAAGTACTTACAATTCTGTGCATTTCAAAATGTTTCTTTTTAGGACCAATTTGATCAAAGTCAAAAAAATAATATGTACATTCATAGCAGCACTCGGTAGTCTGTGAACAGCACATGCCACATGAAGGTGAATGGGTCTGCAGAGACCGTGCACAGCCGTAATGTCTGCAGACACCAGAGGATCAGCCAATCAGCTTTCCTGGGTCTAGTGTACAGGAATAGAGGGTATCAGGAGTTTTGTTTGGTGAGAGCACTGAAGATGGCTATAGCTAAGTCAAGGAGGCTGAAGGTCTATTGTGAGCAGTGTGAATTGGCTGAAAATCTTGGATTCCATGAATTTGAAGTGTCATGGTATGCAGTGCGAGGAATGAAGTGGGCTGACTTACTCCTGTTTTGTAAGAATATGGTTCCCTTAAAACATACAAACATCATTGCTGTTCATTGCGGAGGGAACAGTTTGGGGTGTGTTACCAGAATTTCATTACAGTTTGCAATGAAGGATACATTTGGAAAGTTGACGGAAATATTTAAAACATTTTAAAAATTATGTTTTCTCAAATTGCTCAGAGACAAAGTTGGATGCGTTGGAATTTATTTTGTCTGCAAATTGAGCAAAGTGAAAATTGAAAAAAGCTGTGGGTGTTTTTTTGCGAGATGTTGCCATTGCATCTTTTCATAATGAAAACATTAAGGGGGTAATTCATAGAATTAAGTGCACAAGTGGCGCATGCGGCTTGCGCACAGTGTGAGCGTGCGATAGTCTGCGCCAACCGCATGCGCCAAAATCCATTTCGGCGTACAGCGTATTCATGGATTTTAGCCACCAAAAGCAGCCGCAGTGCCGAGTGGCGCAGCGACCCTGCAGCAGCACCAGTAACGCCCCCAAGAACGCCCCTCGCGCAAGGAAAAGCCATCAAAATCCCCAATCTAGCGCAAAGGGCTGCGCTAACCATGGACCAGTATACAGGGCCGCCACACAGCACACGGCAAGCAGGGAACGTGTATAACTGGGGTTCGCGGGAAGGTTCACCCGTGATTTCAGCACGGTACGTGTATTCCTGGGGAGCGGGGAAGTTTAACACGCAATTTCAGCAGGGTACGTGTATTACTGAGGTGCGGGGAAGTTTAACACGCGATTTCAGCACAGTACGTGTATTCCTGGGGTGCGGGGAAGTTTAACACGCAATTTCAGCAGGGTACGTGTATTTCTGGTGTGCGCGGGAAGTTTAACAAGCAATTTCAGAAGGGTACGTGTATTTTGGGGGTGCAGGGGATTCCTACACGTGAATTGGCAGTGTGGGCCCTCCCAGGTGTTCCCTCTACACCCTCCACGGCCCCTGCAGGCAGACCACACCACAGGGGACTACCCTGCACCCCTGGGCATGTCCCGCAGGCAGCCCATTCACCATGGGCATGCCCCCCCAGCCAAGCCACATGTCACCTTGCACTAGTGATCACCACGCATTACCCCCTTGCACCCTCACCCCCCAGCTGTGCAGGGCACCTGCCTGCAGGCCCCCACTCATGTCTCCCAGCACCCCCACCCCCCAGTAGTCAGGGGCACCTGCCTGCAGGCCCCCAATCATGTCCCCTTGCACTCCCACCCCCCTGCCGTGTGGGGCACCTGCCAGCATGCCCCCACTCTTGTCCCACTCATGTCCCCCTGCACCCCACCCCCCAGCAGTGCAGGGCACCTGCCAACAGGCCCCCACTCATGTCCCCTTGCACACCCACCCCCCAGCAGTGTGGGGCACCTGCCAACAGGCCCCACTCATGTCCACTTGCACCCCCAGCACTGAGGGGCACCTGCCAGCAGGCCCCCACTAATGTCCCCTTGCACCCCCACCCCCTAGCACTGAGGGGCACCTGCCAGCAGGCCCCCACTCATGTCCCCTTACAAACCCACTCCCCAGCACTGAGGGGCATCTGCCAGCAGGCACCCACTCATGTCCCCTTGCACCCCCATCCCCCAGCACTGAGGAGCACCTGCCAGCAGGCCCCCACTCATGTCCCCTTGCACACCCACCCCCCTGCAGTGCGGGGCACCTGCCAGCAGGCACCCACTCATGTCCCCTTGCACCCCCACCCCCCAGCACTGAGGGGCACCTGCCAGCAGGCCCCCACTCATGTACCCTTGCACACCCACCCCCCAGCAGTGCGGGGCACCTGCCAGCAGGCACCCACTCATGTCCCACTAATGTCCCCTTGCACCACCAGCAGTGCGGGGCACCTGCCAACAGGCCCCGACACATGTCCCCTGTACCTTCACCCCCCAGCAGTGCGGGGCACCTGCCAGCAGGCCCTGACACATGTCCCCCAGCCAACACGTTATCACAATCTAGATCCCTGGCCCTTATGGCCAGCCTCCACATGCCAAAGACCCACCCAAGTATTGCATCCACCCACATAGAAATGCCGATTACATGACACAACCCCAATGGCAAGTATGTAAATGAAGACATGTCCCTCACAGACACACAATGGGTGCAAGTGAATCTCAAAACCCATATCATGACATGCATGAAACCAATGAGATAATACCACACATCGAAGTTTGAAGAAAAAAATGTATTAAAAGCAACATGAATGGAATTAAAATCAAACAAACAACAATGGAAATTAAAAAACAAAAGCTGCGAGTCTGGAAAATAATGAAAAACAACAAATCATAATCCAAAGGAAAGGTGTCCAAAGTCACAGTTCCAAAAATGAAATCCAAGGGAAAAACAAAAGTGAAAACCATTGCTCCATGGGGAAATCCAAACAAAAAAGTAGAATCCAACAGTTAAATATATACAGATGAACAATCCAGGGACCATGATCCCAAATGAAGAAATGAAACCTATCAAAAACTCCTACCGAATAACAAAAACTATATACAAAAATGTGGTCCATTGTCCAAAAGGTCCAAAATAAAGAAAAAACCAAAGGAAATCTAATACTAACCAAATAACTATTTACAGGGGCAGCGGGCAAGTCCAACGGCTCACATGTTGATGTTCCGGGCCAGGGCATCATCAAACTCCTGCTCAATCTCCCAGAGGCAGTCCTCTTCCATGGCCCCGAGGGTTCACATGGATGATGACATCTGGAACTCCAGGTCCCTGCGAATGGCCTCGAGGCACTCGGCCAGCCTCAGGGCCCTACGCATAGAGTTCTCCGCCCTGACCATCATGAGCCGTGCATCTTCCGCCCGCTGCCGCTCCGCATCTATCGCATGGTCCAACCGCTGCCACATGGAAGACACTTCCCATCCAGGGTCCTCCTGCCCTCCGGCCAATGCCTGCCCCTCCGATGTTGATGGCCCTGAGCCATCATTGCTCCCACCTACAGCCTGCTCCTGCTGCTGCTGTCCATGTGCCCTTTCCGATGGTGCCTGCACATCCTCCATCTGCTGATCTCCAGTTGTGGTGTCCACCCCTGCTGGACCGCCCACTCCCGACTGTGGCAGGGATGGGATCTCCACCAAGCTGACTGTGTTGGTCAGGCCAGGTCCACAGGGGGCCCTGGTGGAATCTGGGCCGGAAGACGATGTGGAGAACGACCGGAGCATAGCCTCCACAGAGGAGGAGAGGTCAGCCAGAGTGCGCGTCACATGTACGAACCCTCCGACCAGGGCCCCTCCCAGCAGTGCCACGTCACAACGCTGCTCTTCGTGATGGCGTGCGTTCTCCGCCCAGGAAGAACGCACGTCATCAAGAATGACATGTGTGCGCAACGCGACACCCACCAGGATGGATCCCATACGGTTGCCCGACCCCTCGCCCGCACTCTCCCCTAACTGTGGACGGGCCTGGGACGGGGCCTCGCTGCTGGTGCATGATGGTGCAGTCACAGGGTCAAGGACAGCGACATGCACAGGCTCCTCCGCGGTGACCTGTGCTGCCTCCTGACCCTGGCCCTGGACTGCACCACTTGCACCAGTGGTACTACCCCCACCAGGCCCCATGTTCAGCTCAGTAGTGGGCTTCTCCTCCTCTGTGGAGACCACCAACCTGGATGTCTCCACACCGTCTTCCACCATTGGAAGCCCATGTGGGAGCTCACCCGGCCCTTCCGCCACAGCCGTTGAGGCAGACGCAGCACCAGCCCCCTCGCTCCCGGATGATGGGAATTTCTGGGAGGGTGGCTGGGCCTTGCGTCGCCACCCAGTGGAGGCATCCACGCCACTTGGCTCCACAGCACCGTCTCCGCCCTCTTCTTCACTTGACGCTGCATAGAGGGAGACATAGAACACAAGCATCAGGGCACAGTACAAAATACCCTAGACAGGAAGCAATAACACATGAGTGGCACTGTCAAATGTCACTTCCATCCTGTCATTCCACAACACATGGGTGAATGCACACAACACACATGCAGAAACAGTCCGGGCGCCTGCAATCAACATCAACATCCATGTAGAAGGGCCCCTGTAAACCAAGATGTTTCCTTCAAAGTCACATGCATCCATGGCGTTTCAAAGTCACACACACACTTCTCAGGCACACACACACACACACACACACATGTGCACCATACATGTACATGACATCAGCACCCATTCCTCACCCCCCCCTTCATCTCCAGGAACAGAGACAGCCATGCATTCATATGTGCATTCCACATAGAGCTCCCCATGTTGCTTTAAAAGACATGCACCAACCATGTGGCTCACACATAACTGGTCTCACATGCATGACCATGATGTCCCTGCACACACACATCCATACATGGCCTATGTCACACATACAGGCAAGCATCAGACTACCAGCACACTGCAACATGCCCTGTCTCACACAGCAATGCTTGGCCACTCAACTCCAGACGGGACTGCCTCCCAAGGATCTGGGCATGGAGCGCTGGGCCTACGCGTTCCAGGACCATCATCTGGATGGCACTCAGGCGTGCCTGGCCCTCCTCCGCGAGGTGCCGGGCCTTGTGGAGGGTCCTGGACCTGAAGTCCTCCCAGCGCTTCTTGACGTGCTTGATGTCGCGGGTTGCCACCCCCTCCGCGTTGATGGCAACCACTACGTCGTCCTAGATCCTCTCCCGTCCTTCCTTGTTGGCACGTGATGTTCCAAAGAGGGCATCATAATGCCCCAGGACATGCTCCACCAGGACACCAACTTCGGTGGCAGTGAAGCTGGTGGCCATCTGCCTCTCTGGCTGGGGGTTGCCAGTGGTGCCAGATGGTGTAGTGCCCGACATGGCAACCCCAGAGGCAGGAGTTGGTGGGCAACTGGGTCCTGGGGCTGAGCTGTGGAGCGATGGAATCCCAGTTGGGAGTCTTCTGTTCCAGAAGGGGTGGACACAGCAACTGGACGCCTGCAGATGGCTGACGTGCAGGCGCCAAATAGCAGGGCACGTGGGCAGCAGGCAGACAGGCAGCAACAGATGGCTGGTGGGAGCGTGCTCGGAGCTCTGGGGGGCAGGAAAATGGCCTTTTGGGCAGGAGCGTGGTCTTCCGTGTGTTTTTATGTGGCCAGCTTGATACGGAGTGATTTGGCACGTGAAAAATGTGCACGTCAGCATGTGATTCGAGGAAAGGCCCCTAGCGTGTAAGCGGGTCAGCACTCGTACGCGCTATCATAGGACCAAAGGCCCTTCAAGCGTAAGCGCCTCTGTGATGTGACGCGCGGGGGCATGCCCGGGCGTTTCCCTCGTGACGTTAGCATAGTGGTTCAGCGTGTGTGAAAAAACTGCACGTCCACATGTGAATGCGTGTAATCTGAGGAAATACCCATGCGAGTAAGTGACGTGACGCGTGCAGGCCTTTCCCTCAGCACGGTTTAAAGGTGAGCGGGGGCAGCAGTTCGCTGTACGTGCCTTTCGTGGAGACCGACGTGTGTTGCTGCTTCCTGTTGTTTCGCGCGCCATCACAACTTCACATCTATCAAGGACGTATCTCTTCTTTTGGCGGGGGTATTGGCTACGCGTGTTTTTCTGCATCGCGGTAGTCAGACGGTGAGTCGCACACGCTAATTTTCTCACTGCGGGTGCCCCTGTGTATCGCACCCATTTTCGAGGTCATAGTAGCCTGCGTGTCCCACGCGTACGCGTTATTCGTGTTACTGGGTGCCACCGTGTACTGCAGGAGGTTGATTCCACGCACATAGGCTGCATGGTTGTGTGCACGCTTTTACTGCAGTTTTGGGGTGCCTGAGCGTTGCGTGACCCGTCAAACATCACCGGGGTCACATACAGCCTTGCAGGTGCAGGGGGGCTGTTAAAATCTTGCTTCCCACCCCCATCACCCCAATTGCCCAGGTCAATTGTGGTGTACACCTCCAATTGGCACTACTCCATCTGTGCCGGCACTATTACATCTGTGCCATGGTTGGGAGGACACCAAAGGTGAGGGGCGCCTCAGCTGGGCGTACTCCTTGTGGCGAGCATGGTCAGGGACGTGGCCGTGGTGACCAGGGAGTAGGGGGACTCCAGGGTGTCCAGGGCGGCCACAGAGGGGGAAGAGGCAGGGGTGTGCCACTTGAGCACAATGTTGTGCCATGTGTCGGTGCAGTCATGCCACCACCCCGTGTGGTTCTGGGAGATGCAGCTTCTGCATCTGGCACTGGCACCCGTGTGACCCGGCAGTCCGTTCCATCGACTGCCACAGGCCCAAGGGTAGTGGTAGCTGCAGGTGCAGCTGTGGACACCGCCACCCAGGCTCATGGTCTGCCAGCGCAGGCTGTGTTGGCACTTGAGGAGCCCTTGGAAGATTTCCAACAGGCCAGGAGGGAAACCATAGGGGCATGTAGGGCTGCTCTGACCAAGACACATGTCCCTGGGGCAGTTATGTCATCTGCTGCCCCGAACAGCCGGGTGTTGGCAAGTGCAGGGGCAGATGCACCCAACAACACCCCGGTTGTGAGTCTGCCAACCAGGACTATTGCGGTCAATGACTCTGCCACAGCGGATGTTGCTGCGCAGGGTCCATTAGAGGGCACCCAGCTTCCACTGATACAAGTCAGGCCTTTGGTCGTCCCTCCACCTGCCACTCCCTTGGCTCAATCCACCGAACCCACTGGCCATACTGGTCAGGGCGGCATTAGCCAGCCAGGGTCTGCGCCACAGTCCAAGAGGAGGAACGTTGCACCTGCAGCACAGGCTGGGACCCCACACACAGCCACGACCTCCTGCACGTCGAGGAAGAAGCTTTTCTGCAAGCAGGAACTGGACTTCCTCATGGACTACTTACGGGGCCACAGCCGTGACATGCTAGTGGGTGCCCATAGTCAGACTGCGGCTGCCCACCGTGACACCCACTGGAAGCAAGTTGCGGAACATGTCATTTCATTCGGCCATGACGTGCGCACGGCGCAAGAGTGCAAAAAGCGTTGAAATGACCTCAAACGCAGCGCTAAGGCTAAGCATGCCTCAAATTACAACTTGACTCTGGTGACTGGCGGTGGGCCTGCACCAGAGGAGGAAGAGCTCACTCGGCATGAGTCACTCGTTGCAGAGTTCATACCATCTGAATTGGTCGGAGTGGGAGAGATGCTGGACTTTGATGCCCAGTCCAGTGAGTGTTGATGCGTGTTTGTTGAGGACGTGGTCTGCTGGATGGTGGACATGTGGAGCAGACGGGGACTGTCCGCATCACCACTATTGCACCCTACTCACATGCTGGTTACCAGTATACCCCTCCCGTCCATGTTCCAGCTCACTGGCCCTTCTGCATGTGGCGTGGTATGACCTTCCTCTCAGCCCAGGCACAATGTCATAGCATGACTGACGTGCATGTGTCCTCTGCCTGCATGAGGGTACTCCATGTAGGCATGCTCCCTTGCCCCTCCTCCGCCACTCTGCACCCCAGTTCCACCTTTGCACTGGTCTGCTTCAATCTTGCCATTGGGTACTTTCCTGTTCATGCGTCCTTTGTACATGCTAACTTCCAGCGGACAATCTGCCAGACATATGCTGTGTGGTACAGCCTTAGTACTGGATTCAGGGTATCTCACTTGTACTGTGCATATGTCAGATGCCCCGCAGGGACATGAGTGCCCATTCATGCTCCATGTGCATTGCACGCATGCCCCTATGTGTCCTTGACTAGATGATCACTGTAATACAAGTCCTGGGTGACATACATTGCATGGCATCTCATCAGCCTTCCCATGTCAACTGTGGCTCAGTACTGCGTTGCACACATGTTTAGGGTCTGACAATCTGTGTGGGTCACAGGCTTCAGCCTGTTTAATGGACAATGACTCTGTCCAACTGGTGTAGTGTCTTCCTCACACGTGGGCGGCCTCCAGAGTTTTCATCATGTGTCCTGCTTACTGTCCCATCATCATTTGCAGTGTTGTCACTTGAATCACATTAAGCTGTTGATGCCAGTCAACACTGCCTGTCAATACACAGGTCTATGGTCAGCCTTTTGATACCATGCTAGGCATCCCTGCTTTTGCACTTGGGTGGAGGGGTGCTATGCTACCCATTGAATGCACATTGCACGTGATGACTGAATTTGACCTTGCACTGCCTTCACATTTCCTGACACACACCATGAAGTCTTTGTACATATAGATAGTGAGTGACATACACATTTGCTCCACTGCATAGATCCACTTCTATGCAAACTGCCACCTTTCAACAAGTCTGATCACAGAAGCAATTCAAAGTTGACCCAGCATGCATGCCAGGTTCTATTTTTGTGTGTCAAATGTCTGCCTGATGTGTTTGTTGTCGGTGTGTGTGTGTGTTGTGTGCTTCTGACATATGTAGTGACCCTTTTTCTATATATTTCTTTAAGATGATGACACAATGGAGCTGGAGGATGGTGTTGTCATGCCAGACACAGGGTTGTTACCACTACATCAACCCGGCACAAGTGGGGGTCGTGGGGTGGTAGGCCACGAAAACCCCCAAGTGCTACAGTCCATCTTGTCTCTGGCTGCCTATGAGTCCAGCCCTGATGACGACTCTGACGTCCATGTCGAGTTGGATGAGCATCAAGTCCATGTGTCAGGGGTGAGTGATTCTGATGTGGACACTCCTCTGTCCGCGACACCTGCACTGAGGGGTCAGACAGTCTTGGTACCTCTGCCCGTGGTGGATCGGGATGCAGGGTCACCCTCCACACCAGTCACTGATGTGCCTGGGACATCACGTCGACAGGGGTATGTAGTCGTGCAACCCCGGGTGGTGCCGCACAGCGAGGACACCCGGTCCTTTGATCCCGCAGGGGTCAAGCCCAGAAACGCGGTCGCCGCGCGCAACCGCAGTATACTGAGTGGGAGCAAGACATGACTGCCAATTCAGAACGGCAGGGGGCAGCAATGGAGATCATCACTGAGAGCATGGAGCGTGTGGCCCGATCTGTGCTCCCACCTGCTAGGCAGTGCTTCTCCAGCAGCAGGCGGCACGGTCCACGGCCCGCTCGCTCAGGCTGGGCATGGCAGCCTCAGACAGGGCATGCCAGGCTGAAATGTCTTCTCTGCGTCAAGCAATTGCTGCTCACGAAGAGCCGCAAATGGAGGCCCTGAGGGAGGAGTATGCTTCCCTCAAATCCACTCTGGGTGTCCTTCTGATGTCCCAGAGGCAGCGGGCAGAGGAGAAGTTTGCACAGCTTGAGCTTACCATCTCGGCTGAGCTGCAAGCTTGCCGGGAGGTGCAGCGGTTGTCCAGCCAGGCCACGTGCTACCTTGCAAGAGGAAGCACGTGTATCACATGAGGTTCTGCATCCAGACCTACGTCACATCGCCACACAGAACCAGGCTCACCCGTCCTGCAGACTTGCTGCCATCGAGGGGCAAGCTGCAGCTAGGCGTGGCCAGGCTACTGTGCCACATCCTCCTTTCCAGGATGAGCTAGACTCGGACGACCATCTATCTCCCACATAGGTCTGGCTGTGCAGGCGTTGAGCCCATGGAGTTTTTTTTTTTTTGGCTCAGCATCATCGCATGTGGGTGTTGAGCAGCACTCCTGGGTGCCCCCCCCCCCCCCGGGTGGTATGTGGCCATTTTTGATTTTTCTTTTAGTTTAGTTAGTTAAGTTTCTGTTTGATAGTTAGTTTAATTAGGTAATGTAGATTTTTCATAGTTAGTGTAATTAGTTAATATAGTTTAAAATTTCTTGTCTATTGTGCTTTCATGTGATGGTGTGGTGCTTTGTGGCTTTTGAAAGCATCCACTGTCTGTTTCAGCTGGGCCCTTCAGGCTTGTCTTGTGTATGTGTTTGCTGCTTGTGGTCCTTGACTTACATATGCCACTCCTGCTTCCCTTATCCATGGGCTCGCAAGGATGGTTCGGTGTAACAGCCTATTATACAAGGGCTTTGGACTGTCATATCTGTGGCATGTCTGGTGCTGTGTAACTTGTGTTAACACCCCTAGTGGGGATGATTGCGGTGTTATTGACCACTGTTCTGCTTTTGCTAGATGGGGTGTTTCATGATTAATGTGTACATTCATTGCTATTCATTGTGTAGTATGTTTCTTATCTTTACTGTACACGTGCTTGTTGCAATTCATTCCGTAGATAGTGTGTTCCACACTTTGGATGTGAAAGACGGACTGATGGTGTGATTTCTGATGTACGTCTCTGACATGGTCCAGTAATGAGATGCCTGAAGAGACACACACAGATGACTCTAAAGCATTAATCATGTGTTTCATGCCCTTTCTGCAGGGGGATGAGCCTCCAGACCACCTTTGCCAGCAGACATGGCCCATTGGACATCTGGATTCTGGACACGTTTGTTGGTGCCCACATGCACATGTGTGAGCAAGCAGAGGCACAGGGATTGCAGACATACATCCTAGAACTGCTGACATGTTTCAAGGGTCTCCAGGCAAGGTGAGCAGCAGGGGGGGCCACAACACAGCAAAGCTTCCACCAGGCCAGTTGCACATGCAGGCTTAGTAGCAGCACTGACGGTGAGCTTGGACGAATATTGGTGTTGAAGCGCACAATACAGCTCAGATGTGTTGGTGGACTGATGGCTAGTTGATTGTAAGGTTGTCTGGGGCACCTGCAGGGGCAGTGGCACATACCCTCCGGTCCACCATGGGACATTGAGGCACTTGTATCACCCTTGTAGCCTTCTGAGACATTGAAAGGAGCTGCTCACAGGACATACAGCAAGGGACAGACTCGGGTGCAGTGCATTTCATTTCCATGTACATTTTGAAACATGCACTGCCTTTTTTTTTCGGTCATGGTGGGACACAACTTTTTCTGAATTCATACCTTGCTATATGCGTCTGTCTGCTTACCCAGGGAACATTGCATGTTGTGTGAATCGTGACACATTGGTGTTCCATTTGCCACGCACCCACCGGCGCCTGACTTACTGCATTGACTGTGTATGAACCATCACAGGGGGAATGTTACGTATGGGTACTAAGTATCCACACCAGATTGTCTGTTTGTAGAGAAGTTTGTTGCTATGGGGCATGTTTGGTGGTGTGTTTGTGTGTTATGGGCAGGCACAGATTATTAACTGTGGCTCTCTTTGCAGCATTGAAGTGCTCCTGTAACCGGACCTGAGAGTGCGCAGGCAGGAGGCTAGCACTCAAAACCAGAGCTGAGTGTCTTGTTGTTTTTCTTTCAAACTGCTCTACATAGGCTTGCTGGGGGGTACACTGATGCATGGATGAATGTGTAATTCAATTTGGTATGTTTTTTTCCCTAATCACCCCGAGTCCTATCCAATTCTAAACCCTGTACCCTCTACCCGGTGTTCCTGCTTCCCGTACCTATCCAACCAACGTTCCCTAACCCTCTTTCCCCACTGGGGTTGCGGATGCATGTGTAAGCCCCAAGCTTGCATGTGCCAAAACCCTAGAGGGGGTGGTTGGTTCGTGCCACCCCTGCGCCTGGACTCCGGAAGGCCCTGACAATGATGTACAAGTTTGTTATGATTGTGTATTTGTTAATGCAAGTACTATATTTTAGTGCATTCCCTACTTACACATGTCATTCCTACTCCCCTCTCCTGCCCCTCATTCCAGTTATCCAGTATGCCAACGCCTGTCCTGACTGCATATCCCTGACCCTCCTTCCCCACCAGGGTCTCAGAGGCCTGTGTGAGTTTGACCTTGCAGGCACCCAGGCCACGGTGGGGGTGGTTGGTTCGTGCCACTCCTGCGCCTGTACACGGGAGCTGTGACAGTACACATCTGTCCGTGGTGCATCATTCTTTGTTATGTACCACACATGGTTCACATCCTGTTGTGACATTGTTTTACTGTGCTACCTTGGTTGTTACATCATTGTGGTAGTACTTGGCCTTTGTGAGGTACTGCTACTTCAAGTCATCTACTGGAGGCTGTTCTGGTTCGTTTTTCTGCCTTGGATTTTGTGTCTTTGCAAATGAAGGTGGACTCTGAGGGTGCAGGCAACCTTTTACACACAAGGTGGGAGATGCTGACGAAGGGGAAGGGTGATCCTGTGGCCAGGTGAAATTGAGGGTTGAAGGCTCCATGACCAAGGTGCAGTTGTTCAGTGTGACATGGTCATTTGTGAGGGAGGGGGGTGTTTTGTTGTTGATAGTTGCCTTGCCCTGCAGTGTGATGGGAACACTGACATTGTAATTGTGATATCCTATGTACATGATGTGTTCTGCTGATCAATGCATGTTCATGTGTTGTATTTACCTTTAAGGTGTGAGGGGATAGTTGTGGTTTGACATGCTGGGGTGTACACATGGTGAATGTTCACATGTGATGTGTAGAGGACACTGATGGTCACTTGATTGCACATGCATATGTTGAGTGCATGTCCTTACTGACCGGCACACTCGCACTATGATGCACTACATGTACAACCACCCTTCGATATCCATGTGTACACTCTGTTTGCCTTCTGCTGCCCACTGTATCCCTGCAGCACATGTTCTGTGACCAATTATGGATCCTGTACATGCTTAATTTGCTTTTTGATTCGGTTTGTCGCTTAGATGTGATGCTCAGGGTGTGCATCACACACAATGGCTGTTCACTGTGCTGTGCGCTGAGCAGTGTGTTGCAGGAGTTGGACACAGCACACAGAAGCTGCAGTATTGATTTTGCAATGCACAATGTGCATGTAGACAGGCATTCATTGTTATGTTGTGGCTACTACTTTTGTGATGCATTTGGGAATGACTTATTTTGGGTGGGAGGTTGTTGGTCAGTCATTTCATCTGATTCCATGTCAGGCATCTTTGTCTGATGCCAATTTACATTTTTCACATGGCAATGTGTACCTTATTGGTACTGTGTTGGTGTATGGCGATTGCTTGCCATGTCATGTTGTGGTGTGGGGGGGTTTGAGTGACATAACAGTGATGGTCATGGCCTGTTTTGCAGGTGGGTGTGATTTACACCTTGCATGTCAGTGTCATTAGCTTCTTGAAGCAACGAGCTGGGGGTAGATCTCTCTCCGCCGCAGGGGCCTCCCTCTGGAACAGCCTTCCTGCCTCCCTGAAACTTGAGGAGAACCATCTCTGGTTCCGGAAGCACCTGAACACCTTCCTCTTTGCTTCTGCTTTCTCTCTCCCTCTCCCTTGCTAATTTCTTCACTGAAACTGCACTGAATCTGCAACTGGGCCACTCTCACCGACCTCAGTCCTTGGCCCAGCCACTCTCCACTTGCACTGCCTCCCTGGCAACCCCTGCACTGCGGGACTGTCTATGTATCCCTACAGCCCCCCCTTCCCAGCACTTGTCTGCACTTACCTTTGCACTTGCCACCAGCTGGCCTATTTATTTATTTTTTATTCTACTTAACCTGTACTGCACTCCCCTCCTCCCCTTCCCCTTGCACTTTTCCCTTCCCCCTACCCCTGCACTTGCGTGATCTAAATGAGACCTGGCCTAGTAGGATTGTTGTCTGTCTTCCCCCCTCCCTGCCTCGTCGCGCCTTGAAACACTTGTGTATAGGCGCGTTACAAATGCCATATCATATCATATATCATATGTGTGCCTTTTGGTCACACAGGATAGCTTCTGTTTAAGTAGCTAGAGATGCACACAATGTGGCACTTCCATGGCAACAATCTCAGGGTGGTAAGGTTGTGACAGTTGACTGTCTCTTTGTCATCATCGATTGTCACCTGGTATGTGCCAGGCATGTGTGCACTCCGCAGGGTTGGGAGTTTAGTGAAAAATGTGGCCACAAGCTGGGTCCGGCCTTCCTCGCCACGTGCCCAATCCCCTCCCATGGGCAGCGCCTGTGCCTGTGGTTGGGGATTTGGGGGCACCACCATGTCCACCGGTACGCCCTGCCGTGTTGCAACATTGTGCAGGACACATGCTGCCACGATGATCCTGCACACTACTGGGGGTGCATAGAGTAGCTGCCCGTCAGAGCGGTCAAGGGAGCGGAAGCGTGACTTGAGCACTCCGAATGTGTGCTCCACTATGGCCCTGGTTGCAATATGGGCTGCGTTGTATCTTACCTGGGGTGGTGCGGTGGGGTTCCAGATTGGCGTCATCATGTGGTTGCTCAGAGGGTAGGCACTGTCCCCTGGGGAGGTGAACATGGTTGTGATTATTGGGGTTTGTGTATTTGTGTGTGTGTGACATGCATGCATGTGCAAGGGCATTTGTACTCACCTAGGAGCCATGTGTCACCATGCTGCCCAGCTTCCAGGGCCCGGCTCAGGGCAGACATTCTGTATATGAAACTGTCATGGGTGGAGCCAGGGTAGTTTTCATAGACAGAGGTGATGATTCCCTTTGCATCGCATACCACCTGTACGTTGATGGAATGCTAGTGCTTGCGGTTTCGGTAGATGTGCTCAGTGGCACTAGGTGGACGTAGGGCCACATGGGTGCAATCTATGGCACCAAGCACTTTGGGGAAGTGTGCCACTCTGTAAAAATCCAGGACAACGGCCTGCCTTTCTGTGGGTGTTCGGGGCATGTATATGTGCCTGCGGACTGAGGGGCGCGCTGTCATGATTGCCAAGACCTGGTGTAGGCAGCGAGACTGCATGGCCTGTGAGACCGTCTCCCCACTATGGCAGTGGTCCGCTGAAATGACCCAGTGGCCAAAAAATGCAGGACATTGAGCAGCTTCTCCAAGGGGCTCAATGCTTGGGAGCAAAGGGTGGGGGATGTAAGGTCGTCTTCCCACTCCCTGACCAGGTCTAGGATGATATGAGGTGGAAACCTATACCTGCCGTAGACCTGGTCGTCAGGCATCCCAAAAAGGCTTGTCCGTGGTGAGAAAATGCATGCCCTGGCTATTCTCCTCCTCCTGCGGTGTCTCACGATCAGTGCTGTGACAAATGGGGCATTCATCGTAGCTGTATATACGTGTATGTTGTTTGCACACACTTTTATACTGTGCGCGGGGACGCTTCCGCCTGCCTTCGTGTGGCGGACGCGTTGACGCCTGTGCACGTCTTTTGCCGTGCGCGGGTTTCCCGTATTCGAATCCATGAATACGGGTTGTTCGCATGCGTGTGGGCGTTCCGTGTAGTTCCCTGCAGTACTTCCCCAGGTATGCCTTCTTTTTCACGCGTTGTTCCCCATTCCGCGTGTTACGCCACTGTTCCGCCCACTTTTGTTGTGTGCGCCGTGCTATGTGCGCTTTTGCTGTGCACGTAGCGCACGCCGTTTGATGATGTATGTGCCCAAGTGCGACATGCATGAATTTGGCGCCCGACCAGCGGGAAACTAGCGCAGAGCCTTCCTTGTATCGCACGCGTGCGAGTGCGCGTGCGCTTGATTTCTCACTCTTGCGCCACCTTGCGCCTGCTTGCGCTGGGATTTTCGGCACACGTTTGTTCCATGAATCGACCCCTAAATTTGATATTGTCAACATTTTTCTAAAAGATGGAGTTCATCTAACTGATGTGGGTAATCTGATTTTTCCAAGTATGGATTCAAGTATTTGTTAGAAGTTGCATTAAATAAAAATGTAAAATAGAAAAAAATATTTAAAAGTCAAAAAGACTAAAAAAGTTTATTTTAAGAGCCACCATTCTTGAACGAAAAACAACTAAAATTAATTTCATTCCCCAAACAAACACCTGGAATTTTCTAGATGTCTGTGGACTACCTCGCTGTCTGTGGACTATGCATAATGCAAAGGGTCATCTAACGTTTTTTCAGTTTTATTTGTTTAACTGTGAACGGTGCCTCCTACAGGAACTGTTTGCTGTGTGTTTTTTTGATTTTGTATGTTTTTGGGTCTTTTTTTAGATTTTTTTCCAGGAGAGAGGAGGTAACGTGGGGAAGGGAAGGGGCCCCAACCAAAGAGACAGAGGGGCAGGTGAATGGAGGAAGATGGTGGGCGGGTCTTAAATCTAAGTTGGGGGCCAGTGTTTCTTGTGCTTCACCGTGGCCTTGAAAGCACTACCAAATTCCTCCCCTCTACAGATCGGTGCTTTGCTGTACAAACATAGGACTGTGAACCTCGAAAGGTAAGGGTCAACAGAATTCTGTGTGGGTTGTGAAGTAGCCGGTGGGATCTTCTGCCCCATAGGAGTATCCTTTGTGGTGACAGGAGCGGTTGAGGAAGATGATGCAGAGGCTGACAACCTGTTTCTCCCTGAAAAAGGTACCATCTTTTTCAGAGCACCAGAGTGGTTGGATCTGGTGTGGCAGTGCATGGAGGTGGTTTCGTATGAGTAGAGTCCCAGTTTTCCATGACTCAGTACGATCCCGCACTGAGTTCATTGAACCTTCACTGCCCGAGCCTTTGGGACATCTCCAACGGTGGTGAAAAACCGCCATACGCAGGACTCACTGCAGGTGCTAGAGAGAAGCACTTCCTTTGCCTCATCTTAATTTTCCTCATCATCCTGAGCTGTATCCTCACATCCTATTCCTCTTTCCAGGCCCTGTAGATAGTGATGGGGTTGGTGGTACTGGCAAAAACATTGCCAAACCAACTAAGAATGTGTGTAGGAGCTCTGAAAGGGTAAGGTTTTAACTTGAAACACCCTAGATTGGCGGAAAGGAGTATCCTTTGTGGTGACAGGAGCGGTTGAGGAAGATGATGCAGAGGCTGACAACCTGATTCTCCCTGAAAAAGGTACCGTCTTTTTCAGAGCACCAGAGTGGTTGGATCTGGTGTGGCAGCGCATGGAGGTGGTCTCGTAGGAGTAGAGCCCCAGTTTTCCATGAGTCAGTACGATCCCGCACTGAGTTCATTGAACCTTCACTGCCCGAGCCTTTGGGACATCTCCAACGGTGGTGAAAAACCGCCATACGCAGGACTCACTGCAGGCGCTGGAGAGAGGCACTTCCTTTACCTCATCTTAATTTTCTTCATCATCCTCAGCTGTATCCTCACACCTGTTCCTCTTTCCAGGCCCTGTGGGTGGTGATGGTGGTGCTGGGGAAAACATTGCCAAATCAACTAAGAATATGTCTAGGAGCTCTGAAAGGGTAAGGGTTTAACTTGAAACACCCTAGATTGGCAGAAAATGCAATTTTAAGTGTCCACAGACACTGTTCATGGTCAGGCCGTCACACTGCATGGGTGCAGTCACATGTTAAAATTTGGGGACTTTCGCACCTCTGATGTATATCTGCGGACACCCATCGAGCGGGAGACATAGTGTGAATGCACTTGCGTGTCGGTAGCACAGGCGCGCTGTCCGCAGACTAATTCAAAGTGTGATATGCGAAAGAAGGCATTTTCAGACACCACGCGTGTCCGGGGCATCTCCATTTGGAGCGTGCACACCCTAGACAGTCGCATAGTCCACAAACTATTAATTGGGCTTTTAAAAAAAAAGATATATCACGCAACAATATACAACACATTTATAGTATTAACAATAAATGTATTTATGAAAGGGATGGTGTATCGGAATGGGAAACATAAATGGGAGAGTTTGGAATTTCTGTACAGTAACGATTACAGAAATATATATACAGATTATATATGTTATATGGACGCGGTAGCGTCCATGTAGTTATGGTTAAGTTGGTGTTTCCATAGGACAATCATTTTTTGGGTGGCTTATAACTTCACTCCCTCTGGACGAATCCTCACCAAACTTTGCAAAAAAAGTATATGGCCCACTCTGAATTATTTTTGCAAAGTTTGGAGAGGTTTGGTCCAGGGGGGGCAAAGTTATAGGGGGGCCCAAAACTTTTGTTTTTTCCCATAGACATAATGGGAAAAAACTTTGCGCACGCCTACAGCCCAAACCGTTGGACGGATTTACAACAAATTGCGGCAGGAGCAGGGGCTTGGTCCCAAAAGCATGCTTTTGCAGATTTTGTGTAAATCCATCCAGTAGTTTTTTTTTAAAAATAACCAAAATGTAAGGCAAACAAAATAGTGATATCTGCGTTCGCTCCACGGACAGTGCCCTGATTGGCCGAGTGGCTTGCGTGATGTCCGTGGACATGCAACATGTTTGCTGATTGGACAGCGTGGTGCGTGAAGCGCATCAGATTTTTAGTAGCGCCCGCCATCTTGGATTTGCGGACATCCGAGGACAGCGCAGTGAATCTTGGATTAAAAATTGTATTTAGTGGAGTGTGTTGGTGTGTAAGAGTGTTTGGGGAATGTGGGGGAGTATGAGATAGGTGCAATGTTGTATTTTTTTATGTGCTAGACGCTTTTGTTGTGTTCGATTTGTCTGCGGACAACACGGCTGTTCTGAAATGTTCGTAAATAAACAAAATGGATTCGGTGTCAAGTTGAAAGTGTTCTAAGAACACTCATGGGGTCCTGGAATGTTCGCAGGGGGTGTCCTGAAGACGTTGTCTGTATTGTTCGTTGGCAAGCTGAAAGTGTTCTAAAACACTCGCGGTGTCCTGAAATGTTTGTACATAAAGAAAATGGGGGTGTCCTGAGGACACTGTCCGTATCTTCCTCTGGCAAGTTGAATGTTTTCTTGGAGCTTCCTTGTGTCCACGGACATTAAAATGGTTGCAATGCTTGAATCTATGGGTGTGATATGCTGCAGTGGTTGTGGCTAGGGTATAGAATGTTGGGTGCATGGGCATTTGGCCATGCACCGAAGACTTTATGCCCTGGCCAAAACCACTGCAGCATATCACACTCATATGCCATGCACCCAAGAGTCTATACCCTGGCCACAAGCACCGCAGCATATCACACTCATAGTGGCTTATAACTTTGTGTCAAAAACAAATTTATAAGGAACAATGTTATAAGCCAGTATGGGTGTGATATGCTGCGATGGTTGTATTTATCATGTTATACTTACTATTTGGTTTAGTAACGGGAGTCCATGTTTTTCTTTCTGTGATAAAAGAAAATAGCATGTTAGTATTAGTGTTTTATAAAGACTTATTACATTGTACAATCAACATTTTCTTTTTTTTTTTACCCTCATATTTAGTAGATGACAAACTAGAGTATTGTGCAATTTGCTCAGTTTCTGTGTTTGTTGCTAAAATCATTGGGTCTGTGGGAGAAAAAAAAATCTGTGGTGGATTCAAAAAAAACCTTTTTCTGTTATGCTACAGTTTATTTGTTTGTTTGTTTTCACTGTTTACTTGTTTCTGGCTAATACTTTATACATTGGATTGTTCTAGTAGTTTTTGAGAGCAGTAAGATATTAGGTATTTGTTTGGATATTGTAAAATTTTGGAGTAGTTAGATACCAGTAGGCGTATTCTAACTGTTTATTTTTTGACATAATTTTGTGGTATTGATTTATCTGTTTGGATATTTCTAAATTTTGGGACAGTTAGATACCAATTAGCATATTCTGTCTATTTTTTTCTTTATTTGAGTGTTATTAATTTATCTGATTAGTTGTTGTAGCATCTTTAGGCAGTTAGATAGCTTTTGGAATATTGTGACAGTTTATATTTTTTTACTACAAGTGTACTTAAGGTTTAAGTACAGTTTAGTTATCAAATTTTTGTTTTAAGAACATTAAAAAAGCATTTGTAAGATTTGCTGGTAATCTCTGCTTTAGAGTAATGGTACTATCATTACATTCAAACCATCCACATTTCTTTTTTATATATGCAGTGTAGTGCCCTGAATTGGTTGTGGCTCCTGCATGGTAGATTATACCTATTGTTGTGAAGGTTTTCATACCAAGTGATATTTGACCATGTGTGAATCCAGTCAGCTTGCAGTTGTTTTTGGTACCATCTGCATTGTAACATAGAAGCATTAGTATTACGTATTTACTATGTGTTTGTATTACTAACGTGGAGCGATTATCTCAATTGCAGGTCGAACATAATCTACCATGGTTTGCATTTTGTACAAGTTGCTGAAATGGAACAGATTCACAATTAGGTATTGATATATATACACAAAGCGTTCATTGGGGATTTGTTATTGTGTCACATTGTTGCAGAGAGTGCATGTATGTTTCCACATGTATGAAATCTGGAAGATTTCATTTATAGGTATGTTTTTGTTTTCCAGTACTAATAGTAAGTACATTAGACATTCTTGTGGATCTTCCTGTGTGTTTATAGTGAATTTCAACATTCCAGAACAGTAGTCCAATTGTTGTTTTATTCCATAAACACTATATCTGTTGTCAGGATTGTTTGCTGCATTTCTGTGAAGTACTAACATTTGCAAACACAATGGGTCAGTACTGTGTAAGTAAATGTTCACAACAATTGGTGGTAATTGAAATAGAATATTCATTGCTACATTTATCACAGCGCCTCGATGTCCATGGGCTGCAAGTGCACTATACAAATGCGAATAAATAAATAGAATAAATAAATTTGCGTAGCAAGCTAGACCAACTATATTTGAGAGTTTAAATGGTCCAGGTAGTTCTGTATCTAACTGCTTTTTTTGGAGTTTGTCTTCCTTCTTTGAAGAAGTACCTGGTTTACTTTCCCTAATTGATTCTTTTTTGCTTGTGGCACTTGATGAAGTATTACTTTCTTTTACTCTCTTTGGAGGATTTGCAGTGACATCCTGTTGCTTTTCTGTTTGATTTATTTTTCTTTTATAATGTTTTACTTTTTGTGGAACAGAATATGTGTTTAGATGGGGAGTGTATAGTGAACGAAGTCTATTGAATTCTAAAATACAAGGAATATCAGTGTTTATTTTACTTGCATCTAAGTTGATTAGAAATAGACCGTCAAGTGTACGTAAGCGTGATAGTACTACGTAGCTCATGCCTTCTTTAAAGACTGTGTTACCAATGTCTATCATTGCTTTGTCTAGGGTAAGACCTTGTGATTTATGAATGGTGACTGCGTATGCAAGAGTTAGGGAAAATTGTTCTCTGCGTACATACATGTCTTTGAAGAGAAGGAATCGAGCTGTTGAGCGTCCTATTCTTTTTACTTCTGAAAGTTTGTCAAAGAGAATATTGACAAACTGAATTTTGTTGTCACGTGGGTATGTTTGAAAGCTAACAACTGTACCCAGTGCTCCATTAACTAGTCCTTGGTCCACGTCAAGGTTACGTTTCAGCATTACTCTGCAATTTAAGGATAATTTTAAGATCTTTTCCAAGCCTGCTGTGTTTGAGATTCATTTTTCTAAACTATTTAGTCTTGTTGTGGCTTGGTCACTCATGGGTAGTGTCATTCCATGTACATCTAGTTTGTCTGTGGCGCTAATTTCCATTATTGGTTGCATTTCTTTACTTAACATTATTTCATTGAATTTGAAACAGCTTGCAAGAGTTGGCATTAAGGCCATACAATTGACATTTCTGTGGGCTAATTGTTCCATAACATCTGTAGCACATGCATTATCACCATAAAGTGCGTGAATGTGCCGGGTTTTCAATATTGCTTCTGCTTCTTTAGAAAGTATACCAACTCTGATACTTTTTAAGATGTTGGCATAAGTGTGATCTGCAGATTGCCGCATGTTTTCTGTTAATTCTCTGTATTGGAAATGTTGCCAAAGGTGGACATTTCCAATGCTGCCAACAGTTTTACGCAGAGTTTGTGTCCTAATGTTTTAAAAATAGGCTCACCTTTTACTGGTGTCAATTGAAGAAGATCTCTGAAAACAATAATGTGTTTTCCTGCAAAGAGCTCTTCATAGTTTGTTTTGAGTACTTCTTGTAATCTGAGGTGAATCAAAGCCATTCTTTGTTTTCATGCTGTACACCATGTGCAATTTCTTTTGTTACTTCTTGAAAAATTCTACGTTGCTCATTGTTTAGGTTTGATTGTAGTATAGTTAAGTCTTCTTTTTCTTCATACTGACACATGGTGTTTTCTACTTCTATAATAGCTAATTCTTCCTCATTTGTTATTAGTGGGTCTCACAGTGGTTCTTGGCTTCCTGTGACAGAGGTTGACTACTGTCAGGAGTGTCCTTATCTAGTTGGGCTTGGAGTTCTTCTTTGTGTTGCTGTTCATTGTGCAACAATGTTTTGTACTGTGCAAAGTTTACATCAGTTATACTGCTTTCATTTGCTTTGAAAGCGTCTTCATATGAGTCATAGTTATCTATTATTTCTTCTTCTTTTCTCCATGGTTTAAATAGTTGTAGCAGGGACATGTAATATACTTCTTTATGTTGAGGAGTTTTTAATGACAATTTGATATGATTAATTAAATTTGGTTTGGTGAGTTTTACTAAGCTGCCTTGACAGTTTGTCATTTTGTATTTATGGTTTTGTTCATCAGGTTTTATATTATTTCTGTATGTATAGTTTTGGCTATGTGGTATAGACACATGGTTTCCAAAGTGGTACTCCTGTGTGGGTAGTATGTGTCCAATAAATTGTTTTTTAAAATGTCTTGGCTGTTGGGATCATGTTTGGCTATTGTTTCTATATCTTCGTATGATTTTAGAACTCTTTTTCTAGATTTAGCTGGACCAAGACTTAGCCATACTATATTTTCAGATTTACCATCCAATGCAGTACCAGTTAATCGATCAACTGCTTCATAGGATCCACATTCTCTATGGGACAGCATTTTTATGCCCAAGCTGTATAATTTCTGAGACACTGTTTTATCTGATGACAGGTCATTCCAGAGGTCTTGGAGCTCTGTCTTTTCTGATTTGGTTAAGTATGCTGTGACATATCATGCAACTGCAGTAGAATTGTCTGCAATGTACTGCACATCTATGTTTGCATTCCATAAGTGGGCAATGACTGCATTGTAAACATTGATATATTTTTCTTCTTATTTTCTTTTTATGCAATATGTATTTTTAGGTGACTTACCTTTAACACTATGTCTAACTGAAGATATGAGGTTGTTCACTTGGCCTGTATTTGTAACTGGTCTAGGGAAACCAAATCGGCATTTGGTGTAGTATTTCCCTTTGTTTTTGTATTTGCGACAACAGTATTTGCCACATTTGTGTCTTTGGAATTGTAAAACCTTTGCATGAAGATCTCTATTTGTTGATTCTGATGTAATTTCACAAGTGACATATTTTTCAATAAACTGTTAAACAGTGGCATCACTGTCTTGACCAAATTTAGGAGCATATCTAATCCATAAAAGCATGTGGACATGTGGTGGTCCTCTGGCTTGGTATTCTTTTCTCCAAAAGAAGTGTTGCGCTTCTCCAAGGGGAGGAACAGTTTATTACAAATAAAATGTAGCATAGCAATGAAGTGATGGTGAAAATATCTTGAAACATTAACAGGATCCTGAGAACAAAGTTCTCCAGGTTTTTGTTTTGTTTTCGTTTGATATGCGTAGGAAAGCATGTAAATCTTCCCATGCATATTCTGCACAACTTAATGTAACAAACCAAGTGGGTGGGCCAAGGTTTCTGATCATACAACATACATCTCCATGACGTTGAGACCAGTACTCTTTAGTACCATGCATATTTGCTAATAGATTTGTAAGATTTGCTTGCAAAACCTCATCTTTTTGTTGAACCTTTTGTAATAATTGTGTAGCTCGCATATTTTGAAAGTGTGATCCTGATTTTTATATGTGTGCAACTCCGTAACATAAAGTTGCTAGTTCACTTTCAAAGAGTAGGTGGAATATATATTCCACATTTTGTCGAAATCTGGGATCTTCAAAATACATTCGGAATGAGCGATATTCTGATGCTGATATTTGAATAGGTCTATCATCGTATATTCCTCCTTTGCCAGTAGGAAAGAGTAGAGGAAAAGCACGTGCTTCTATACTTTTTTTCCATATGCTGATTGGTGATCCTTTTGTTTGACGCATTTGGTACGTTTCCAGTGCATCTTCTATGGTGTCATTAAAGTGCAATGGATGAATTGTATAATGGTCTAAAGTGTTTGATATTGTAGCAGGACCTAGGAGCTCAAATTGACCAGCTTCTTGTGTCTCTTGAATTATTTCAGTTGTATCTTTCAAGTTTTCTTCAACATTAATTTCTTTGTAATATTCATTATTCTCTTTAAGATATTGCAGGGCTTATCTAACTTTATGTAAATCTACCAGTTGTTGCCAAATTTTTTTGTCTTTTGTAGGTACTCCATTTACCAAGATAATTAAAGATTGTTGCATTGGACGTTGCACTCATAGAGTGTGCACATTTTCTTTTAGATCTAATGGTAAATACACTACTTTTCCACAAATATCTTTCACTAATTCAGAGGGAGGTAGTTTTGTAGTTTTTGGTTGAAGGCGTATTATTGCTTGAAATGGGTGCACTGTTTGAATTATGATGCTCTCATATAAATTAAATTGTTGAAGGGGTTTTGGTAGTGGATATAATTCCAAGTTATTTGTGATAGCACGTGAAGGAGTTTGGTTGTTGTCAAGTTTTGTAGTGCAGTAACTGCAAAGTATTATGGGGTCAGTTATTTCGTATTTGTTTTCTGCTATAAGGTAGAGAGCTAATTCAAACCATCCATTTAGAATCTTCATTGTCTTCAATTTTGTACGATAGGTCTACAGTTTTTGTGTTACTTTTATAAAAAGTTCTGCTGCAACATAGACACATGTGGTTTGGTACTTCAGCTGAAGTACTTTCAAATTTTAGTATTTCTTTTTTGTATGTGTGTAGTGAAAGGTTGCATGTGCAGAAATGTTAAGAAGTTGGTTAGTTGGTTTACAGCTAATTCATCTTGTAATTGGGTTTCACTTCCAAAATATTTTGTCTGGATATAGTCGATTTCTTCTAGTAGGTCTTTTGCTGTACCATGTAGAAGAATGTTATTTAAATTGTCTAGTGCTAAAGCAGGACTTTTAGCATATTACAGTTTATAAACTAGATTTCTTATACTTGCATGATGTGCTGATATCCTTTTCATATTGATTGAGGAATTGGCGTAAAGACTTGAATTTTTTTTGGGAATGTTACACATTGACGTGCATGGCCATTTGTACACTAGATGTACGGATTCAGTTGAATGGAGGGGTAAATCTACGTTTCAGGGCATATTTTTGTAAGGAGTACTTCTTGTTCCATTATGGTTTTATTCACTTTTTCATAACCTCGACCACTGCTATGTATGGCAATTGTATTTGTTTGCTTTTGTTTGTTCGCTTCTTCATTAAAGTATGGTTCTGTGCTTGTAGTGTGACTCCATTCACCTCCACAGATATTTAAGAAGTTATTTCTGTTGACATTTCGTTTATTGAGAAGTCTTTTTTGTAATTTAGTTATCAGTTTTGTTAGTGATTTCATTCTGTTTAACACTAAAATAAATAACTTTCTTTTGAGAAGCATTGCACTGTCTATCAACGCTTCTAAGATTACTTTCCTACGATAGGTTTGAAGTGTTCAACCTGGTTTCTCTCCTGTTTTTATAAGATCTTGAAGGACTTTGTGACGGAACATTTTGGCTAAAATACTTTTCTTGGTATGCTTACTTTGTATTATATCAATATTTATAGAAGAAGTTTTATTTGTACTGATAGTTGATTTTTTGTTAATTGTTTTTTGGGTTGTTTTACTTTTTGATAGAGGAGGCTACGTTTTTGTACTAGAAACTTCTTCTGTTTCACTACATGACTGTATTAGCTGTTGTATTTCAACTTTTTTTTACAAATTCTGCTATAGCTGGATGTTTATGTTGGAGACTTTTCTTTTCATTTGCTCGACTTCTGCGTTCCTTTCTACGGAGTTGCTTTTTGGTGGGCATTCTTTAGGGTCTGTTGAAAAAATTCAGAAGGTATGTGTTGGGGTGTTCTGCAATGCATGTGTGTTGTGTGCATGAGTGTTTGAGTAAGATGATAAAGATGTATGTAATGGTGTGTGATTGTGCATTGGAAAGTACAACTACTAGGGATGGGTATTCTTGAATTAATGTGTTACTAAACTGGGGTTCAGATGACAGAAAAAAGTAAGCCAGTGGTGTGGAGAAGTATAAATAGTATGTCTAAAGCTATACAATTAAAACAGTTGTTTGTTTTACAACATTTAAATTCTAGCGGCTGAGTTGGGTAATTTGTGTGTCGAAAAAATAGGAATTTGTGGGCCATTCTGCCATTAAATCACTGATTAAGACAGGGGGATTTTTGGTCAGAATGGTGCAGAATCTCTATTTCTAGGCACAGAAATAGCATGAATTAACCTTACAGTGTGTTTGAGTAATAATTCAAATATTATGGTAACATTCTACTTACTTTTTTTCTAAAATGAGCAGTTTGCTTCTTAGTTGTTCTTTGTACTTCAAATTCGGCTGCTTCTTTTCAGGAGAATGGTCTTCACTGCAATTGTAAAAGAAAGAAATTAGTAATTTGGTTTGTATATACCACTGTTTTTAAATTAGACATAGATTTTTTTAAATGAAATGCTCCGCGCCTTCCTCAGAACCATTAAAACTATCTTATGACTAACTGTAGGAAAGAAAATATCTTTACTATGGCTTGTGAAATTCATAATGTACCACTGTATACCACTATTCCTGTAACTAAGCTTTTCCACGTAATAGTGAGTCAATGTCATAGCCTTTTTTTCCACGTAATGGTGAGTCAATGTCATAGCCTGCTTGTCCTATATAAATGTAAGTAATTATATAAATTAAAAAAATTAAAACCAATTATGTGTTTGTACAAATATTATTGTTTGAGATTAGATCATAGAGTGTGCATGTAATTTTGTTTGATTATATGTAGTCTATATATTTTATTTAAAAAATGTTAGTTTAACATTATTTGCGTGTGTGTGTGTGTGTGTGTATGAAGAAATTAAACAGTATAACGGTTTGTAAGTCACAGTTCATTTTAGGACAATGAAAAAATGATTGTAGATTCATTTTACAGATTATACAAGGTAAAAGTCGGTTAGAAAATGTGTTCATGTACTGTATAGAAAATATGCATACCTGTACTTTGTGTTCATGCATATGGATATGGACGAAGCTGCAAGTAGAAATCTTGGAGACTTGTATAGTATTTCTCGTAGATCGTGCTTGCCAATGGTATGAGACTTGTACTCTGAGAGATTCACCGTACATTTGCAGTGCTGATCTATGATGATGTAGTTACATGTAGAGGTCTTGGATTTGATTGGTGGATGGGCATGTGATTTCTTAGCTACATCCAATGAGGGAATGGCACAGAGAGTGAAGTGGAAATGGTAGAAGGGCTGTCCATGTTACGATATGTTCGCGGACAGGGCGGTAGTTCTAGGACACCGCATATTACATCTGGGGAATTTGGGGTGGGGAGGCCTGCAAATGAGATTGAATGTAGCAAGGGATTGGTCAATAAAGTTTAGTGAGTGTGTTGTGTTAGGAGAGGTTTTCTCAGATATTCTTTTTGCTGAGAGAAGAACAGATAGCTATGGCTGAGTGTTTCAAAAAACAGATTTTGTGGATTTTGGGAGACTCGTGGATACATTGGTTGAAGGTGCATGCAGAAAGCTGTGGAGTATCTATAGATCTTGGATTCGCACATGTGGAAGTGCACTGGCATGGAGTGCGTGGAATGAAGTGGTTGGACTTGCTACTTCTCTGTGAAACTTTAAAGATAGAGGAACATCCAGACATAATTGTAATTCATTGTGGAGGGAACAGTTTAGGACATGTGTCTGGAATTTCTTTGCAATATGCAATGAAAGAAGGACCTCAGAAGATCATGGACATGTTTCCAAACTCCAAAGTAATTTTTTCACGGATTGCGCAGAGACAAATGTGGCTTCGTTCTTTCTCATGTGGTCCACAAATGGAGAAAGCAAGGCGTAATGTTAATAAGGCTGTTTGTGCCTTCCTAAGAGATTTTGGCATGTCCTCTTTTCACAATGAAAATATTATGTTTCGTAGTACATATATTTTTCGCAGAGATGGAGTCCATCTTACCTATGCTGGCAATCAGATTTTTCTGAGAAATGTACAAAATGCATTGCAACATTTTTTAGAAATACAGCATCCATTTTGAAGTAGGTGTTAAGTATTTATAGTTTTTGACATACAAACACCTCCCAAAGGCTCTTTTCGGAGCCACCACTTCCTCCCAGAGAAAAATGCAATGGTTACAATAGGGTAGTACCCCAATTTTTTTTTATGTTCGCGAACTGTCCTCGGGCTTTCAAGAAATACAAAGGGCCCTGCTTTATTCATCTTCACTTCTATTTTTTAACTGTGAAATGCGGCTCTGAAAAGAGCCTTATTTTTTTTTTATTTTTGTTATTTTGTATTTATTTCTTTGGTTTTTTATACACGACACACTAGGAGAGGAGGGGAAAGGAGGGTAAAGGGGGGGACACCAACCACAGGGATAAGAAAGGGCAAGCTAAGAGAGGAAGATGTAGAGTGGGTTTTATTTGGGTAGTGAGCAGGTCTTCTCGTGCTGTGAGACGATAGTCTCAAAAGCACTCCAAAGTTGCTCCCCCCTGCAGAGTACTGTGTCACAGTACATACATAGAACTGTGACTCTCGAAAGGTAAGGGTCATCAGAATTCTGTATGGCCTGTGAGGCAGCTTGAGGAAGACGCTGTCCCACAGACGTGTTCCTTGTGGTGACAGGATCAGAAACGGAGGATGAAGTAGAGGCAATCAACCTACTATGCTCTTCGCAAGGTACAACCTGGCGAATGGCCCCAGTGTGGAATGAGTTGAGGTGTCACTTCATGGTATTGGTCCCAAAGCTGTACGAACCATGCATCCCGCGACTGAGTACCATTTTGCACTCATTGCAGGTGACATGGTTCGCACAAGCCTTAAGACCATTCTCATGAACGGTAAACAACCGCCACACCCAAGACTCACGTCTAGTGCGGGTAGTAGGGATTTCCTCTACCTCATTCTCATCATCCTCTTCTTCCTCCTCTGCATCCTCACTCCTGTTCCCCTCTTCAGGCCCTTGGGAAGGTGGTGGTGGTGGAGGGGGTGGGGGTGGTGCTGAAGCAGGTGCAGCACCAGGTGGCAGTTCTGCAGCCAGGGATGCCATCTCGATGGTGGAATCAGCAAATTGCTGGAGAAATAGCTGTGCTCTGAAGAATAGCCAGAAACACAATGAGAATAAGCTCTAGGGCGTGGTATTTATGGGGGTGCTTGTACGCGGTTCGTGGACATGCGCGCTGTCCGCTGACAGATCGATCACAAAAAAGGGTTCAAAAAGTTTTAAAAGATATGTAGAAACTCAGGATTACTATAGGATTACTACTTGTGCCATGATGAGTTTTTATGGAAAAATATTGTGGATTACTCGAAAATGTACTTTTAAATTGTTCGGGGACACGAACAGTGTCCGCATTCAGAACACGCAATCAGCATGGGCACGGTCACATGATCCCTTCGCGAACAGGTCCGCGAAGGCAGCTCCTGTCCGCAGGACACCAAATGCACGGACATTGGTTTGCGCATGCGTGTTGATGTTCTACGGACAGTGTTCGGATCCTGAATTAATTAAAAGTGCGTCACACATCAAACAAACATTTCTGGACATTGCGTATGTTCTAGAACAGTTTAAACTTGATAGCGAACACTACGGACAGATATAGTGTTCTTTAGGACACTTCCATTTTCGTTTGATTACGAACTTTTTAGGACATCAATTGTGTTCTTAGAACATTTAACTTGCTAGCGAACATTACGGACAGGTCTAGTGTTCTTTAGTACACCTCCATTTTCGTTTAATTACGAACATTTCAGGACACCAACTGGGTTCTTAGAACAGTTTGAACTTGCTAGCGAACAGTACGGACAGGTATAGTGTTCTTTAGGACACCTCCATTTTCGTTTAATTATGAACATTTCAGGACACTGCTTGTGTTCTTAGAACAGTTTCAACTTGCTAGCGAACAGTACGGACAGGTATAGTGTTCTTTATTAGGACACCTCCATTTTCGTTTAATTACGAACATTTCAGGACACCAATTGGGTTCTTAGAACAGTTTCAACTTGCTAGCAAACAATACGGACAGGTATAGTGTTCTTCAGGACACCTCCATTTTCGTTTATTTATGAACATTTCAGAACACCCGCGCTGTCCGCGGACATCTACATTGTTTTTAAAAAAATAAAAAATGGGAAGTAATTACAACACAATATAAAAATGTAACTTTATTTCACATATATTAATAATTTATGACAGAGAAGGTGAGGCAGAAACAGAAACAAAAACAGGAGAATTAGGGGTTTCAACATGATTGATATCAGGTGAAGAACGGATGTAAGTCTCATCAAAACAATTTTGGATTATGGAGAGGGTTTGGGGATAATTGACTGGGATATGGTGAGGGGGACAAGTACATGTGGGACAATGGTATGAGGTTTTTGATTTAAAATGATCCTCAACAAAAGATTTTAAATTATTAAAATTGCTCAATAATAAATCCATTATTTCTTTTAAGCTGTCAAGCATGTTTTCCATAACAGTTTCTTCAGACATATTTTCTATTTTGTGATGATCTGTACAAAAAGATATATATTTTAAATATATATAAAATAATAACACTTAAATGGTTTATATTGTAAAGTGTGTACCATTAGCTTCACTATTTTCTGACATTTCGTCATGTGGGAAGTGCTCCTCTAGCCATTCCAGAGTACGGGACATTTCTGTGAGAAAAAAAAAATAATTTTCTTTTTTTAATCTAATACAGAAAGTTTCTAAAGATATGAGTAAAATGATGTACACTTACTATTTCAGGTAAGATATGTTTTGAGTAGTCTGTAGGTCTGGTCTTGGTCTTAGTTGTGGAGTGTCTGTGAGGTAATTATGTTGGAAGCCTATTTATCTTATCTTGGTATATTCCATTTTAGAATATATTGTATTTAAATGAATGGTTAGTGTGGTATATATATGGGTTACATTTCTTATGTATTACTACATATAATATGTATGTGTACTACTTTGTGAATTCTTTTAATGTTATCTTGTTGTAATATAACAATGAAACATGCCCCCCCCCGACTTTTTAGGTAGTGGTACTGTTGTCCGATTATGTCCTCGGACATCAAAAATGTTCGCGGACATTACATTCAGTAATAGTGGTTCAGTATGTTCCATATTAGATGTACATAAAGTCAAAGTTACTATTGTTAAGCTTTGCTACTAAAATCCTATGAAATTCAGTTAAAAAACTTTGTTAAAGGGACACTATGGTTAAGTTGTGCTACTAAAAACCTATGAAATTCAGTGAAAAAAACGTTGTTAAAGGGACGTTATGGTTAAGTTGTGCTACTAAAAACCTATGAAATTCAGTGAAAAAAACTTTGTTAAAGGGACGTTATGGTTAAGTTGCGTTACTAAAAACCTATGAAATTCAGTGAAAACAATTTGTTAAAGGGACGTTATGGTTAAGTTGTGCTGCTAAAAACCTATGAAATTCAGTGAAGCAACTTTGTTAAAGGGACGTTATGGATACGTTTTGCTACTAAAAACCTATGAAATTCAGTGAAAAAACTTTGTTAAAGGGACGTTATATTTAAGTTGTGCTACCAAAAACCTATGAAATTCAGTGAAGAAACTTTGTTAAAGGGACGTTATGGTTACGTCTTGCTACTAAAAACCTATGAAATTCAGTGAAAAAACTTTGTTAAAGGGACGTTATGGTTACAAGTAAAACCGAAAAACCCTTGAAATTTTCCAGTTATTGTAAGCTAAGCTACCATAACTCGCGTCACCACCAGTGCACTGCTAAGACTAACACCCAGGACATCAAATATGACATCACAAATGTCATTGATGACCTAGTAATTAATTCCTGAGCCAAAGTGCTATTAGAGCAATTTTTATGAATTGGTGCGGAAACAGAAATGCCGACACGTGTTTCGACCCAAAACAACGGGTCCTTTTCAAGGCAAAGCGTGTGTTACTCAAACTGAATCACAATGCCCCGAGCCCTCCGTAGGAGGAAGCATAGGAGCTGTTTCTATAGCGGCTGTTTCTGCTCAAAAGTATATGAATACCAAATAGCTGGATCAAACGCTGATGCTGAAATAATGTGGTTCAATCCCAGAACATGAAGGTTAATGCGGACACTGTAACTGCAGATTCAGGGGATAGATGCCCACTACAGCCATAATCCAAACACTGTGGAAAGTTTGTGTTGTGCTTATAATCCATGCCTAGTAGCCCATTACTGTTTTAAAATATAAAGTGGCCAGCATTGAAAGCTGCAGTCATTGGCCATGGCTAAATGCCTTAGCTAGTGCCCATTAATATTTTAGAATATACAGTCGGCACAGCCAAACACAGTGGCCACTGGCTAGTATTGTGTTGAAGATCATGGCTAGTGGATGGTTAGTGTATGTAATATACATTGGGTACAGCTGAAGGCCATAGCTCGTGGCTGGTTAGTGTTGTATAATACACAGTGGGCACAGCTGGAGGCCATCACTTGTTGCATTTTATTATTTAAAAAAATACAGTGGATATGGTCAAATGATGTACAAACTGCTGATGGTCAAAGGCCATGGCTAGAGAGGATAATTTCTATATTAGAATATATAATAGGCACAGCCAAATATTGTGGCCACTGGTCAGTATTGTGCTAAAGCCCATGGCAAGTGGCTGATTAGTGTATTTAATATACAGTGAACACAACTGAAAGCTATAGCCACTGTTGAAGGTCAAAGTGTATGGTCGGTGGCCTGTTAGTGTTTTAAAATATACAGTGCACGTGGGTGAAGGCTGTGGCGAGTGTCCATGACTGAAGGCCATGATTAGTACCCATTAATGTATTAAAATATATTTGGCCATGCCCACTGACTGTGGCTGAAGATATTCCTTAATGCTGGTAACTGTTGTAATGTAAATAGTGATGTCATCAGTGATGTGATCTGTGATGTCATCACTGAGAAAATAGTCTGCACAACAGGGGGTGCAAAGTTAAGGTGGATTTATCTAAATGTCAGCGGTTTTGTTGCATTAAGTACTCACCTTAATGTCCATTCAACTAAGATTTTTCTTTGAATTTCGAAGTCTTTGTACAATGTATTGCTCACCTTAACGTCCCTACAACTAATGTTTTTTCCTCGAATGTCCAGGGTTTTGTAATTCCATACAGAATTCATATTAATAATACAGACCATCAGGCTAATGAAAATAATATATTGTGTGAAGAAAGTTAAATAAAAAGAAATTGTTCAACCACATTCACCGCCAAAAAAACCTGTTTTAAAAAAATGTAATTTACATATTTACCAAACTTTATAAAGTGTTTAGATCTATATGTACTGTTGACAAATAGAAATGTATTAAAGTGTTACAGTATCTGTGTACAAAGACTACACTCAATGTATCCTAAAATAAATATTTACAAAACTACTGGCCACATATATATGTACATATGTTTTTTGTCTAACAGCTTCATAGTTGGGGCTACCAACGATGCATGCACGGTTAAATGCGGCAATGACTGGGGGGAG
The DNA here is from genome assembly GCF_040938575.1 of Ambystoma mexicanum. Lineage (NCBI taxonomy): Eukaryota > Metazoa > Chordata > Amphibia > Caudata > Ambystomatidae > Ambystoma > Ambystoma mexicanum. The sequence goes on from NC_090931.1 coordinate 1,158,430,104, forward strand.
GTTTACCCGTGAATTCCACAGGGGATAACCATGGCAATAATGAACTCTAAAGGATATGTATTTGTTGGATTGAAAGGATCAATTAAGCGTCTTTGATTCATATATAAAGTAGGTGTTTTTATTGTCTATTTTTATAATTGAAAAGCTGGCCCTGAAAAGGACAGTTTCGAGGGATACGGAAAAAAGAGGTAGGAACTTGGAGGGTAAAACACTAGGATTCATACATTTAACAAAAGCTCAAAAGGAACACAAAACCCTTGCTGGGCAGGCGAACTGCACTCCAGATCGTGGGATGCTTTGAAAATCAAAAGCATGGGCAAGTAAAAATAATTTAGGACATATTAATTTGCATCACATAGCATGCATGGACAAACGGGACACAAGTTACGCCATGTCACCATATTACAAAAGCTATGTATATTTAGTACATTTGTTTGTGTTTTTTTTCTAAAGAATGGGTTAATAAATAATTGACACTTAATAATCTACCTAGTTTTGGCAATTGGCCGTATGTTCTGAAAGAGCCTTGCCCAAAGTGTCATCTCCCACCTCGATCAAGCTGTGATAGTTTTGCACATTACAATAAAGTTAGAAAGATCACATGCAGGCAGGATAGACTGAGGTTGAGCGTTAGGTGGTGAAAAAAAATTAGTAATTGTGTTGGAAGTCTGTGGTGCAGATGTTAAATACTGATGTGCTTTAACCTTATGTTTCACATGAGCCTTCCTGAATGAATCATATTCGATGAGCCTTTCTGTATGAATCATCCACTTCCTTTCAAAGAATGTGAACAAGATGTTGCATTAACATGAATATTCCCAAACTTTGCAACAGCTTGTGTGAAGGTCCCGGCAAAACCTTTCCACAGAAATTGCACAAGACCTCCTTGATCTCCTTTGTGCTGTGTTGGTCCGTTATGCGGAAATATTGCCAACTGTCAGCTACATTTTTTCTGTGCACTTTGCTTCTTTCACATCAATAACACTGAAGTCACTCACACCACCTCATCATCTTTGCTGGTCATGGTCATTTTAAAATACAGGACCGTAGATACAAAATAAAAACTGTAAAAATGCACTACAGAAAAGCTCTATGCCTCATAATATAATATAAACTGCAATGAATAATAAGCTAAAATAACAAAAATTGACAAACTACAAAGCACAATTCAAAGGCAAAGGTATAGGAAGAAGAAAGCTAAAAAAAGGAATAGATTAAAGGAGATACTACTTTTAAAAAGTTCCTGAAGGCTCACAATGAATTTCACCCACCAACACACAAAAACCATTGACAGTAAACAGAAAAGAGGCCCAATCCCTTTAAATGCTGTGTTCACATTGCTATGCAGCATTGCACCTGCTTTCCACTGCCCTTCTCTTGCTTAGCTGCGTCACCAAACGGCCCAATAACACACTGCTGTATATTGATGCTGCTATGCTTGTGCCGTACGATGGAGTCCGTGAATGCAAAATTACCCAATTGGACAGCCGCTTCATTGACACGGCTAGATATTTTTGCTTATGTGGCACCAGCCAATCATATCACGCGCTGCTGCTGCATGTCTACACATGACTCCTGGCCGCGGCAACAATCAAACCAATCACATGTTGCGATGTATTGATGCAGGTAAGCCCATGCCATGTGACAAAATATATGCGTGCAAAATCTCCCAATAGGACATAAAGCTTATTAAACGCAGGTACGCCTCTTTGTGCCTGATGAACCAGCAAATTACATTACACGCTACGGCTCAGAGTCTACACATGATTCTTATCCACGTCAACAAACGGTCCAATCATATGTTGCAGTGCATTGGCGTGGCTCCGCCCACACCATGTTATGAAATCCATGTGTACAGAAATGTCCAATTAGGGTGCACAGCAGTGCCTCGCCGTGAAGAATCAGCCATCCAACAAAAAAATATGTTTCTATTGATCCTTGCTGCCAGTGCTTGTTAGTGAAAGGTTTACCAAGTAACTAAAAGAACGTTTAATGCTTTAACCCTTTAATTCTTCCTCGTTTTTACCCACGTCTAACCTTATTGTCTTTTCCCTTGTTTTGTAGTTTGTTCAAGTTGTCTATTTTTTAATTTCCCTTTTTATTGTTTTTTCAACATTTTCCTTTTTGCGGCATTGTTTTTTTATTGTTGTAATTTTTGTGATTTAAAATGTTCCTCACAAGTTGTACATTTCCACATGTCTAACCATGAGAACAGCAACAGCAGGGATAACGATGTCATCTGGGTCCCCAATCCATTGCATCCCAGGAAGAAAGCCACAGGAATGAAAACCCCCGGTGACAGTTGGCGATATGTCAAAGTCAAAGAACACTGCTCTTTAAATGAGGCAGAGGAGATACAGTGCACATTGTGCATGAAGGCTCTAAGACGTGGACCATCAAATGTGCCACTGCAAAGCATTGGAACATCTGAGATGATCAATCATCTGGTGAGAGTACATTGGGATGATGTAGATGACACATATTGGAAATCGCATGAACACCACAAACTTCAAACGGTTGGGGCTCATGCATTATGTGCATAAAATTCAGCACCTCCTCCTGCACCTACATCTACCAGTGGGATTTCACTGACCCTAAATGATCCCTCAACTTCTGCAACAGTGTCAACTCCCACTGTTCCAATTTTGTTGGCTCCCAATGTCTGAGTTATATGTGTCATGTGTGAACTATGCCACCAATGGGTAGCTGTTGGAGGTGCAACAACAAAGGATTGGGAGTAGTTAATATCTGAACTCCAGATTACCTGTCATCCTTAGTTTTTTTTTATTGCCAATTTTTTTGTTCCCATTTTTTGAAAAAATAAACAAACAAAATCATCCCAAAACATATGTTACTTTTTTATATCCCTTGGTTATGTGTTTCACCCTTATGCACCCTTTTCCTTCCCCCAAAATGCCTCTTTTAAGGCCCACCAGTTAAGTTTAGAAAATAGATGAAATTGACCACAGACTGCAAAACTACATTACAATATCTAGTGTAACTTATTTTATGTGGTTTGAGTGACTAAACTCTCCCCTCAACTTTCACTTATAACTGCATCTATTATGTTGCCGGATGGGCCTGTTGCCGTGGATAGAATCATTCCAGTTGTTGCTCACCTTAGCAACAGCCAGCAAATGGCTGCATCATATTGACTGGTGCTGTAGCCATGGCTATAAATATTATTATTAAAACATACAAATCTGTGTTCATACATTTGTGCATTGTACATATATATTACACGGCCTGCGGTAGCGTGCGTTTAGTTATGGTTAAGTTGCTAAACTCATTGGAAGAGCACTTTTTCGGCGGCTTATAACTTTGCTCCCCCTGGACAAATCCTCAACTTTGCAAAAAAAAATGACAGGACAGGCTCTGAGTATGTGTGTGGTGGGGGGCAAAGTTATAGGGGGGTCCAACATTTTTTTTTCTCCATAGACTGAATGGGGAAAAACTTTGTGCATGGCTACAAGCTGAACGGCTAGACGAATTTTCACCAAATTTGCGGCAGGAGCGGGGGCTTGGGTCAGAAAGCATGCTTTTGTGTGTTTTGTGGAAATCCAACTAGTACTTTTGTTGCAAAGAACTGAAATAAACATCCCAAAAAATTAGAGATATCTGGGTCCGCTCTGCAGACCCATTTCCCTGTTCGCTCCGTGGACAGAAGTGTCATTGTCTCGCAGTACAGAGTGTTGTAAGAGAATTGTGGACGCGGCCAGTGGTTGGCTGGAGGGAAGCGTGGTGTGCGTCAACATTTTTTGGGAAAGATGCCATGGTGCATCGGTGGACAGTGCGGCAGCGGAAGGGTCTGGAAAATGTACCGTACGGAATGTGTTGGTGGCAATAAGGGAGGGAACGGGTGGGGGAAGGGGTGAGAAGGGGTTAATGTGACATATGTAGGCGAGTACTTTGTGTGGTGATTGGAGGCAGCTGTATTAACAACCCCATAGCTTCTGCCACACACTGTTTGTAGCAACCTCTTTTTGTGGTGAATGGTGGCAGGTCAATTGCAGGAGGGGTCTGAATTGCATATGACATAGGTTGGGTGGGAGGGCGCGTGTCTGTGCACTGCGGATGGAATGCAGTAGTTGGGCACCTGGTGGTATTCATGGGTGAATGAAGGTGCAGTGAGTCTGTGGAAGGAATAGGTTATTGGGTGCATGGCCAAAGGCCATAGGCCATAGGGTGTAGGGCATGCACTGAAAAGCATAGGGCTGCAACTTACCCACCGGAGAAATGCATGTTTGACTCTGTATTCGGTAGAGAGGGGTGCCTGCATAGTGCAGTGTGTGCAGATTGGTTGCGGTAGGTCCATTGTTGTGAACAGAATGTGGGTAGGTTGGCAGTGACTCAATATTTTCTGAGTGGTAGAGGGTATTACAATAGTATGTGAATGAAAGGGCATAGGGGTGCCAGAGAGATTGTAATGTTTATACATTAAGGTAACTGTTGCATGTAACGCTGTGCATGTCGATTGCAGTGTGGAGGTTGGTTAGAAGTGCTGGTGCCAGTAGTGCATGTGTGTATAGTGGTGGTTGGTGACATGATGACATGCAAGGTTGCATTACGGTTCGGGGAATGAGTGCATTGAGCATACCCACTGGAGCAATGCAGGCTTGACAGTTCATGAGGCATAGGATGGTGATCTTTGGAGAATGGGTGTGGAGTACATTGTCGACGTGCTACAGCACCACAAGTGAGTTGCAAAGCATGTATTGTGCATTCCGTGCTTGTGGTGATAGTTGCAAAATGCTACAGTATTTGGTGTGCAGCAGGAGATGGTGCAGTGAGAAGTTGTGTAGTGTGGCCACAGGGTGCAGTGTGTACGTTATGTGGGTATGGAAGTGAGTATTGTTGAAGTCCAGTTTATATGTGGTTGGTTACTCTGCTGTGTGCAGATTTATTGAGGTAGGCTCAATGTTGTGAAGCTGTTGTGCAGAGGTTGCCAGTGACACAATACTTTGTGAAGGGCAGTGCATAGGGGTGGTGCAGGCTGTGGTATGTTTGTGGATTCTTCTAAGTGAGACATGTTTTTCGTGAATGGGTGTTTTATGGTGTGGGGGAGTTGGGTAGAAGTGCCGGTACATTTGGGTTACCTGTCATGTGGACAATTAATCCGTCACCTGAAGAGGTTGCTGACCACAGTGATGCATATTTTTCCTACTGCAAAGGTCCTTTTCTCATGCATAACACCAAGAGGCGTATGGGTCCATGACAGTGTAATTTGTTCCCAGCCAGATGTCGAAATGTGTGCAATAAACAGAATTATGCGTGCGTTTATGCAGAGTGCTGGCATGTTTTCCACCCACTATGAGATCCTGAGGTAGCAAAATATGCAGTGGTTCCATTGAAATGGCATTTATTTTAGCGGATTACACATGCCACATCCGGGGTGGCTATGTGGATGTGTGCGGATGGAGAAATTGTGCATACTTTTATTGAACTTTGTAGTGGACGTGCTTTGAATGGCACGACATTTGTACTGTAAATATGTAACTGCAGATTTCAAGTGTTTCACAGGAGTGACGGTGTTGGATGATGGCAGCGTCGATGTGATTGGTGGATGTTTGTGTACCTATTTACGCCTAACCCAATGAAGTAGAGCTGCAGAGAAGAGTGTAAAGGGAAGAAGGACTGCTCCAGCTTTACAGGGGTGCGGCTCTCACGCTACTTTGGGAGACGCACATGCCAAAATCTGCCCTTTACACCACCTTGCCCAATTGCCATGGCAGTGTGAGGATTAGCCATCAGGTAGTATGGGTGTGGTTAACAGGAAGGGGAGGGTAAACTGTTGTACATTATACTCTGCGCACTGAGGGTGGCTGTCATGGAGAAACACATTGGGGGTCGTTATGACCCAGGCGGTAACCATGGCGCTAGTAGCACATTTTACTGATTGCGCCATGGTGAATGGCGGAATTACCGCCCCATTCCAAGGTTGGCGGGGCGGTAATTCCCCATTCACCATTTGCCCTTCCCCATTCCCATTTTTGCCCCCATAGGGCTCAATGGAAATGGGGAAGGCGGTAGTTACAGTACCGCAAATTGCGGTACCGTAAATACCTCCAAGGTCCCTTTGCGAGTCCAATCCCTAACTGCTCGTAAAAACCAGCCGTTAAGGTCGGGACCCGCAAAGGGACCTCGTAATTAGGCGGTAATGGGTTAACGGCTCCGCCACCTTTTACGGCGCTGTTAACCCCCTTACCACCTGGGTCGTAATGTGGCCCATTGTGTTGACTGTAGGTGATCCCTTTTTCATAGATCTGCACAAATATGCCCTGCAAAGAAACTTTGACAGCAATTTTGGTTTGGAAGGAGTGGACGCATTGTGGAACGCTGTGTATGAGTGCAAATTTGCCGATATGCATGCACTTTGCAAAGACCTCACTAGATTTCCAGTAGTAGATGTTATCGTCATCCATTACAGCGACATGACTATGGGTTACCTGGCTTGCTTAGATTTGTTGCGTAGACTTACGAGATTGCTGGATGTCGTGAGGACGGTTTTTCCCACAGCCAAGGTCCGCTCGTGAAATGTTCTTCTGCAACAAGAAAATGGCATTGTCGTCACCCATTGGCAATGCAGTTTTTTTTGCTCGTATACAGGATGCAGTGAAGAGTTTACTGTACTAATGTGAGCATGAGAAAACACAAAAGCTAATAAAAACCGAAATTGTGTTTCTGTAGAAGCATCTAAAAACTAAAAAAAACTGGCTCTTTTAAGAGTCGGCACTTACCACGAAGTCCCGCTACCCTGGTTGCAAGTTATTCCCCCACGCCCGTACGCAGCACGAAAGCCAAATCTGCAGATTTTGCCAGTGGCGGCCACGAAAATGGAACTTTGGGGATTGTTCAATCAGAGTCTTAGGGTGAGCGGCAGTAGAAAGAGCGGCTCCTGCTTCACTCAGGCCAGGCCCTCGACGCACTTGGGGACCCGCACTTGCCATATTCAGTGCTTCTCACCATCCTGGCCTATGGAAATGGGACTGTAGCGATTGTCCTATAAGGTGATGCTCAGGGTGTGTATCACAGGAAAGCATGCCAATAAGAAGAAGGACTCCTCCTGCTTTACTGGGGCACGGCCCTCGTGGTACTTGGAGAAAGGCACATGACACATTCAGCGCTTCTCAGCATGCTGGCCTATGGAAATGGGACTGTAGCGATTGTCCTATCAGGTGATGCTCATGGTGTGTGTCACAGGAAAGCGCGCCAATAGGGAGAAGGAGTCCTCCTGCTTCACTGGGGTGAGTCCCTTGTGGTCATTGGGGAAAGGCACGTGGCACATTTTGCGCTTCTTACATGGTGGCCAATGGGAATGTGACTATGGCCTTTGGAAAGGGCGGCATTCACTTTTTCCATTACTTGTGTACTGTGGCTGGCAACAATGGCAAGACCCACAGTTTTCTTCATGGCTGATGGCTTTGGGAAGATCTGTGCCTGTATGCCCTCCAAGAAGACTTGTTTGGCCATTTTGGTTTGGAGGGAGTGGACGCTTTGTGGTGTAGTGTCGAATCGTCCTGTTTCGGCAGACTGCTTGTAGAATGCTGATGCATGGCTTCTTCGGCAACTGTACATTTTGTGATCATGCACTTTGGAGTCTTCCTTTTGGGTTACGTGCCTTGTTCCCGTTTGTATAGTCAACTGAAGATTATGATGAAAGCAGTGCAGCATATTGTTCCTACTGCCAAAGTGCTTTTCTCATGTATACCCCCGAGAATAGTGTGGAAGTATTCCAATGATTCCTGCCGCTAGCCAGAGGTCTGAAGGGGTCTCATCAACAGAAGCATGTGTGACTTCTTGTGTACTGCTGCAATGTTCTCCTGTGAGAATGAGAACATTGGTTTGAGATACACACACTTTTTCAAAGCAAATGGCATGTCTTTGTCGCACAATGGCAATGAAATGTTGTTTCACAATCTACAAACTGCACTGAAGACCTGATGACCCTATAATAAGAATGTGAGCTGACATTGAAAACATTAAAAAAAAGTTCTTTTAAGAGCCACCCCAAATAACGACGTCCGCTCCCCTGCTTGAAAGTTATTCCCGCACTCCTGTACGTGCACAACATGAAAAGTCACAAATATTGCGATAGTTGCAGGGTGGCACGTGTTACAAATGCCCCTTTTGAAGAAGACGGCCATAGAAATGGACCTGCAGAGGCTACATGATTGGGCAATAAAGTTTGTGGGTGTGGTGTGTACGGACAGACTGTGCTATACCATGTATTTGTCGACAGAAATGCAGAGGGTGTGGTTATGGCTGTGTGTTTCACAAAGTACAGCATGCAGGTTTTAGGGTATTCGAACATACACTAGTTGAAAGTGAATGGAAAACACTGTGCATTGGCTACTAATTTTGCAATCTATAATGTGCATGTGGAGTGCTATGGAGCAGCTACAATGAAGTGTCTGATTTTGGTTTCTCTGTGTGACTCTTTGGTGACACGCAATCATGACATTATTATTGTTCATTGAAGAGGAAAAATTGCACATGTTACACAAGCTTCAGTGCTGTTTGTGATGAAAGAGGCAGTTGCCCAGTTCATGTGTTTGTTTCCGATGTCTTGCATGTGTTTCTATCGCATTATGCAGCCACCGATGTAGCACCATCATTTTCTATTTGTTCCGTGAATACAGACAGTGCGGTACATTGCATACTTCGCCCATGGGAATATGATGTTTCAAAGCATGAATACTTTTCCCCTGCCATAACGTTTATCTAACTATGCCTGCCATCCCGATTTCTGCACACCCATCTAAATTGGCTTGGTGCCCTTCTTGAAAGTAGTGATCTTTTTTTGTAGTACGTATTCAGCACTGACTCTCTTGAAAACGCTCTGCAACACGTAAGGAAACATTGTACAGCAATACCCTTTCTAACCGATTAAACTAAAATGTTTACCACACTGCCATGCCTCCTGCCCTGCATGCGTGCATTAGCAATTCAGTTGTTGATCTGTGAAAGATGCTTTCTTTTTTTTTTTTTTTTTATTTTTTTACAACCAGCTTCATCAACATAGTAATCGGTTATGTGTCAATAGTAACTCCCCCCCTTCCCTCCCCCCTAATGCAAACCCAGACCGGGACGTTGGGCAGTCTACTGTTTGTGCTAAGGTGAGCCTGGGCTGTCCAGGTCTTCGCCTGAGGAGCTGTCCTCTTTAGGGCGGAACAGAGCTGCTATGAGGGCTATCCATTGTAAAAGGTCCTCAGAGTCGCCAATTTTTTGTTGTCGGTGCGCCAGCTCCCAGGCCCCGGTTTCGGCCACAGTCCATCTACGGAGGTCTTCCCACCATGTTATGAGTCTAGGGGCGCTGGGGCGCTTCCAGGCCATGGCGATACGCCTTTTTGCCAGAATGTAAATTAAATCCTTGAGTCTGTTAAGGGGCTTGTTCTTTTTGCCTCGCGGGTATGAGCCCAATAAGCAGGCCCTGGGGGACTGCACGTCCAGCGTTATGTCCTCTTCTGCTACCCTAGCTTGAATTTGGGACCAGAAGGTCTGTATGGCCGGGCAGGCCCAGAACATGTGGGTCAATGAGGCTGCGGGTTCTTGGCATTTGGGGCACGTCGCTACACCGGTGCCGCTGAATCTTGAGATGACAGCTGGGGTAAGGTAGGCTCTGTGGATGATATAGAATTGAATGAGCTGGAATCGGGCGTTCCTGGAAACTCTTTTGTGGTATTGTGTTATTGTTTCCCATTCCGTGTCTCCAAACTGCGTGTTTAGTTCAGATTCCCATTTGCCTTTACATTTGAGTTCGTTTTGTGTGGTGTTGTCAATTAGGATCTCATAAGCCTCGAGGTTTCGTGCCCTCCTTCTGTGACGCTCAGCAAGTTTTCGATGGCCTTGTGCCCAGTGCAGAGGGATTCTGCATCTGGCCATCGCTTCTTGAGCTTTTCCAACACCGCCCGTGTAGGAGGAACTGACCAAGCGGGACCCCTGTCAGCTCGTGCAGCTCAGGAAATGTGTGGATGCTCTGGTCATCCACCAGGTCACCCAGGGTGGCGACACCGGATGGTTCCCATATGTTCCAGATCGCCTTTCGGTCCTCTGGTCTGTTGGACATGATGGCAGCTATTGGGATTTGTGGGGTGTAAGGGTCGGTCAGCTTGACCGATTTGCAGGCCCGGTTCCAGATCTGGGTGCCCAGGCGGCTTAGGTGTGTATGCGTTTTTGGCGCTGGTTTGATCCAGAGAAGGTCCCTGAGCAACCACGGTGCATCTGGGGGCTGTAAGAGGCGTGTGTCTGTTGAGGCGTTGTCAGCCATCCACTTAATCACGTGCTTGAGCTGGGCTGCTATATAGTAGAGCTCAAAGTTGGGGGTTTTTAGGCCTCCTTTGTTGTACCGTCTCCGTGTTATGTCTAGGGCGACTCTGTGCCTTCCTTCCCGCCATAGAAGTTTCCTGCAAAGTTTATTCAGGTCTCTGAAGAAATGTTGCGGGATATTGTAAGGGACATTGGTGAAGAAGTGTAGAAGGCGCGGGAGCGCCACCATTTTAAGGAGTCCCGCCCTACCAGCCATCGAGAGGGGCAGTTTGCACCAGAAGTCAATTGATTTAGCCAGGCCTTCCTTTGCCCTGCCGGTGTTTAGTGCGTGTTCGCCTACGAGGTCGCGGTGGATCATGACACCCAGGTATTTGAATGTGGTGGGTTCCCATTTGAGGGCTAGTGGGGGGAGGTGTTCTTTCTCAATCTCGCTAAGGGCAGCCAGAGGGAATAGGCAAGACTTGCTGTGATTGATCTGGATCCCGGTGCATCTGTGGAACCCGCCTAGTGTTTCGAGAATGTAGGAGAGGATGTGTTTGGGATCTTGTGAAAGATGCTTTCTTTATTTACCTTTTTTCCTTTCCCAGTTCATTTTCATTCATTATGGTGTTCTCACACATGCCACATAATGAACAGCAGGAAAGGTCAGGTACAGAAGGGGCAGCACCTGTATGGATACTATAAGGGACGTGTCAGGAGACAGACTTATTGGGTGTCCCTCACCTACATAGGCGGCAGTCATTGTAATGCTCCCATAAGGACCATTCCCACGCACTGCCAATTACCTTCCCTCTCCACAGTAGCGCATTGCAGTATATGCACAATACAATGCCCTTTGCCGGGTAAGGGTCTGTAGAGCAGAATATGGTTTGCAAAGGTTGTTTTACAGCTCTTCTGCCCTACAGGAGTGCCCCTCTTATTGTCCACAGAAGATGTGGCAAATGCTGTACATGAAAGTACCCTATGTAATTGTTGGAAGGGCAGTAGCCTGCCCACTGGTCCCTTGTGCTTTCATTTCAGTTGTTGTGACATGTAGTACAAACAGTTTATGCTACGCCATTAGTTTTAGTGGTAGCAATCACGGATTACAAGAATGTTTACAACAATGCGAAACAGAGCTTCATTTCATGCAGCAGGAAGCCATTTATTGTGTGCGACCCATGCAGCTACAGCTTTTGTAACAACCACTAAGATTGTTTGTGCCCTGCATATTCTGCTGTTTCCTTACTTGCCTTTACATGCACTAGTATGTGGTGAGGAAGGTGCAACAGCTTTGCTATATTGCAGACTTACTACAAACTGTCCCACCTGCAGTTACATGTTTTCTTCAACTGTACGACCGGCAGGCGACCTCTTGACACTTTCCGTCACCCTGCTGAGTGCAGACAAAATGTATCTGTTTCACGGGTCATAGAAAGGCAACATTTAACACGCTCAGATGACACTCAAGGTTTCTGCTCCTTGTTTAGCATTAGCCATTATACAGTTAGGAGTGCTTTAGTCACACATTGTTAAGTTTGGAGAGCCACCCACAAAGTCAGCAGCAGTTCTTTAAAAGCGGTAGCCTAGTGCATGAATCCGTAGGGCTGGGGACAAGGGCGGTGTTACCAGAATACAGTGGATGACCTATGCATGGGTCTAGGTATGAAACAGAAACACGTACGCTTCCACAATTACTTAAAAGTGCATTGGAAGATGTGGACATGCGGTCACTAATGGAGTCCTACAGATACTTGCAGTGTGATTGCACATACACCTATCAGGTGCAATCTCCCTAGAAAATGTCCATATTGCTCATTTGTAGTCATCTCGGCTAGTAGTGTGCGGCACAGATTTATCAGGCACTGTTAATACAAAAAGAGAGCCTACTAACACACTAAGCAACATTTACTATGTACATCTGTAATTGCTATGATACACCAACAGTATTTGGAAAAGTAAGTGGTAGTGCAAATGGATACTTACACCAGACAATTTTCCCTTTTCACACGTTTATCATGAGAGCAGCCAAGGAATCAGTAACAAACCATTGTTAATGGGACGTTATGGTTATGTTACCGTACCAAGTACCTATCCTCTTTACAGAAAATGCTATGCTAAAGGAAAATTTTGCTTACAGTGCCCAACTAAAAACCTATGAAATTCACTAATGAAAACATTGTTAAAGGGATGTTATGGTTAAGTTGGACTAGCAAAAAACCTATGAAATTTAACGGAAACATGTTTTTACAGGGACGTTATGGTTACAGGTAAAACCGAAACCCCCCAAAATTCGACAGTTATGGTAAGCTAAGCAACCATAACTCGTGCCACCAGTGTGCACTCCAAGGACTAACACCCATGATATCAAAGATGTCTCATTCTCATTCATGACACCATAAAAACCTATTTTATTAGTGCAACTTAACCATAAAGTTCCTTTAACAAAGTTTACTCAGTGAATTGTATAGGTTTTTATTGGTGCAACTTAACCATGGGTTTTTAAAAGTGCATGCTATTTTCCTACAGCTTACTAATATAGCAACGTTCTTGTCCAATTTACAAAGTTTCACCTTAAAACTCTGCCATTTCCCAACTTCTAGCATCATTTTTACCACTTCTATACTTTTCCCACAGTTTTTGCTTTTGTTGATGCCTGCGCACGTCTGACATCAGTGTGGACCTTCTGGACAGTGCCACGTGACAATGTGCTTGCGTGTGGCATGATGACGTGTCCATGAGCACGTTCACACTTCACGTTCGGGTCCTTGCTTTGAGGACAGTTCGGAACTGCATTTTCTACTGATTTAGCTCAAAATGGACCCTTGCACAGCTCCTACACCTATTCTTACTCATTATCCATTAACAATCTGGTACAAAGCACATACTTGGAAGATTAGTAGCAAAACTGCTATTTATCTTAAAAATGGCATCAGCTATTGCCATCCCTCCTCCCCAAGAGCCACCACCACCACCACCTGGAGGACCAACACAACATCAAAAAGCACTGTATTCACAAAGACAAGGAAGTGGACCAAGAAGATGAGGAAGAGAAGTGCCTACCTCTAGCACCCAGAGAGAATCAAAGGTTTGGCAGTTCTTTACCACTCTTTGGAATGTCCCAAAGGCTAAAGCTACAAGAGTGAAATGCACTGAGTGCAACTTTCTACTCAGTCGCGGACTACCTGCACATTACTCCTACGGGACCACTTCCATGCACCGCCACACGAACTACAACTACCGCAATGCTCTCAGAAAGATTGTTCCTTTCTTATCAAGTAGTGGGCTGTCTTCCTCCACATTATCTTACTCAACCAATACTGTAACCATACAGCCTGCTTCTGTGGGACACAAAATCCCACCAGCTACTTTGCAAGCAATAAAAGAGGCTGTTGGTACATATCTTTGGAAGACAACAGTCCTCTATATATACTTCAACACACCACTCTGCAGGGGGAAGCAATTTCAACATGCGTTTGAAGCTGTAATCAAGGAGCATGAGAAACACTGCCGACTACGTTAGAATTAACACACACGCAACATCTTCCCCTGTCCACCTGCCCCTCCATATTAGTGCTTGGTGCCTCTTCCCTCATTTCCCTCCTCAACTTATGTTCCAACCTCTACTGCAAACATTTATTTTTAAAACAACAAAGAAAAGGTCCCTTTAGAAACCATCTTTCACAGTTAAAAAATAGAACTAAAAAACAATCTTATAGACTCCATCTACTTTACATTTCTCAGTAAAGTTCATAGACTCAGTACGTTTTTCCAACATTTCCATTAGCATTTTGTGTTGTGCTAATGAGAATAACGTGCTTGTTTCATCATTAAAGCAAGGGACACCCCTCATACGTTCCTCAAATCATTGTCTCCACAATGGATTAGTATGACGTCTGTGTGCCCTGTACTTCTCAGACTTACCAATTTTGGAAAAACCTGCAACAGAAATATTACCCTCAATCCCAAACACTTAATTGTAAAATCACTCAAACCTAGATCCATTTTAATATTTAATTTCTCACAGAAATCCAGCAACCAAAACAGCCAACTGTCTCCAATCAGCCACACAGTTTACAAACCAGCCATGATATCTGCAATATTTCTCTGATTCCTAATTTGAATTTCTAGTAGTTTGCATGAGCAGGGTATGTATGATGTGTGTGTGTTGTACTTTATAATTGGTCGATGGTGCTGGTTTTATTATTCACAGCTATCCAGCAGCCACCCAGCGTTCTGCATTGCTGTTCACAGGCAGAGCCTCACTCCACCCCCGTGGTGCATCCACAGCTATATTCGAGCAAGTGACACGTCGCGTTTTCATGGACGTGTGGTAGCTATGGATATCCAAAATTTGGGGTGGGGAGGACTATGAGGAGTGGATCGGGGACTTGTAAGCATGTTGGAGGCAATTTTGGGAGTTTGGTGGAGTGGAAATGTAATTTTGAATTTGTAGTTTTTTGTAAATAGCTGCGGTTATCAGGAAAACATCTAGGAGGGGCTCTTGTATAGCCACATCTATAAAAAGCAAGTGCATGGGCACTTCAATACTATTCTGCATTTCATTTGTTGCAATTTAAAGTCGTGTCTATAAATATACATTTTCTGTGCAGTAATCATATGTTCATGTCGATGATACAGTACAGCATTTTATTTTTATGTGTCATTTTATGTACTTAGTTTTTCACTTATTTGATTTGAAGGTTTGAATGCCAATTTAGATTGATTATGGGCTTTCAGAACAATGTGTGTGTAGTCGCGAATACAAATCATGATATGAATATTTTGGTGGTTTAATATGCTATATTTGGCATTGCAAGTAAACCAAATGGCTGATTCTCTAGCATCTGTTGTGTCAGCTTACCTACATCCTGTTTTTTCAAAGTCCTGTTTTCTCTGTTATGGCATGTTTTGGGTTTCGATATATCAAACCCTTTTTTTCTGTATCTGTTGTGAATGTCAAATTATTATGGTATGTAAGAAATTGTTAATGTGGTGAATAAGATGCAAAATTAATGGGGGTACATAGTGGGTTAGGGGAAACAGTATTATTGATGAGGTTTGTTAAGAACGTTTTCTGGGGCTGCTTAGGGCACTCGGTTATTGAAACTTTAGTAGAGTGGGGATGGACATGAAGGGAGGGCATACATGCTGATATCTTTTTGTTGATTAGCAGTAGTAGCTATTAGTTTGTAGGTGAAAGGCAGGATATTGGATTAGGCTGTTGTGTAATTATGCTGAAATTGGTGGAATCAGGTGAAGTAGTTAATTGTGCATGTTTTTTGTTAAGGATGGATAGGGAGGAGTAATTAAATGGGTGCTGGGGGAGGTAGGGCCTAGTTATGTGAACACACATATACTTAATGCTGTGTGCTTGAAGTTGTCATTTAACTGTTAAGTAGAGGCTTGTGAGGTGTGGAAGCTTGAGCCAGGTGGACCAACTAAGTGGCAGTGAATTATCTAGGTGCTATGTTCTCATATCACGTTATTTCTGATTTGAGAACATATCATAGATGAATTAATAGTTGGTTGGTATATCAAAGCAAAGATGTGTTTCATATTATTTTTGAACACTTTTGTGAATGTGAATGAAGAAATGTTATGTTGTTTCAAGTGAAAGTTTCTTCTGTTTAGAATTTTTTGGGGAATTATATTCTGAAGTTAGATGTAGAGTATGTGAGGTATTGTTTAAGAAGTGGATAGTGGTATGGGGATTATGGTGTTATTGATTAGGTTTGGTAGGGTAGTTTTATGGTGCTGCTAGGGGACATAGCCATTCAAACTGTAGTGATAGTGAGGATGGGTATTCGAGGAGGGGGGATGGGCATGCTGATATTTTTTGTTGAGTAGTAGTAGTCATTTTAGTTGAAAGGTTCCTTTTTGAATTATGGTGGCCAATTTGGAACAGTTTTGTTTACGTCTGCTGTCATCTGAAAAGGGAACAACTCTCTTTTTTATTTAAATCATGGAGGTATTTTCTTTTTCTGATGGGAGTTGTACTGCACTTCAGTATATATCTTGTCAGGAATAAAAAGAAAACTAGCTGTAACCAGGAAAATCCCAGGATGTGAATAACTATTAAACGTGGACTGATCAGCAGACACAGGCTTTATGTTCTGCAGCTTTGGTTGGCCCTACACATCCTTAGTTGGTGGGCCGTTAAACTCCATTGCCACCTCGCAGCCCAGCTTGAAAGTTATATTTTATACTGAAAATATAAAGAAACACAATGTGTGAGCTTAATCATTTCAATTTCATTTTTATACAGCTTATTTTGTAAGATGCCATCAAGAAAACCACAAAAACAAGCTATAAGAAAGGGTAATCTGCAGGGAAGTAGACTTAAACAGTATCATTTTTTTAAAGTAGTATCTGTAGCTACAAATTCTGTAGATAATGCAATAATGTCTAGTGTTGAGGATAGTTTTACAAATGATGAATTTGAAATAAGGGATATGCCAACACAGTTGTGTTGGAAATTATAATGTTTTTATTGAAAGTAAAACAAAGAAAAAAAATCAAATGTGTTTTACTAGCTAGTAAAGAAAGCAAGATTTTTAGAAAATAAGGTAGCAAAACTGTTATCAAATTGAAACAGAGGAATCGAGATAAATATAGGAAAATGTATCACTCCTGAGTTTAGTTTTTAAAAACCAAAATATAGATATGTGGTAAAACGTTTTTTGCAAAAGAAAAAAGTAGAAGTAATTATTAAGAAAGCTTTTGATATGAAAAGAAAATTGTTCATTTTCGTAATAAATAAACTTAGGAAATTACTTGAGGTGACTATGCCATTCTATACAAATATAGAAACAGTTCATGTGCTTACACTTGACAACTTTTGTGATGTCTTTGGTGTAGAGTGGAAACACACTTCTCATACTGAAAGATTTTTTAATGAGGAGATTTACATTCAAGGTAAGAATGTTCCACTAGCTATTGATGAGAGTGAACATATCTATGAAGTGCAAAATGGTGTGATTTCTAAAGAAGAAGAAATTATGCAGTCTAATAATACGGAAATGGAAACTGTAGGTCAGTCAAAAATTTAACGAAAGAAGGATTGTGAGGTATGGACTTGAGATTTAGGGGCCGATTCATGGAACAAATGTGCGCCGAAAATCTTCGCGCAAGCAGGCGCAAGCAGGCGCAAGCGGAAAAAAACAGGTGCGATTCATGGAAGTCCCTGCGCTTGTTCACCTCGGGATGTGCGCCAAACCCGTGCATGGCGCACAAGTCACTGCAACATCCCGAAAGGCGTGTGCGACGCGCACAGTGAAAGCGCACAACCTCGGCGTATACACCAGAAAGTGGGCGGGACACGGGGCGTAACGCGCGGAATGGGGAACAATGTGCAAAAATAAGGGCGTAACTGGGGATTTACTGCAGGGAAGCAGACGGAATGCCCACACGCACTCAAACCACACGTATTCATGGAATCGAATAGGGCAAAGCCACGCACAGCCAAAGACACTCACAAGCTGAAACACGTCGGCCACACAAAGGCAGGCGGTAGAGTCCCAGCGCATCACAAAAGTGGCAACATACAGCAATTGGGCCTGTGCGAGCCTGGCACGTGTATTGCGGGGGTGCGCGGGAAGCAACACACGCGATCGAGCGGGGTATGTGTATTTCGGGGGCGCGCAGGAAGTTACACACGCGATTGAGCGGGGTACGTGTATTTCGGGGGTGCGCGGGAAGTTACACGCGCGATTGATCGGGGTACGTGTATTTCGGGGGTGCGCGGGAAGTTAAATACGCGATTGAGCGGGGTACGTGTATTTCGGGGGTGTGCGGGAAGTTACACACGCGATTGAGCGGGGTACGTGTATTTCGGGGGGGCGCAGGAAGTTAAATACGCGATTGAGCGGGGTACGTGTATTTTGGGGGTGCGCGGGAAGTTACACACGCGATTGAGTGAGGTACGTGTATTTCGGGGGTGCGCGGGAAGTTACACACGCGATTGAGCGGGGTACGTGTATTTCGGGGGTGCGCGGGACGTTACACACGCGATTGAGCGGGGTACGTGTATTTCGGGGGTGCGCGGGAAGTTACACACGCGATTGAGCAGGGTACGTGTATTTCGGGGGTGCGCGGGAAGTCACACACGCGATCTCATCAGGGTACGTGTATTTCGGGGTGCGGGGGAAGTATCCCACGCAACATCAGCAGGGTACGTGTATTCCAGGGGTGCGCGGGAAGTTCCACACGCAATTCCATCAGGGTACGTGTATTACAGGAGTGCGCGTGAAGTTCCACACGCGATCTCATCAGGGTACGTGTATTACAGGGGTGCGCGGGGAGCAGCACACGTGCATTGAACGTGTGGGTCCTCCCAGGTGTTCCCTCTACACCCTCCACGGCCCCTGCAGGTGGCTCACACCACAGGGGCCTACCCAGCACATGTCCTGCAGGCACCCCATCCACCATGGCCATGCCCACCAGCCAACCCACATGTCAACTTGCACAACTGCCCACCAACGCATGTCCCCCTGCACCCCCAGCCACCAGGGGCACCCTCCACCAGGCCCCCACCCATGTCTCCCACCACCCCCACCCCCGAGCAGTGCAGGGACAGCCTCCACCAGGCCCCCACCCATGTCTCCCACCACCCCCACCCCCCAGCACTGTGGGGCACCTGCCAGCAGGCCCCCACGCATGTCCAACTCATGTTCCCCAGCACCCCCACCCACCAGCACTGTGGGGCACCTGCCAGCAGGCCCCCACCCATGTCCAACTCATGTTCCCCACCACCCCCACCCCCCAGCCACCAGGGACAGCCTCCACCAGGCCCCCACCCATGTCTCCCACCACCCCCAGCAGTGCAGGGGCAGCCTCCACCAGGCCCCCACCCATGTCTCCCACCACCCCCACCCCCGAGCAGTGCAGGGACAGCCTCCACCAGGCCCCCACCCATGTCTCCCACCACCCCCACCCCCCAGCACTGTGGGGCACCTGCCAGCAGGCCCCCACGCATGTCCAACTCATGTTCCCCAGCACCCCCACCCACCAGCACTGTGGGGCACCTGCCAGCAGGCCCCCACCCATGTCCAACTCATGTTCCCCACCACCCCCACCCCCCAGCCACCAGGGACAGCCTCCACCAGGCCCCCACCCATGTCTCCCACCACCCCCAGCAGTGCAGGGGCAGCCTCCACCAGGCCCCCAACCATGTCTCCCACCACCCCCACCCCCCAGCACTGTGGGGCACCTGCCAACAGGCCCCCACCCATGTCCAACTCATGTTCCCCAGCACCCCACCCACCAGCACTGTGGGGCACCTGCCAGGAGGCCCCCACCCATGTCCAACTCATGTTCCCCACCACCCCCACCCCCCAGCACTGTGGGGCACCTGCCAGCAGGCCCCCACCCATGTCCAACTCATGTTCCCCACCACCCCCACCCCCCAGCCACCATGGGTAGCCTCCACCAGGCCCCCACCCATGTCTCCCAGCACCCCCACCCCCCAGCCACCAGGGGCAGCCCCCACGAGGACCCCACCCATGTCTCCCACCACCCCCACCACCCCCAGCAGTGCAGGGGCAGCCTCCACCAGGACCCCACCCATGTCTCCCAGCACCCCCAGCCACCAGGGGTAGCCTCCACCAGGCCCCCACCCATGACTCCCACCACCCCCACTCCCCAGCACTGTGGGGCACCTGCCAGCAGGCCCCCACCCATGTCCAACTCATGTTCCCCAGCACCCCCACCCACCAGCACTGTGGGGCACCTGCCAGCAGGCCCCCACCCATGTCCAACTCATGTTCCCCACCACCCCCACCCCCCAGCACTGTGGGGCATCTGCCAGCAGGCCCCCACCCATGTCCAACTCATGTTCCCCACCACCCCCACCCCCCAGCACTGTGGGGCACCTGCCAGCAGGCCCCCACCCATGTCCAACTCATGTTCCCCACCACCCCCACCCCCCAGCACTGTGGGGCACCTGCCAGCAGGCCCCCACCCATGTCTCCCACCACCCCCACCCCCCAGCACTGTGGGGCACCTGCCAGCAGGCCCCCACCCATGTCCAACTCATGTTCCCCACCACCCCCACCCCCCAGCACTGTGGGGCACCTGCCAGCAGGCCCCCACCCATGTCCAACTCATGTTCCCCACCACCACACCCCCCAGCACTGTGGGGCACCTGCCAGCAGGCCCCCACCCATGTCTCCCACCACCCCCACCCCCGAGCAGTGCAGGGGCAGCCTCCACCAGGCCCCCACCCATGTCTCCCATGTCTCCCAGCACCCCCACCCCCCAGCCACTAGGGGCAGCCTCCACCAGGCCCCCACCCATGTCTCCCACCCCCTCACCCCCCAGCAGTGCAGGGGCACCCACCACCAGGCCCCCACCCATGTCTCCCCCCACCCCCCCAGCCACCAGGGGCACCCACCACCAGGCCCCCACCCATGTCTCCCAGCACCCCCACCCCCCAGCCACCAGGGGCAGCCTCCACCAGGCCCCCACCCATGTCTCCCAGCAACCCCACCCCCCACCCCCCAGGGGCAGCCTCCACCAGGCCCCCACCCATGTCTCCCACCACCCCTACCCCCAGCCACCAGGGGCAGCCTCCACCAGGCCCCCACCCATGTCTCCCACCACCCCCCCCCCAGCCACAAGGGGCAGCCTCCACCAGGCCCCCACCCATGTCTCCCACCACCCCCACCCCCCAGTCACCAGGGGCAGCCTCCACCAGGCCCCCACCCATGTCTCCCAGCACCCCCACCCCCAGCAGTGCAGGGGCACCCTCCACCAGGCCCCCACCCATGTCTCCCACCACCCCCACCCCCAGCAGTGCAGGGGCACCCACCACCAGGCCCCCACCCATGTCTCCCAGCACCCCCACCCCCAGCCACCAGGGGCAGCCTCCACCAGGCCCCCACCCATGTCTCCCAGCACCCCCACCCCCCAGTCACCAGGGGCAGCCTCCACCAGGCCCCCACCCATGTCTCCCAGCACCCCCGCCCCCCAGCCACCAGGGGCAGCCTCCACCAGGCCCCCACCCATGTCTCCCACCACCCCCACCTCCCAGCACTGTGGGGCACCTGCCAGCAGGCCCCCACCCATGTTCAACTCATGTTCCCCAGCACCCCACCCACCAGCACTGTGGGGCACCTGCCAGCAGGCCCCCACCCATGTCCAACTCATGTTCCCCACCCCCCCCACCCCCCAGCACTGTGGGGCACCTGCCAGCAGGCCCCTACCCATGTCCAACTCATGTTCCCCACCACCCCCACCCCCCAGCCACCAGGGGCAGCCTCCACCAGGCCCCCACCCATGTTCAACTCATGTTCCCCAGCACCCCACCCACCAGCACTGTGGGGCACCTGCCAGCAGGCCCCCACCCATGTCCAACTCATGTTCCCCACCCCCCCCACCCCCCAGCACTGTGGGGCACCTGCCAGCAGGCCCCTACCCATGTCCAACTCATGTTCCCCACCACCCCCACCCCCCAGCCACCAGGGGCAGCCTCCACCAGGCCCCCACCCATGTCCCCCAGCACCCCCACCCCCCAGCCACCAGGGGCAGCCTCCACCAGGCCCCCACCCATGTCTCCCACCACCCCCACCCCCCAGCAGTGCAGGGGCAGCCTCCACCAGGACCCCACCCATGTCTCCCAGCACCCCCAACCCCCAGCCACCAGGGGCAGCCTCCACCAGGCCCCCACCCATGTCTCCCACCACCCCCACCCCCCAGCACTGTGGGGCACCTGCCAGCAGGCCCCCACCCATGTCCAACTCATGTTCCCCACCACCCCCACCCCCCAGCACTGTGGGGCACCTGCCAACAGGCCCCCACCCATGTCCAACTCATGTTCCCACCACCCCCACCCCCCAGCACTGTGGGGCACCTGCCAGCAGGCCCCCACCCATGTCTCCCACCTCCCCCTCCCCCCAGCACTGTGGGGCACCTGCCAGCAGGCCCCCACCCATGTCCAACTCATGTTCCCCACCACCCCCCAGCACTGTGGGGTACCTGCCAGCAGGCCCCCACCCATGTCCAACTCATGTTCCCCACCACCCCCACCCCCCAGCACTGTGGGGCACCTGCCAGCAGGCCCCAACCCATGTCTCCCACCACTCCCACCCCCCAGCACTGTGGGGCACCTGCCAGCAGGCCCACAACCATGTCTCCCACCACCCCCACCCCCAAGCACTGTAGGGCACCTGCCAGCAGGCCCCCACCCATGTCTCCCACCACCCCCGCCCCCCAGCACTGTGGGGCACCTGCCAACAGGCCCCCACCCATGTGCAACTCATGTTCCCCAGCCAACATGTCATCACAATCTAGATCCCTGGTCCCTATGGTCAGCCTCCAAATGCAAAACACCCACCCGAGTATTGCATCCACCCACTCATAATTTGCAATTACATCACAGAACACCAATTGCAAGTTCCGAAACAAACACATTTCCCTCACATACACCCAATGGGTGTCAGTGAATCTCAAAACACATATCATGAAATGCATGAAACCAATGAGATACCACACATTGAAGTTCACCAAAAAAAAAATGTATTAAAGGAAACATAAATAGAATCAAAAATGAAGAAACAGAAATGTGAATGTACAAAAATTAAAAGAAGCTCGTCCGTGAAAAAAAGCAAAACCAAAAATAAAATTCCAAAGTAATGTTGCCCAAAGTCAATGTCCACAAAACAAAATCCAATGGGAAATAAAAAAAGAAAGCCATTGCTCCATGGTTAAAATGTGAAAAAAAATACAATCCAACAGTGAACTATGTACATGGGAACAAGCCAGGGTCCATTATCCCAACAAAAGAAAGGAAACCTATCTAACTACACTAACTAATAAAATAAACTATATACAAAAATGTGGCCAATGTCCGAAAGGTCCAAATAAAATCAAAACAAAATGAAACCTAACACTACCTACATAACTATGTACAAGGGCAGCGGGCTAGTTTCACGGCTCACTTGTGGATGTCCCGGGCCAGGGCATCATCGAACTCCTCCTCAATGTCCCGGAGGCGGTCCTCCTCCATGGCCCCGAGGGTCCGCAGGGCCGTTGACGTGTCCACCTCCAAACCCCTACGGATTGCCTCGAGGCACTCGGCCCGCCTCAGGGCCCTCCGCATGGAGTTCTGCCCTGACCATTGTGAGCCGTGCCTCTTCCGCTCGCTGCCGCTCCGCATCTATGGCATGGCCCAACGGAAGACACTCTCTGTCCTGGGTCCTCCTGCCCTCCGGCCGATGCCTGCCCCTCCGATGTTGAAGGCCCCGAGCCATCATGGCTCCCACCACGTTGCTGCTGCTGCTGTGCCTCTGCCTGTGCACTGCCTCCTGCTGCCTGCACATCCTCCGCCGGCTGGGGTGCAGTCGTAGATGTGGCCACCCCTGCTGGACGTCTGACTCCCAACTGTGGCAGGGATGCCTCCTCCACCAGCCTGGTTGCACCGTCAGAGGCAGCTCCACAGGGCACCCAGGTGACTGATGGGTGGGAAGATGGCACGGAGGACGACTGGCGCGTAGGGGGTCCAGTTGAGGAGGGGGTCGTAGCAAGCCCCATCAGACAGAGGAATCCGGCCTGGGTGACCTGTCCCAGCAGGCTGACCTGGTCAACGAGCCATTCGAGATGACGTGCAGTCTCCTCATGAAAAGACTGCAGGTCACCTCGCATGGCCCGTTGACGCAACGCCACACCAGCAAGGACAGACTCAACACGGACCCGGATAGCCACGTCCGCAGGCAGAGGAAGGCCAGTTGACGTGAGCTCATCCCCTGCCTGAAAACGGGTCTGGATGTAGGCATCCCTGCTGGTGCAAGATGATGCAGGGACAGGATCAGGGACAGGATTGCACACAGGCACCTCCGCGGCGGCCTGTGCTGCCTCCTGTCCCTGGTCCTGCACTGCACCACTAGCACCAGTGGGATCCCCACCTCCAGACCCCGTCTCTGGTGCTTGCACGGCCTCCTCCTCCGCCAAACCCCCCACCAACCTGGATGACTCTGTGCCATCTTCCCCTGTTGGGCCCTGTGGGGTCCCAGTTGCCTCTTCTGCTGCCGAGGAGTCCAACTCCAACCTCCGCCTCTTGGACCTCCCCCCGGCAGCTGCGGACTGGGACGCGGCACCGGACTCCTCACTCCCCGACGAGATCACAACATGGGAGGGGAGCCGGGCCTTGTGTCTCCGCCTGGCGGTGGGATCCCCGCCGCTGTGCTCCACAGCACCTTCTCAGCCCTCTTCATCAGTTGACGCTGCAGACAGGGAGAAACAAAACACAGGCATCAGGGCACTGTACAATGGACACATACACACATGACAGTTGTACATGAGTGGCATTGGCAAACCTCAGACATGTCATCACAATCCCCAACACACATGTAATTACAACTCGCACACATGAGCCATACCACAGCCATATGCAACTGCCAGCACCATCCATACACATACAACAGCATGAGCAGCCAAAGGTGAGCCAGACATCACATGCAACACAGGAAGTGCACCACACATGTACACACACCACCACACTTGCATGCATGTGTACACCTCTTCCAAGTGTCGCAGTGTTCAGACGGGCATCCATGTCACATCTGCCAATCAGGCTTCCACATGCTGTCACATGCATCCATGTTGCATCACTGTTGCACCCTTGTCAAATACACACACATGCACATGTACACAGTGCTGATACATGCAGCCGAAAACAACATACATGCGTGACATCACGGACATGTCTACTTACATACACATTCATCCAAACATGTGTGCCCACACAACTGCATTTGGCATGCAAGCCTACACACACAAGCACCATCCATGTCTCACACATTCCAGCCCTCGCATGTGTTAGCCCCACGGCCCTGTACACCCCCACCCATACTCGACCCCATACAAACAGATTGTTAGGCGGAAACCTGTGCAGTTCCCTCTGGGACCACTGCAAAAGATTTAGGACTACAGGCGTTGGTGGTGAACCCACTTGGTAGCAGTCTGCACCACACAGATTCACGTGGTAGCTGTGGCTGAGCAGTCATACTTCTCTCAAGAAAAGTTGAGCAGTATGTGGAGTATACAAAATAGGGCAATTCTTCACAGCAAGACAAGCAAACACGCAACGAGGCTTAGTGTAAAGATATCAAGGTATTTATTTTATAACAGAACATCTAAGAAAAACACTAAAGCAATCACGGCAAACAAATCAAACACAATTACTCTACGAGGTAGAAAACAATCAATCCCCCTAGCAAAATATCGACAACTCTAGGTTCTACCGGCACCACTTATTTTCAGACAGAGGTGTATACCTCAACCGAGATGACACTCGAATATTAGTTAGGATGGGAGAGAAAAAGATAGGCAGGTTATGAAATCAACACAGTTCAATCCTCCGCGGATAAAATGCAAGGCAAGAAGGCAAGAATCGCAATAGATCATAAAGTTCAGAGGCCAGGCCCACTCGGAGAGAGGCAAGGCGCGATGTCCCAAAAAGTCTCTAGTGGAGATGCATTCAAGTCTTTAGAGCAAATTGTTATCGACAGATTGAACCGGTTCAGAACAAAGAATGAGCAAAGCTTGGAGGCGACCCAGCGGAACGGAGAGGATTAAGACACCTCACTCGAACCGAACGAAAGGGAAGCCAGGCGGACACAGTACCTTGTTGTGGAGGGCAGCTCCGGTGGGGGCAGTTGTTCCTGGTGGTGGATGCACGTCGGGTCTTTGCCAAGAGTAGAGATGATCTCGTCGTCGTAGGAAAGTGAAGTCCGGTGCACCACCAGTGAAGAGAGCAGCCGCGGAGTGCTTCGTCACAAGGCACCACCTTTTGGTCGCAGTACAGGGGTAGTGGCTATCCGGTTGCCGAGGTGCTCTGCACGGGCAATTCGACCACTGCGTCCTGAGGCGAATAAAAAGCAAAGGGGACTGGTTGTTCCCACCAGTCAGGGGAAGAGACTCTCCGGCAGAGTGATCTCCTCTGTCGCCGGGAAGTGGTGAGTCGGCTCAGCAGGGCTCCACCGGAGGTGTCGTTGTTGCAGGTCGGCTCAGCGTTACCCTCGTCAGATTCTTAGGTCCTGTGGCGACTTCGGAAGATCCAGTCCCAAAAGCCCTGCTTTTATGCAGAAAACCCCCATTCATTCAGCCAAGCTGTCAATCAACACAAACTAAGTGGTGAGCGGGAACGCTCACCACTTGGGCCAATCACTCCAGAGTGCGACCGGAGTTGGCAAGGCAACTCAGTCCAGGGTGCCTAAACCCCCTCCCACACCCCTGTGGTAACCCAGACAGAATGGCACCACTTTGGAGGGTCTCTGTACAGAGCCCGCCAAAAGTGAAACAAAGGGCTCGACCTTTGGTTTAGGAGTCACAGAGACGAACACAGACGCCATTTTAAAAACTGAGTTCTGGCAGAAAATACCATCCGATAAACTTATTTAAGATAAGGAGACCGGTGGTACGTTAGAGATTAACGAGAAAAAGAGTCAGTCTCCAACAATGGGACGAATCCCATAAGGTTATGTTCAGGGTCGAACATAACAAGTAGTTTCCACTGCCACCAGCCAAAACTCGACGAGGGGGGACGGGACAGTGCCCCCCTCGAGTAGCAGATCTAGGAGTAATCGAATTACCCCTACCAGTACGTCCACAATAAGATGGTTTGTACTAGTTCTGTTAGTAAATTTAGGTCACGTAAAGCCAATGGTGACTTTACATGCCCGGGGAGACAGTAGTCAGTCCCCGGGTATGGAGTCTATGGTGGGGGTCCGCTAGGACACCCCAGTGTTACGGCACGTAGGGAGCGGTGTAACACACATAGAAAAACTGGAGTAAGAGACCCCATAGCCCATCGAACACATTGACATTTCAAAGGAATTCCACACATACATGTCCAAGAGTGGGAGGAAAAGAGTCTCACTCTTGGCAGGATGGAAAAAAACAAACTCCAGAAATCCAGCAAAGCTGCTGGGGGACTCACTAGGTTAGGAAATTCAGCTTAAACGGATAATTCTCCCTAACAGAGATGTGCAACCTGCACACTACTGAATAATCACCACACACACTGCTCACAATCAGGATGCATGTACACTCACCGCTCGACTCCAGACGGGTCTGCCTCTCAAGGACCTGGATGTGGAGCGCTGGGGATATGCATTCCAGGACCCTCATCTGTTCTTCCGACAAGTGGCCCTGGCGCCCCTTGGCATCCGCTGCCTTCAAGAGGCGCCGGGCCTTGTTCAGGGTCCTGGACCTGAAGTCCTCCTAGCGCTTCTTGACATGTTGTAAGTCGCGGACTGCCACCCCCTCCGCGTTGATGGCAGTCACGATGGCAGTCCAGATCCGAGTCCGTCCTTCCTTGTCGGCGTGGGAACTTCCGAAGAGGGCATCATACTGCCCCAGGACTTGCTCCACCAGGACACCAACTTCGGTGGCACTGAAGCTGGAGCCCCTCTACCTCTCTGGCCGGGGGTTGTCAGTGGTCTCAGATGGTGTTTGCCCCGACATGGCAACCCCAGAGGCAGGAGTGGGTGGGCAACTGGGTCCTGGGGCTGGGCTGTGGAGCGATGGAATCCCAGCCGGGAGTCTTCAGTTCCAGCAGGGGTGGTCACAGCAACAGCACCCCTGGCTGATGTGCAGGCAGCAAATGGCAGGGCACGTGGGCAGCAGGCAGTCAGGCAGCAGCAGATGGCAGGTGGGAGCGTGCTCGGGGCTCTGGGGGGCAGTAGTTCGGCCTTCTGAGCAGGAGCGTGGTCTTCCGTGTGCTTACGCTTGGCCAGCTTGATACAGAGTGATTTGGCACGTGAAAAATCTGCACGTCAGCGTGTGATTCGAGGAAAGGCCCTTAGCGCGTAAGCGTGTCTGCACGCATACACATTTTCATTGGACAGAAGGCCCCTCAAGCGCAAGTGCCCCTGTGACGTGACGCGTACAGACGTGCATGACCATTTCAGCGCGCGAAAAAATGCACGTCCGCGTGTAATACGAGGAAAGGGCCCATGCGCGTAAGGGCGCGTGGAAAACTTCACGTCCGCGTGTAATACGAGGAAAGGCCCTTAGCGCGTATGCACGGCAGCACGCATATGCGATTTCATTGGACCAAAGGCCCTTAGCGCGTGAGCGCGTCTGTGAAGTGACGCGCACAGGTGTTTCCCTCATTGCACATGATGACAGAACACACGTGGATTTCCACCAATCGTGTGTGAAAGTTCCCGGCACCCCGGAACACACGTACCCAGGCTAATCGCGTTTGGAACATCCCGCGCACCCCGAAACACACGTACACAGGCCAATCGCGTGTACGCTCACTCCCCTCCGATCACACGCAATGACACTCGGACCTACAGTCTTATCACATATCTGAATACGGGAAACCCGCGCACGGCAAAAGACGTGCACAGGCATCAACGCGTCTGCCCACACGAAGGCAGGCGGAGGCGTCCCCGCGCATAGCATAAAAGTGCGCGCAAACAACAAACGCGTATATAAAGCTACGATGAATGCCCCATTTGTCGCTGCACTGATCATGGGACACCGCAGGAGGAGGAGAATAGCCAGGGCACGCATTGTCGCACCACGGACAACCCTTTTTGGGATGCCTGACGACCAGGTCTATGGCAGGTATAGGGTTCCACCCCATATCATCCTAGACCTGGTCAGGGAGTGGGAAGATGACCTCACATCCCCCACCCTTTGCTCTCAGACATGTCATCACAATCGCCAACACACATGTCATTACAACTCGCACACATGAGCCATACCACAGCCATATCGCAACTGCCAGCACCATCCATACACATACAACAGCATGAGCAGCCAAAGGTGAGCCAGACATCACATGCAACACAGGAAGTGCACCACACATGTACACACACCACCACACTTGCATGCATGTGTACACCTCTGCCAAGTGTCGCAGTGTTCAGACGGGCATCCATGTCACATCTGCCAATCAGGCTTCCACATACCGCTGTCACATGCATCCATGTTGCATCACTGTTGCACCCTTGTCAAATACACACACATGCACATGTACACAGTGCTGATAAATGCAGCCGAAAATAACATACATGTGTGACATCACGGACATGTCTACTTACATACACATTCATCCAAACATGTGTGCCCACACAACTGCATTTGGCATGCAAGCCTACACACAAAAGCACCATCCATGTCTCACACATTCCAGCCCTCGCATGTGTTAGCCCCACGGCCCTGTACACCCCCACCCATACTCGACCCCATACAAACAGATTGTTAGGCGGAAACCTGTGCAGTTCCCTCTGGGACCACTGCAAAAGATTTAGGACTACAGGCGTTGGCGGTGAACCCACTTGGTAGCAGTCTGCACCACACAGATTCACGTGGTAGCTGTGGCTGAGCAGTCATACTTCTCTCAAGAAAAGTTGAGCAGTATGTGGAGTATACAAAATAGGGCGATTCTTCACAGCAAGACAAGCAAACACGCAACGAGGCTTAGTGTAAAGATATCAAGGCATTTATTTTATAACAGAACATCTACGAAAAACACTAAGGCAATCACGGCAAACAAATCAAACACAATTACTCTACGAGGTAGAAAACGATCAATCCCCCTAGCAAAATATCGACAACTCTAGGGTCTACCGGCACCACTTATTTTCAGACAGAGGTGTATACCTCAACCGAGATGACACTCGAATATTAGTTAGGACGGGAGAGAAAAAGATAGGCAGGTTATGAAATCAACACAGTTCAATCCTCTGCGGATAAAATGCAAGGCAAGAAGGCAAGAATCGCAATAGATCATAAAGTTCAGAGGCCAGGCCCACTCGGAGAGAGGCAAGGCGCGATGTCCCAAAAAGTCTCTAGTGGAGATGCATTCAAGTCTTTAGAGCAAATTGTTATCGGCAGATTGAACCGGTTCAGAACAAAGAATGAGCAAAGCTTGGAGGCGACCCAGCGGAACGGAGAGGATTAAGACACCTCACTCGAACCGAACGAAAGGGAAGCCAGGCGGACACAGTACTTTGTTGTGGAGGGCAGCTCCGGTGGGGGCAGTTGTTCCTGGTGGTGGATGCACGTCGGGTCTTTGCCAAGAGTAGAGATGATCTCGTCGTCGTAGGAAAGTGAAGTCCTGTGCACCACCAGTGAAGAGACCAGCCGCGGAGTGCTCCGTCACAAGGCACCACCTTTTGGTCGCAGTACAGGGGTAGTGGCTATCCGGTTGCCGAGGTGCTCTGCACGGGCAATTCGACCACTGCGTCCTGAGGTGAATAAAAAGCAAAGGGGACTGCTTGTTCCCACCAGTCAGGGGAAGAGACTCTCCGGCAGGGAGATCTCCTCTGTCGTCGGGAAGTGGTGAGTCGGCTCAGCAGGGCTCCACCGGAGGTGTCGTTGTTGCAGGTCGGCTCAGCGTTACCCTTGTCGGATTCTTAGGTCCTGTGGCGACTTCGGAAGATCCAGTCCCAAAAGCCCTGCTTTTATGCAGAAAACCCCCATTCATTCAGCCTAGCTGTCAATCAACACAAACTAAGTGGTGAGCGGGAACGCTCACCACTTGGGCCAATCACTCCAGAGTGCGACCGGAGTTGGCAAGGCAACTCGGTCCAGGGTGCCTAAACCCCCTCCCACACCCCTGTGGTAACCCAGACAGAATGGCACCACTTTGGAGGGTCTCTGTACAGAGCCCGCCAAAAGTGGAACAAAGGGCTCGACCTTTGGTTTAGGAGTCACAGAGACGAACACAGACGCCATTTTAAAAACTGAGTTCTGGCAGAAAATACCATCCGATAAACTTATTTAAGATAAGGAGACCGGTGGTACGTTAGAGATTAACGAGAAAAAGAGTCAGTCTCCAACAATGGGACGAATCCCATAGGGTTATGTTCAGGGTCGAACATAACAAGTAGTTTCCACTGCCACCAGCCAAAACTCGACGAGGGGGGACGGGACCGTGCCCCCCTCGAGTAACAGATCTAGGAGTAATCGAATTACCCCTACCAGTACGTCCACAATAAGATGGTTTGTACTAGTTCTGTTAGTAAATTTAGGTCTAGTAAAGCCAATGGTGACTTTACATGCCCGGGGAGACAGTAGTCAGTCCCCGGGTATGGAGTCTATGGTGGGGGTCTGCTAGGACACCCCAGTGTTACGGCACGTAGGGAGCAGTATAACACACATAGAAAAACATATGAGACCCTATGGAGTAAGAGACCCCATAGCCCATCGAACACATTGACATTTCAAAGGAATTCCACACATACATGTCCAAGAGTGGGAGGAAAAGAGTCTCACTCTTGGCAGGATGGAAAAAAACAAACTCCAGAAATCCAGCAAAGCTGCTGGGGGACTCACTATGTTAGGAAATTCAGCTTAAACAGAGAATTCTCCCTAACACAGATGTGCAACCTGCACACTACTGAATAATCACCACACACACTGCTCACAATCAGGATGCATGTACACTCAACGCTCGACTCCAGACTGGTCTGCCTCTCAAGGACCTGGACGTGGAGCGCTGGGGATATGCATTCCAGGACCCTCATCTGTTCTTCCGACAAGTGGCCCCGGCGCCCCTTGGCATCAGCTGCCTTCAAGAGGCGCCGGGCCTTGTTCAGGGTCCTGGACCTGAAGTCCTCCCAGCGCTTCTTGACATGTTGTAAGTCGCGGACTGCCACCCCCTCCGCGTTGATGGCAGTCACGATGGCTGTCCAGATCCGAGTCCGTCCTTCCTTGTCGGCGCGGGAACTTCCAAAGAGGGCATCATACTGCCCCATGACTTGCTCCACCAGGACACCAACTTCGGTGGCACTGAAGCTGGTGCCCCTCTGCCTCTCTGGCCGGGGGTTGTCAGTGGTCTCAGATGGTGTTTGACCCGATATGACAACCCCAGAGGCAGGAGTGGGTGGGCAACTGGGTCCTGGGGCTGGGCTGTGGAGCGATGGAATCCCAGTTGGGAGTCTTCGGTTCCAGCAGGGGTGGTCACAGCAACTGCACCCCTGGCTGATGCGCAGGCAGCAAATGGCAGGGCATGTGGGCAGCAGGCAGTCAGGCAGCAGCAGATGGCAGGTGGGAGCGTGCTCAGGGCTCTGGGGGGCAGTAGTTCAGCCTTCTGGGCAGGAGCGTGGTCTTCCCTGTGCTTACGCGTGGCCAGCTTGATACAGAGTGATTTGGCACGTGAAAAATCTGCACGTCGCGTGTGATTCGAGGAAAGGCCCTTAGCGCGTAAGCGCGTCTGCACGCATGCACATTTTGATTGGACAGAAGGCCCCTCAAGCGCAAGTGCCCCTGTGACGTGACGCGTACAGACGTGCATGACCATTTCAGCGCGCGGAAAAATGCACGTCCGCGTGTAATACGAGGAAAGGGCCCATGCGCGTAAGCGCGCGTGGAAAACTGCACGTCCGCGTGTAATACGAGGAAAGGCCCTTAGCGCGTATACACGGCAGCATGCATATGCGATTTCATTGGACCAAAGGCCCTTAGCGCGTGAGCGCGTCTGTGAAGTGACGCGCACAGGTGTTTCCCTCATTGCACATGATGACAGAACACACGTGGATTTCCACCAATCGCGTGTGAAAGTTCCCAGCACCCCGGAACACACGTACCCAGGCTAATCGCGTGTGGAACTTCCCGCGCACCCCGAAACACATGTACCCAGGCCAATCGCATGTACGCTCACTCCCCTCCGATCACACGCGATGACACTCGGACCTACAGTCTTACCACATATCTGAATATGGAAAACCCGCGCACGGCAAAAGATGTGCACAGGCGTCAACGCGTCCGCCCACATGAAGGCAGGCTAAGGCGTCCCCGCGCATAGCATAAAAATGTGCGCAAACAACAAACGCATATATAAAGCTTACGATGAATGCCCCATTTGTCGCTGCACTGATCGTGGGACACCGCAGGAGGAGGAGAATAGCCAGGGCACGCATTGTCGCACCACGGACAAGCCTTTTTGGGATGCCTGACGACCAGGTCTATGGCAGGTATAGGTTTACACCCCATATCATCCTAGACCTGGTCAGGGAGTGGGAAGATGACCTCACATCCCCCACCCTTTGCTCTCAGACATGTCATCACAATCCCCAACACACATGTCATTACAACTCGCACACATGAGCCATACCACAGCCATATCGCAACTGCCAGCACCATCCATACACATACAACAGCATGAGCAGCCAAAGGTGAGCCAGACATCACATGCAACACAGGAAGTGCACCACACATGTACACACACCACCATACTTGCATGCATGTGTACACCTCTGCCAAGTGTCGCAGTGTTCAGACGGGCATCCATGTCACATCTGCCAATCAGGCTTCCACATACCGCTGTCACATGCATCCATGTTGCATCACTGTTGCACCCTTGTCAAATACACACACATGCACATGTACACAGTGCTGATACATGCAGCCAAAAACAACATACATGCGTGACATCACAGACATGTCTACTTACATACACATTCATCAAAACATGTGTGCCCACACAACTGCATTTGGCATGCAAGCCTACACACACAAGCACCATCCATGTCTCACACATTCCAGCCCTCGCATGTGTTAGCCCCACGGCCCTGTACACCCCCACCCATACTCGACCCCATACAAACAGATTGTTAGGCAGAAACCTGTGCAGTTCCCTCTGGGACCACTGCAAACGATTTAGGACTACAGGCGTTGGCGGTGAACCCACTTGGTAGCAGTCTGCACCACACAGATTCACGTGGTAGCTGTGGCTGAGCAGTCATACTTCTCTCAAGAAAAGTTGAGCAGTATGTGGAGTATACAAAATAGGGCAATTCTTCACAGCAAGACAAGCAAACACGCAACGAGGCCTAGTGTAAAGATATCAAGGTATTTATTTTATAACAGAACATCTAAGAAAAACACTAAAGCAATCACGGCAAACAAATCAAACACAATTACTCTACGAGGTAGAAAACGATCAATCCCCCTAGCAAAATATCGACAACTCTAGGTTCTACCGGTACCACTTATTTTCAGACAGAGGTGCATACCTCAACCGAGATGACACTCGAATATTAGTTAGGACGGGAGAGAAAAAGATAGGCAGGTTATGAAATCAACACAGTTCAATCCTCCGCGGATAAAATGCAAGGCAAGAAGGCAAGGATCGCAATAGATCATAAAGTTCAGGGGCCAGGCCCACTCGGAGAGAGGCAAGGCGCGATGTCCCAAAAAGTCTCTAGTGGAGATGCATTCAAGTCTTTAGAGCAAATTGTTATCGGCAGATTGAACCGGTTCAGAACAAAGAATGAGCAAAGCTTGGAGGCGACCCAGCGGAACGGAGAGGATTAAGACACCTCACTCGAACCGAACGAAAGGGAAGCCAGGCGGACACGGTACCTTGTTGTGGAGGGCAGCTCCGGTGGGGGCAGTTGTTCCTGGTGGTGGATGCACGTCGGGTCTTTGCCAAGAGTAGAGATGATCTCGTTGTCGTAGGAAAGTGAAGTCCGGTGCACCACCAGTGAAGAGACCAGCCGCGGAGTGCTCCGTCACAAGGCACCACCTTTTGGTCGCAGTACAGGGGTAGTGGCTATCCGGTTGCCGAGGTGCTCTGCACGGGCAATTCAACCACTGCGTCCTGAGGCGAATAAAAAGCAAAGGGGACTGGTTGTT
Source organism: Ambystoma mexicanum (assembly GCF_040938575.1). Lineage (NCBI taxonomy): Eukaryota > Metazoa > Chordata > Amphibia > Caudata > Ambystomatidae > Ambystoma > Ambystoma mexicanum. Next base: position 1,158,464,946 of record NC_090931.1, read on the forward strand.
CCCACCAGTCAGGGGAAGAGACTCTCCGGCAGGGAGATCTCCTCTGTCGTCGGGAAGTGGTGAGTCGGCTCAGCAGGGCTCCACCCGAGGTGTCGTTGTTGCATGTCGGCTCAGCGTTACCGTCGTCGGATTCTTAGGTCCTGTGGCGACTTCGGAAGATCCAGTCCCAAAAGCCCTGCTTTTATGCAGAAAACCCCCATTCATTCAGCCTAGCTGTCAATCAACACAAACTAAGTGGTGAGCGGGAACGCTCCACACTTGGGCCAATCACTCCAGAGTGCGACCGGAGTTGGCAAGGCAACTCGGTCCAGGGTGCCTAAACACCCTCCCACACCCCTGTGGTAACCCAGACAGAATGGCACCACTTTGGAGGGTCTCTGTACAGAGCCCGCCAAAAGTGGAACAAAGGGCTCGACCTTTGGTTTAGGAGTCACAGAGATGAACACAGACGCCATTTTAAAAACTGAGTTCTGGCAGAAAATACCATCCGATAAACTTATTTAAGATAAGGAGACCGGTGGTACGTTAGAGATTAACGAGAAAAAGAGTCAGTCTCCAACAATGGGACGAATCCCATAGGGTTATGTTCAGGGTCGAACATAACAAGTAGTTTCCACTGCCACCAGCCAAAACTCGACGAGGGGGGACGGGACAGTGCCCCCCTCGAGTAACAGATCTAGGAGTAATCGAATTACCCCTACCAGTACGTCCACAATAAGATGGTTTGTACTAGTTCTGTTAGTAAATTTAGGTCTAGTAAAGCCAATGGTGACTTTACATGCCCGGGGAGACAGTAGTCAGTCCCCGGGTATGGAGTCTATGGTGGGGGTCCGCTAGGACACCCCAGTGTTACGGCACGTAGGGAGCGGTGTAACACACATAGAAAAACATATGAGACCATATGGAGTAAGAGACCCCATAGCCCATCGAACACATTGACATTTCAAAGGAATTCCACACATACATGTCCAAGAGTGGGAGGAAAAGAGTCTCACTCTTGGCAGGATGGAAAAAAACAAACTCCAGAAATCCAGCAAAGCTGCTGGGGGACTCACTAGGTTAGGAAATTCAGCTTAAACAGAGAATTCTCCCTAACACAGATGTGCAACCTGCACACTACTGAATAATCACCACACACACTGCTCACAATCAGGATGCATGTACACTCACCGCTCGACTCCAGACGGGTCTGCCTCTCAAGGACCTGGACGTGGAGCGCTGGGGATATGCATTCCAGGACCCTCATCTGTTCTTCCAACAAGTGGCCCCGGCGCCCCTTGGCATCTGCTGCCTTCAAGAGGCGCCGGGCCTTGTTCAGGGTCCTGGACCTGAAGTCCTCCCAGCGCTTCTTGACATGTTGTAAGTCACGGACTGCCACCCCCTCCGCGTTAATGGCAGTCACGATGGCAGTCCAGATCCGAGTCCGTCCTTCCTTGTCGGCGCGGGAACTTCCGAAGAGGGCATCATACTGCCCCAGGACTTGCTCCACCAGGACACCAACTTCGGTGGCACTGAAGCTGGTGCCCCTCTGCCTCTCTGGCCGGGGGCTGTCAGTGGTCTCAGATGGTGTTTGCCCCGACATGACAACCCCAGAGGCAGGAGTAGGTGGGCAACTGGGTCCTGGGGCTGGGCTGTGGAGCGATGGAATCCCAGTCGGGAGTATTCGGTTCCAGCAGGGGTGGTCACAGCAACAGCACCCCTGGCTGATGTGCAGGCAGCAAATGGCAGGGCACGTGGGCAGCAGGTAGTCAGGCAGCAGCAGATGGCAGGTGGGAGCGTGCTCGGGGCTCTGGGGGGCAGTAGTTCGGCCTTCTGGGCAGGAGCGTGGTCTTCCGTGTGCTTACGCGTGGCCAGCTTGATACAGAGTGATTTGGCACATGAAAAATCTGCACGTCAGCGTGTGATTCGAGGAAAGGCCCTTAGCGCGTAAGCGCGTTTGCACGCATACGCATTTTCATTGGACAGAAGGCCCCTCAAGCGCAAGCGCCCCTGTGACGTGACGCGTACAGACGTGCATGACCATTTCAGTGCACGAAAAAATGCACGTCCGCGTGTAATACGAGGAAAGGGCCCATGCGCGTAAGCGCGCGTGGAAAACTGCACATCCGCGTGTAATACGAGGAAAGGCCCTTAGCGCGTATGCACGGCAGCACGCATATGCGATTTCATTGGACCAAAGGCCCTTAGCGCGTGAGCGCGTCTGTGAAGTGACGCGCACAGGTGTTTCCCTCATTGCACATGATGACAGAACACACGTGGATTTCCACCAATCGCGTGTGAAAGTTCCCGGCACCCCGGAACACACGTACCCAGGCTAATCGCGTGTGGAACTTCCCGCGCACCCCAAAACACACGTACCCAGGCCAATTGCGTGTACGCTCACTCCCCTCCGATCACACGCGATGACACTCGGACCTACATTCTTACCACGTATCCGAATACAGGAAACCCGCGCACGGCAAAAGACGTGCACAGGCGTCAACGCGTCCGCCCACACGAAGGCAGGCGGAGGCGTCCCCGCGCACAGCATAAAAGTGCGCGCAAACAACAAACGCGTATATAAAGCTACGATGAATGCCCCATTTGTCGCTGCACTGATCGTGGGACACCGCAGGAGGAGGAGAATAGCCAGGGCACGCATTGTCGCACCACGGACAAGCCTTTTTGGGATGCCTGACGACCAGGTCTACGGCAGGTATAGGTTTCCACCCCATATCATCCTAGACCTGGTCAGGGAGTGGGAAGATGACCTCACATCCCCCACCCTTTGCTCCCAAGCATTGAGCCCCTTGGAGAAGCTGCTCAATGTCCTGCATTTTTTGGCCACTGGGTCATTTCAGCGGACCACTGCCATATTGGAGGGGGTTTCACAGGCCACGCAGTCATGCTGCCTACACCAGGTACTGGCAAACATGACAGCGCGCCCCTCAGTCCGCAGGCACATATACATGCCCAGAACACCCGCAGAACGGCAGGCCGTGTCCTGGATTTTTTCAGGGTGGCACACTTCCCCAAAGTGCTCGGTGCCATAGATTGCACCCATGTGCCCTACGTCCACCTAGGGCCATTGAGCACATCTACCGAAACCGCAAGCACTGGCATTCCATCAATGTACAGGTGGTATGTGATCCAAAGGGAATCATCACCTCTGTCTATGCAAACTACCCTGGCTCCACCCATGACAGTTTCATATACAGAATGTCCGCCCTAAGCCGGGCCCTGGAAGCTGGGCAGCAGGTGACACATGGCTCCTAGGTCAGTACAAATGCCCTTGCACATGCATGCAAGTCACACACAGACAAATATCCAAACCCTAATAATCTCAACTATTATCACCTCCCCAGGGGACAGTGCCTACCCTCTGAGCAACCACATGATGACGCCAATCCGGAACCCCACCACACCACCCCAGGTAAGATACAACGCTGCCCATATTGCAACCAGGGGCATAGTGGAGCGCACATTCGGAGTGCTCAAGTCACGTTTCCGCTCCCCTGACCGCTCTGGTGGGCAACTACTCTATGCACCACCAGTAGTGTGCAGGATCATTGTGGCAGCATGTTTCCTGCACAATGTTGCAACACGGCAGGGCGTCCCGGTGGACGTGGTGGTGCCCCACATCCCCAACCACAGGCACAGGCGCTGCCCATGGTAGGGGACAGGGCATGTGGCAAGGAAGCCCGGACCCAGCTTGTGGCCACATTTTTCACCTAAACTCCCACCCCTGCGGAGTGCACACAGGCCTGGCACATACTAGGTGACAATCGATGTTGACAAAGAGACAGTCAACTGTCACAACCCTACCACCTTGAGATAGTTGCCATGGAAGTGCCACATCGTCTGCATCCCTAGCTACTTAAACACAAGCTATCCTGTGTGACCAAAAGGCACACATATGACATATGACATGATATGGGCCATACACAAGTATTCCAAGGCGCAATGAGGCAGGGAGGGGGGAACAAGGGAACACAGAGAACGGTACTACTATGCAAGGTGTCATTGAGATTGTGCAAGTGCAGGGGTAGGGGAAGGGAAAAGTGCAAGGGGAAGGGTGGGGGGGAGTCCAGTACAGGGGAAGTAGCCCAAAAAAATAATAGATAGGTCGCCTGGTGGCAACTGCAAAGGTAAGTGCAGACAAGTGCTGGGAAGGGAGGGCTCTAGGGAAAGAGAGACAGTACTGCAGTGCAGGGGTTGCCAGGGAGGCAGTGCAAGTGGAGAGTGGCTGGGCCAGGGACCGAGGTCGGTGAGAGTGGCCCAGTTGCAGCTCCTGTGCAGTTCCAGTGGAGAATTCTGCAAGGGAGAGGCAGACAGTAAGCAGAAGCAAAGAGGAAGGTAATGAGGTGCTTCCAGAACTGGAGATGGTTCCCCTCAAGTTCAAGTCAGGCAGGAAGGCTGTTCCAGGGGGAGGGCCCTGCTGCGGAGAGAAATCTACCCCCAGCTAGTTGCTCTGAGAAGCGGATGACCCGGACATGCAAGGTGTGCATCACACACACCTGCAAAACAGGCCATGGCCATCACTGTCATGTCACTCAAACCCTCCCAAACATCAACATGACATGGCAAGCAATACCCATACACCAACGCAGTAACGATAAGGTACACATTGCCATATCCTAAATGTACAGTGGCATCGGACAATGATGCCTGACCCGGAATCAGATGAAATGACAGACCAACAAAATCTCCCACCCAAAATAAGTCATTTCCAAATGCATTACAACAGTCGTAGACATAACATCACAATGAATGCCTGTGTACATGCACATTATGCATTGCAAAATCAACACTGCAGGTCATGTGTGCAGTGTCCTACTCCTGCATCACACTGCTCAGCGCACAGCACAGTGAACAGCCATTGTGTGTGATGCACACCCTGAGCATCACATCTAAGTGACAGACCACATCACACATCAAATTAGGCATGTACTGGATCCATAATCGGTCACAGAACATGTGCTGCCGGGACACAGTGGGCACCAGAAGGCAAACAGTGTACACGTGGATATGCAAGGGTGGGAGTACATGTAGTGCATCCAAGTGCAAGTGTGTGGTTCTGCAAGGACATGCACTCCACATATGCATGTGCACTCAAGTGACCATCAGTGTTCCCTACACATCACATGTGAACATCCACCATGTGTACACCCCAGCATGTCAAACCACAACTATCCCCTCGCACCTGAAAGGAAAACACAACACATGAACAGGCATTGATCAGCAGAACACAACATGTACATAGGATACCACCATTACTATGTCAGAGTTCCCATCACACTGTAGGGCAAGGCAACTATCAACAACAACCCCCCTCCCTCACAAATGACCATGACCCACTGAACAACTGCACCTGGGTCATGGAGCCTCCAAACCTCAATTCCACCTGGCCACAATATCACCTTTACCCTTCGTCATCATCTCCCACCTTGTGTGTAAAAAGATGCCTGAACCCTCAGAATCCACACTCATTTCCAAAATCACAAAATCCAAGGCATAAAAACGAACCCGAACACCCTCCAGTAGATGACTTGACGTAGCAGTACCTCACAAAGGCCAAGTACTACCACAATGATGCAACAACCAAGGTAGCACAGCAAAACAATGTCACGACAGGATGTGAGACATGTGTGGTACATTACATAGGATGATGCACCATGAATGGATGTGTATTGTCACAGGTCCCCTGTACAGGTGCGGGAGTGTCACGAAACAACCACCCCCACCATGTCCCGGGTGCCTGCAAGGTCAAACTCACACAGGCTCCTGAGACCCTGGTGGGGAATGAGGTTTCTGGGATATGCAGTTGGGACAGGTGTTGACACACTGGATGACTGGAATGAGTGGCAGGAGAGGGGAGGAGGAATGACACATGAAACTAGGGAATGCACGAAAATGTACAACCTGCATGAACACATACACAATCCAAACAAACTTGGACATCATTGTCATGACCTTCTGTAGTCCAGGCTCAGGAGTGGTATGAACCAACCACCCCCTCTAGGGTTTTGGTGCCTGCAAGTTCGGGGCTTACACAGGCATCCGCAACCCCAATGGGGAAAGAGGGTCAGGGAACGTTGCTTCGATAGGCACGGGAAGCAGGAACACTGGGTAGAGGGTACAGGTTTCAAAATGGCATAGGATCACGAGTGATTAGGGAGAAAAAACATACCAAATTGAACCACACATACATCCATGCATCAGTACACTCCCCAGCAAGCCTATGCAAAGCAGTTCGAAAGAAAAACAACGAGACGCTCTGGTTTTGAGTGCTGGCCTCCTGCCTGCGCACTCTCAGGTCCGGTTACAGGAGCACTGCAATGCTGCAAAGAGAGCCACAGTCAACAACCTGTACGTGCCAATTACACAAAAACACAACACCAAACATGCCCCATAGCAACAAACTACTCTACAAACAGACAATCTGTGCTCGATGCTTCGTACCCATATATAACATCACCCCTGTGACGGGTCATACACAGTCAATGCAGTAAGTCAGCCGCTGGTGGGTGCGTGGCAAATGGAACACCAATGTGTCACAATTCACACAACATGCAATGTTCCCTGGGTTAGCAGACAGACCCATATAGCAAGCCATGACTACAGAGCAAGTTGCGTACCACCATGACCGAAACAAAGTTGGCAGTGCATTTATCATGAAGTACGTGGAAAAGACATGCACTGCACCCGAGTATGTCCCTTGCTGTATGTCCCTGTGAGCTGCCCCTTTCCATGTCTCGGAAGGCTACATGGTTGATACAAGTGCCTCAATGGACCTTGGTGTACCGGAGGGTATGTGCCACTGCCCCTGAATGTGTCCCAGACAACCCTACTATCAACAGCCATCAGTCCACAAACACATCTGAGCTGCATTGTGTGCTTCAACACCAATATTCGTCTAAGCTCAACCTCAGTACTGTGACTAAGCCTGCATGTGCAACCCACCTGGTGCAAGCTTTGCTGTGTCGTGGCCCCCCTGTGATGCTCACATTGCCTGGAGTTCCTTGGAACATGTCAGCAGTTCTAGGATGTGGGTCTGCAATCACTGTGCCTCTGCTTGTGCACACATGTGCATGTGGGCACCAACAAACGGGTCCAGAATTCAGTCGTCCAATGGGCCATGTCTGCTGGCAAAGGTGCTCTGGAGGCTCATCCCCCTGCAGAAAGGGCATGAAACACATGATTAATGCTTCAAAGTCATCTGTGTGTGTCTCATCAGGCATCTCATTACTTGACCATGTTAGAGAGTCACATCACAAATCACACCATCAGTCCGTCTTTCACCTCCAAAGTGTGGAACACTATCTACAGCATGAATTGCAACAAGCACGTGTACAGGAAAGATATGAAACATACTACACAATGCATAGCAATCAATGTCCACATTAATCATGACAAACCCCATCTAGCAAAAGCTGAACAGTGGACAATGGCACCTAAATCATCCCCACTAGGGGTGTCAACACAAGTCACACAGCACCAGACATGCCACAGATATGACAGTCCAAAGCCCTTGTGTAATATTCTGTAACACTGAACCATCCTTGCGAGCCCATGGATAAGGGAGGCAGGAGTGGCATATGTGAGTCAAGGACCCCAAGCAGCAAACACATACACAAGACAACCATGAAGGGCCTAGCTAGAACAGACAGTGGATGCCTTCAAAAGCCACAAAGCACCGCACCGTCACATGAAAGCACAATAGACTAGCAATTTTAAACTAACTCAACTATTAACTAATTACACTAACTATGGAAAACCTACATTACCTATTTAAACTAACTATCAAACAGAAACGTAACTAACTAAACTAAAAGAAAAATCAAAAATGGCCACATACGACCCGGGGGGGAGGGGAGGCACCCAGGAGGGGGGAGGTACAGGGTGCTGCTCAACATCCACATGCGATGATGCTGAGCCAAAAAAAAATCCTCCATGGGCTCAACGCCTGCACAGCACGACCTATGTGGGAGATAGATGGTCGTCCGAGTCTGGATCATCTTGTAAAGGAGGACGTGGCACAGTAGCCTGGCCACGCCTAGCCGCAGCTTGCCCCTCGTCGGCAGCAAGTCTGCCGGACGGGTGAGCCTGGTTCTGTGTGGCGATGTGACATAGGTCTGCATGCAGAACCTCATGTGATACACGTATTTCCTCTTGCAAGGTAGCACGTGTAACGCGGAGTTCCTCCTGCAAGGCCTGGCTGGACAACCGCTGCACCTCCCGGCAAGCCTGTAGCTCAGCCGAGATGGTACGCTCAAGCTGTGCAAACCTCTCCTCTGCCTGCTGCCTCTGGGACATCATAAGGACACCCAGAGTGGATCTGAGGGAAGCATACTCCTCCCTCAGGGCATCCATGTGCGCCTCTGCATGAGCAGCAATTGCTTGACGCAGAGACGACATTTCAGCCTGGCGTGCTCTGTCTGAGGCCGCCATGCCCAGCCTGAGCGAGCGGGCCGTGGACCGTGCCGCCTGCTGCTGGAGAAGCACCTGCCTAGCAGGGGGGAGCACAAATCGGGCCACACGCTCCATGCTCTCAGCGATGTTCTCCATTGCTGCCCCCTGCCGTTCGGAATTGGCAGTCATGTCTTGCTCCCACTCAGTATACAGCGGTTGCGCGCGGCGACCGCGTTGCCGGGCTTGACCCCTGCGGGACCCAAGGACCGGGGGTCCTCGCTGTGTTGGCACCACCTGCGGCTGCACGACTACATGCCCCAGTCGACGTGATGTCCCAGGCACATCAGTGACTGGTGTAGAAGTGACCCTGCGTCCCGATCCACCACGGGCGGAGGAACCAAGACTGTCTGATCCCTCAGTGCAGGTGTCGCAGACAGAGGAGTGTCCACATCAGAATCATTCACCCCTGACACATGGACTTGATGCTCATCCAACTCAACATGGACGTCAGAGTCGTCATCAAGGCTGGACTCATAGGCAGCCAGAGACAAGATGGACTGCAGCACTTGGGGGTTTTCGTGGCCTACCACCCCACGACCCCCACTAGTGCCGGGTTGATGTGGTTTTACCAACCCTGTGTCTGGCATGACAACACCATCCTCCGCCTCCATTGCGTCATCACCTGAAAAATAGAGAGAAAAAGGTCACTACACATGTCAGAAGCACACGACACACACACACACCGACAGCAAAGGCATCCGGCAGACATGTGACACACAACATATGACCTGGCATGCATGCTGGGTCTACTTTGAATAGCTTCTGTGATCAGACCTGTTGAAAGGTGGCAGTTTCCATGGAAGTGGGTCTATGCAGTGCAGAAAATGTGTACGCCACTCACTACCTACATGTACAAGCACTCCATGGTGTGTGCCAGGAAATGTGAAGGCAGTGCAATGTCAAATTCAGACATCACGTGCATTGTGCATTCAATGTGTACCATGTCTAGAAGCCAAGCACCCCTCCACCCCAGTACCAAAGCAGGGATGCCTAGCATGGTATCAAAAGGCTGACCATACACCTGTGTATTGACAGGAAGTGTTGACTGGCATCAACAGCTTAATGTGATTCAAATTACAACACTGCAAATGATGCTGGGACAGTGGGCAGGACACATGATGAAAACTCCGGAGGCCGCCCACATGTGAAGAAGACACAAGAGTTGGACAGAGTCATTGGCCATTGAACAGGCTGAGGCCTGTGAGCCACACAGATTGTCAGGGCCTAAACATGTGTGCAACGCAGGACTGAGCCACAGTTGATATGGGGAGGCCGATGAGATGGCAGGCAATGTATGTAACCAAGGACTCATATTACAGTGATCATCCAGTCAACAACACATAGGGGCATGCGTGCAATGCACATGGAGCATGAATGGGCATTCATGTCACTGCGGGACATCTGACCCATGCACAGTACAAGTGAGATACCCTGCATCGAGTACTAAGGCTGTACCACATGGCATATGTCTGGCAGTTTCTACGCTGGAAGTTAGCATCTACACAGGACACATGAACAAGAAACTACACATTGGCAAGATTGAAGCAGACCAGTGCAAAGGTGGAACTGGAGTGCAGAGTGGCGGAGGAGTGGCAAGGGAGCATGCCCACATGGAGTCCCGCATGCAGGCAGAGGAGACATGCATGACGGTAGCATTGCATTACTTACACATCAGAACCATGTACACGTCACATGTAGCAGCAATCATGCACAACACATCCCACAAGTGAAACACACACGTACTCAACAAACACGCATCAACACTCACTGGACTGGGCATCAAAGTCCAGCATCTCTCCCACTCCTTCGACCAATTCAGGTGGTATGAACTCCGCAACTAGAGCCTCATGCGGAGTGAGTTCTTCCTCCTCTGGTGCAGGCCCACCGCCAGTCACCAGAGTCAAGTTGTAATTTGAGGCACGCTTGGCCTTAGTGCTGCGCTTGATGTCATTCCAACGCTTTTTGCACTCCTGCGCCGTGCGCACCTCATGGCTGAATGAACTGACATGTTCCGCAACATGCTTCCAATGGGTGTCATGTTGGGCAGCCGTAGTCTGACTATTGGCACCCACTAGCATGTCACGGATGTGGCCCCCACGTAGTCCACGAGGAAGTCCAGTTCCTGCTTACAGAAAGGCTTCTTCCTCGACGTGCAGGAGGTCGTGGCTGTGTGTGGGGTCCCAGCCTGTGCTGCAGGTGCAACCTTCCTCCTCTTGGACTGTGGCGCAGACCCTGGCTGGATAATGCCGCCGTGACCAGTATGGCCAGTGGGTTCGGTGGATTGAGCCAAGGGAGTGGCAGGTGGAGGGATGACCAAAGGCTTGACTTGTGTCAGTGGCAGCTGGGTGCCCACTAATGGACCCTGCGCAGCAACATCAGCTGTGGCAGGGTCATTGACTGCAACGGTCCTGGTTGGCAGACTCACAACCGGGGTGCTGTTGGGTGCATCTGCCCCTGCACTTACCAACACCCAGATGTTCGGGGCAGCAGATGACATGACTGCCCTAGGGACACGTGTCTTGGTCTGAGCAGCCCGGCGTGCCCCTATGGTTTCCCCCCTGGCCTGTTGGAGATCTACCAAGGGCTCTTCAAGTGCCAACGCAGCCTGCGCTGGCAGACCCTGAGCCTGGGTGGCGGTGTCCACAGCTGCACCTGCAGCTACCACTACCCTTGGGCCCGTGGCAGTCGATGGAACGGACTGCCGGGTCATACGGGTGCCAGTGCCAGATGCAGGAGCTGCATCCCCCGGAACTACAGGGGGTGGTGGCATGGCTGCACCGACACATGGCACAACATTGTGCTCAAGTGGCGCACGCCTGCCTCTTCACCCTCTGTGGCTGCCCTGGACACCCTGGAGTCCCCCTACTCCCTGGTCACCACGGCCACGTCCCCGACCACGCCCGCCACGAGGAGGACGCCCAGCTGAGGCGCCCCTCACCTTTGGTGGCCTCCCAACCATGGCACAGATGTAGTAGTGCTGGCACAGATGGAGTGGTGCCAATGGGAGGTGTACACCACAATTGACCTGGGCAATTGGGGTGAAGGGGGTGGGAAGCAAGATGTTAACAGCCCCCCTGCACCTGCCAGGCTGTATGTGACCCCGGTGATGTGGTGATGGGTCATGCAACGCTCAGGCACCCCAAAACTGCAGTAAAACCGTGCACGCAACCCTGCAGCCTACGTGCGTGGATTCAACCTCCCGCAGTACGCAGTGGCACCCAGTAACACGAATAACACGTACGCGTGGGACACGCAGGCTACTATGACATCGAAAATGGGTGCGATACACAGGGGCACCCGCAGTGGGAAAAAGAGCGTGTGCGACTCACCGTCTGACTAGCGTGATGCAGAAAAACACGCGTAGCCAATACCCCCACCAAAAGAAGAGATACGTCCTTGATAGCTGTGAAGTTGTGATGGCGCGCGAAACAACAGGAAGCAGCAACACACGTCGGTCTCCACGAAAGGCACGTACAGCGAACTGCTGGGCCCGCTCACCTTTAACCCGTGCTGAGGAAAACGTATGCGCGCATCACGTCACTTACGCGCATGGGCCCTTTCCTCGTATTACATGCGGACGTGCAGTTTTCCACGTGCGCTTACCCGCATGGGCCCTTTCCTCGTATTGCACGCGGACGTGCAGTTTTTCACGCGTGCTTACGCGCATGGGCCCTTTCCTCGTATTGCACGCGGATGTGCAGTTTTCCACGCGCGCTTACGCGCGTGGGCCCTTTCCTCGTATTACACGCGGACGTGCAGTTTTTCACACGCGCTGAAATGGCCATGCACGTCTGTACGTGTCACGTCACAGGGGCGCTTGCGCTTGAGGGGCCTTCTGTCCAATGAAAATGCGCATGCATGCATATGCGCTTACGCGCTAAGGGCCTTTCCTCGAATCACACGCTGACGTGCAGATTTTTCACGTGCCAAATCACTCCGTATCAAGCTGGCCACGCGTAAGCACACGGAAGACCAAGCTCCTGCCCAGAAGGCCGAACTACTGCCCCCCAGAGCTCCGAGCACGCTCCAACCTGCCATCTGCTGCTGCCTGACTGCCTGCTGCCCACGTGCCCTGCCATTTGCTGCCTGCACATCAGCCAGGGGTGCTGTTGCTGTGACCACCCCTGCTGGAACCGAAGACTCCCAACTGGGATTCCATCGCTCCGCAGCCCAGCCCCAGGACCCAGTTGCCCACCCACTCCTGCCTCTGGGGTTGTCATGTCAGGGCAAACACCATCTGAGACCACTGACAACCCAGGGCCAGAGAGGCAGAGGGGCACCAGCTTCAGTGCCACTGAAGTTGGTGTCCTGGAGGAGCAAGTCCTGGGGCAGTATGATGCCCTCTTCGGAAGTTCCCGCGCCGACAAGGAAGGACGGACTCGGATCTGGACTGACATTGTGACGGCCATCAACGCGGAGGGGGTGGCAGTCCGCGACTTACAACATGTCAAGAAGCGCTGGGAGGACTTCAGGTCCAGGACCCTGAACAAGGCCCGGCGCCTCTTGAAGGCAGCTGATGCCAAGGGGCGTCGGGGCCACTTGTCGGAAGAACAGATGAGGGTCCTGGAACGCATATCCCCAGCGCTCCACGTCCAGGTCCTTGAGAGGCAGACCCGTCTGGAGTCGAGCGGTGAGTGTACATGCATCCTGATTGTGAGCAGTGCGTGTGGTGATTATTCAGTAGTGTGCAGGTTGCACATCTGTTTGTATGGGGTCGAGTATGGGTGGGGGTGTACAGGGCCGTGGGGCTAACACATGCGAGGGCTGGAATGTGTGAGACATGGATGGTGCTTGTGTGTGTAGGCTTGCATGCCAAATGCAGTTGTGTGGGCACACATGTTTGGATGAATGTGTATGTAAGTAGACATGTCCGTGATGTCACGCATGTATGTTGTTTTCGGCTGCATGTATCAGCACTGTGTACATGTGCATGTGTGTGTATTTGACAAGGGTGCACCAGTGATGCAACATGGATGCATGTGACAGCAGTATGTGGAAGCCTGATTGGCAGATGTGTCATGGATGCCCGTCTGAACACTGCGACACTTGGCAGAGGTGTACACATGCATGCAAGTGTGGTGGTGTGTGTACATGTGTGGTGCATTTCCTGTGTTGCATGTGATGTCTGGCTCACCTTTGGCTGCTCATGCTGTTGTATGTGTATGGATGGTGCTGGCAGTTGAGATATGGCTGTGGTATGGCTCATGTGTGCGAGTTGAAAAGACATGTGTGTTGGGGATTGTGATGACATGTCTGAGGTTTGCCAATGCCACTCATGTACAACTGTCATGTGTGTATGTGTCCATTGCACAGTGCCCTGATGCCTGTCTTTTGTTTCTCCATGTCTGCAGCGTCAACTGATGAAGAGGGCGGAGAAGGTGCTGTGGAGCACAGCGGCGGGGATCCCACCGCCAGCCGGAGACGCAAGGCCCGGCACCCCTCCCATGTTGTGCTCTAGTCGGGGAGTGAGGAGTCCGGTGCTGCGTCCCAGGCCGCAGCTGCCGGGGGGAGGTCCAAGAGGTGGAGGTTGGGGTTGGACTCCTCGGCAGCAGAAGGGGTAGCTGGGACCCAACAGGGCCCAACAGGAGAAGATGGCACAGAGTCATCCAGGTTGGTGGGGGGTTTGTTGGAGGAGGAGGCCGTGCAAGCACCAGAGATGGGGTCTGGAGGTGGGGATCCCACTGGTGCTAGTGGTGCAGTGCAGGACCAGGGACAGGAGGCAGCACGCGGAGGTGCCTGTGTGTAATCCTGTCCCTGATCCTGTCCCTGCATCATCTTGCACCAGCAGGGATGCCTACATCCAGACCCGTTTTCAGGCAGGGGATGAGCTCACGTCAACTGGCCTTCCTCTGCCTGCGGACGTGGCTTTCCGGGTCCGGGTTGAGCCTGTCCTGGCTGGTGTGGCATTGCGTCAACGGGCCATGCGAGGTGACCTGCAGTCTTTTCATGAGGAGACTGCACGTCATCTCGAATGGCTCGTTGACCACGTCAGCCTGCTGGGACAGGTCACCCAGGCCGGATTCCTCCATCTGATGGGGCTTGCTATGACCCCCTCCTCAACTGGACCCCTTACGCGCCAGTCGTCCTCCGTGCCATCTTCCCACCCGTCAGTCACCTGGGTGCCCTGTGGAGCTGCCTCTGACGGTGCAGCCAGGCTGGTGGAGGAGGCATCCCTGCCACAGTCGGGAGTCGGATGTCCAGCAGGGGTGGCCACATCTACGACTGCACCCCAGCCGGCGGAGGATGTGCAGGCAGCAGGAGGCAGTGCACGAGCAGAGGCATAGCAGGAGCAGCAACGTGGTGGGAGCCATGAAGGCTCGGGGCCTTCAACATCGGAGGGGCAGGCATCGGCCGGAGGGCAGGAGGACCCAGGACAGAGAGTGTCTTCCGTGTGGCAGCAGTTGGGCCACGCCATAGATGCGGAGCGGCAGCGGGCGGAAGAGGCACAGCTCACAATGGTCGGGGCGGAGAACTCCATCCGGAGGGCCCTGAGGCGGGCCGAGTGCCTCGAGGCAATCCGCAGGGGTTAGGAGGTGGACACGTCGACGGCCCTGCGGTCCCTCGGGGCCATGGAGGAGGACCGCCTCTGGGACATTGAGGAGGAGTTCGATGATGCCCTGGCCCGGGACATCAACAAGTGAGCCTTGAAACTAGCCCGCTGCCCTTGTAAATAGTTATGTAGGTAGTGTTAGTTTTCATTTTTGTTTTGATTTTATTTGGACCTTTCGGACATTGGCCACATTTTTGAATATAGTTTATTTTATTAGTTAGTGTAGTTAGATAAGTTTTGTTTCTTTTGTTGGGATAATGGACCCTGGCTTGTTCCCATGTACATAGTTCACTGTTGGATTATATTTTTTTTCACATTTTAACCATGGAGCAATGGCTTTCTTTCTTATTTCCCATTGGATTTTGTTTTGTGGACATTGACTTTGGACAACATTACTTTGGAATTTTATTTTTGGTTTTGCTTTTTTTCACGGACATGCTTCTTTTAATTTTTGTACATTCACATTTCTTTTTCTTCATTTTTGATTCTATTTATGTTTCCTTTAATACATATTTTTTTTGGTGAACTTCAATGTGTGGTATCTCATTGGTTTCATGCATTTCATGATATGTGTTTTGAGATTCACTGACACCCATTGGGTGTATGTGAGGGAAATGTGTTTGTTTCAGAACTTGCAATTGGTGTTCTGTGATGTAATTGCAAATTATGAGTGGGTGGATGCAATACTCGGGTGGGTGTTTTGCATTTGGAGGCTGACCATAGGGACCAGGGATCTAGATTGTGATGACATGTTGGCTGGGGAACATGAGTTGCACATGGGTGGGGGCCTGCTGGCAGGTGCCCCACAGTGCTGGGGGGTGGGGGTGGTGGGAGACATGGGTGGGGGCCTGGTGGAGGCTGCCCCTGGTGGCTGGGGGGTGGGGGTGGTGGGAGACATGGGTGGGGGCCTGGTGGTGGGTGCCCCTGCACTGCTGGGGGGGTGGGGGTGGTGGGAGACATGGGTGGGGGCCTGGTGGAGGCTGCCCCTGGTGGCTGGGGGGTGGGGGTGGTGGGAGACATGGGTGGGGGCCTGGTGGTGGGTGCCCCTGCACTGCTGGGGGGTCGGGGGTGGGAGACATGGGTGGGGGCCTGGTGGAGGCTGCCCCTGCACTGCTGGGGGGTGGGGGTGGTGGGAGACATAGGAGGGGCCCTGGTGGAGGCTGCCCCTGGTGGCTGGGCGGTGGGGGTGGTGGGAGACATGGGTGGGGCCTGGTGGAGGCTGCCCCTGCACTGCTGGTGGGGTGGGGGTGGTGGGAGACATAGGTGGGGGCCTGGTGGAGGCTGCCCCTGGTGGCTGGGCGGTGGGGGTGGTGGGAGACATGGGTGGGGGCCTGGTGGAGGGTGCCCCTGCACTGCTGGGGGTGTGGGGGGTGGGAGACATGGGTGGAGGCCTGGTGGAGTCTGCCCCTGGTGGCTGGGGGGTGGGGGTGGTGGGGAACATGAGTTGGACATGGGTGGGGGCCTGCTGGCAGGTGCCCCACAGTGCTGGGGGGTGGGGGTGGTGGGAGACATGGGTGGGGGCCTGGTGGAAGCTGCCCCTGGTGGCTGGGGGGTGGGGGTGCTGGGAGACATGGGTGGGGGCCTGGTGGAGGCTGCCCCTGCACTGCTGGAGGGTGGGGGTGCTGGGAGACATGGGTGGGGGCCTGGTAGCGGGTACCCCACAGTGCTGGGGGGTGGGGGTGGTGGGAGACATGGGTGGGTGGGTGTGGGCCTGCTGGCAGGTGCCCCACAGTGCTGGGGGGTGGGGGTGGTGGGGAACATGAGTTGGACATAGGTGGGGGCCTGCTGGCAGGTGCCCCACAGTGCTGGGGGGTGGGGGTGGTGGGGAACATGAGTTGGACATGGGTGGGGGCCTGCTGGCAGGTGCCCCACAGTGCTGGGGGGTGGGGGTGGTGGGAGACATGGGTGGGGACCTGCTGGCAGGTGCCCCACAGTGCTGGGGGGTGGGGGTGGTGGGGAACATGAGTTGGACATGGGTGGGGGCCTGCTGGCAGGTGCCCCACAGTGCTGGGGGGTGGGGGTGGTCGGAGACATGGGTGGGGGCCTGGTGGAGGCTGCCCCTGGTGGCTGGGGGGTGGGGGTGCTGGGAGACATGGGCGGGGGCCTGGTGGAGGCTGCCCCTGCATTGCTGGGGGGGTGGGGGTGGTGGTAATCATGGTTGGGGGCCTGGTGGAGGCTGCACCTGGTGGCTGGGGGTGGGGGTGGTGGGAGACATGGGTGGGGGCCTGGTGGAGGCTGCCCCTGGTGGCTGGGGGGTGGGGGTGGTGGGAGACATGGGTGGGGGCCTGCTGGCAGGTGCCCCACAGTGCTGGGGGGTGGGGGTGGTGGGGAACATGAGTTGGACATGGGTGGGGGCCTGCTGGCAGGTGCCCCAAAGTGCTGGGGGATGGGGGTGATGGAGACAAGGGTGGGGGCCTGGTGGAGGCTGCCCCTGGTGGCTGGGGGGTGGGGGTGGTGGGAGACATGGGTGGGGGCCTGCTGGCAGGTGCCCCACAGTGCTGGGGGGTGGGGGTGGTGGGGAACATGAGTTGGACATGGGTGGGGGCCTGCTGGCAGGTGCCCCAAAGTGCTGGTGGGTGGGGGTGCTGGGGAACATGGGTGGGGGCCTGGTGGAGGCTGCCCCTGGTGGCTGGGGGGTGGGGTGCTGGGAGACATGGGTGGGGGCCTGGTGGAGGCTGCCCCTGCACTTCTGGGGGGTGGGGGTGGTGGGAGACATGGGTGGGGCCTGGTGGAGGCTGCCCCTGGTGGTTGGGGGGTGGGGGTGGTGGGAGACATGGGTGGGGGCCTGGTGGAGGGTGCCCCTGCACTGCTGGGGGGTGGGGGGGTGGGAGACATGGGTGGGGGCCTGGTGGAGGCTGCCCCTGGTGGCTGGGGGGTGGGGGGTGGTGGGAGACATGGGTGGGGGCCTGGTGGTGGGTGCCCCTGCACTGCTGGGGGGTGGGGGCCTGGTGGAGGCTGCCCTAGTGGCTGGGGGGTAGGGTGGTGGGGAACATGAGTTGGACATGGGTGGGGGCCTGCTGGCAGGTGCCCCACAGTGCTGGGGGGTGGGGGTGGTGGGAGACATGGGTGGGGGCCTTGTGGAGGCTGCCCCTGGTGGCTGGGGGGTGGGGGTGCTGGGAGACATGGGTGGGGGCCTGGTGGAGGCTGCCCCTGCACTGCTGGGGGGTGGGGGTGCTGGGAGACATGGATGGGGGCCTGGTGGTGGGTGCCCCACTGTGCTGGGGGGTGGGGGTGGTGGGAGACATGGGTGGGGGCCTGGTGGAGGCTGCCCCTGGTGGCTGGGGGGTGGGGGTGCTTGGAGACTTGGGTGGGGGCCTGGCGGAGGCTGCCCCTGGTGGCTGGGGGTTGGGGGTGCTGGGAGACATGGGTTGGGGCCTGGTGGAGGCTGCCCCTGGTGGCTGGGGGGTGGGGGTGGTGGGAGACATGGGTGGGGGCCTGGTGGAGGCTGCCCCTGCACTGCTGGGGATGGGGGGTGCTGGGAGACATGGGTGGGGGCCTGGTGGTGGGTGCCCCACAGTACTGGGGGGGTGGGGATGGTGGGAGACATGGGTAGGGATTTGGTGGAGGGTGCCCCTGGTGGCTGGGGGTGCTGGGAGACATGGGTGTGGGCCTGGTGGAGGGTGCCCCTGGTGGCTGGGGGTGCAGGGGGACATGCGTTGGTGGGCAGTAGTTCAAGTTGACATGTGGGTTGGCTGGGGGTCATGGCCATGGTAGATGGTGTGCCTGCAGGTCATGTGCAGGGTAGGCCCCTGTGGTGTGAGCCACCTACAGGGGCCTTGGAGGGTGTAGAGGGAACACCTGGGAGGACCCACACGTGCAATTCACGTGTGGTGCTCCCCACGCACCCCTTTAATACATGTACCCTGATGGAATCGCGTGTGGAACTTCCCCGCGCACCCCTGAAATGCGCGTACCCTGCTCGCACGGGCCCAATCGCGTGTGGAACTTCCCACGCACCCCTGGAATACACGTACCCTGATGGAATCGCGTGTGGAACTTCCCGCGCACCCCTGGAATACACGTACCCTGCTGATGTCGCGTGTGAAACTTTCCCCGCACCACAAAATACACGTACCCTGATGAGATCGCGTGTGGAACTTCCCGCGCACCCCTGAAATACACGTGCCCTGCTGATGTCGCGTGTGAAACTTCCCCCGCACCCCAAAATACACATACCCTGATGAGATCGCGTGTGGAACTTCCCGCGCACCCCTGAAATACACATGCCCTGCTGATGTAGCGTGTGAAACTTCCCCCGCACCCCAAAATACACGTACCATGATGAAATCGTGTGTGGAATTTCCCGCGCACCCCTGAAATACACGTACCCTGCTGAAATCGCGTGTGGCACTTCCTGCGCACCCCTGAGATACGCGTACCCCCAATCGCGTGTGGAAATTCCTGCGCTCATGCCCCGTGTGTCTCTCCCCCTCCCCCCACCCCTGCTCATGCCCCGTGTCTCTCCCCCTCCCGCTCACCCCCCGCTCATGCCCTGTGTGTCTCTCCCCCTCCCGCCCATGCCCGTGTGTCTCTCCCCCTTCAGCCCACCCCCGCTCATGCCCCGTGTGTCTCTCCCCCTCCCGCCCCCCCGCTCATGCCCCGTGTATCTCTATCCCTCCCCCCACCCCCGCTCATGCCCCGTGTGTCTACCCCTCCTGCCGCCCACCCCCCCTCATGCCCCGTGTGTCTATCCCTCCCGCCGCCCACCCCCGCTCATAGCCTGTGTCTCTATCCCTCCCTCCGCCCACCCCCGCTCATGCCCCATGTGTCTATCCCTCCCACTGCCCAACTCCCACTCATGCCCCGTGTGTCTATCCCTCCCGCCACCCACCCCCCACTCATGCCATGTGTGTCTATCCCTCCTGCCGCCCAGCCCCCGCTCATGCCCCGTGTCAATATCCCTCCCGCCGCCCACCCCCCGCTCATGCCCCGTGTGTCTACTATCCCTCCCGCCGCCCACCCCACGCTCATGCCCCGTGTGTCTCTCCCCCTCCCACCCACCGCCCGCTCATGCCCCGTGTGTCTATCCCTCCCGCCGCCCACCCCCCACTCATGCCCTGTGTCTCTATCCCTCCCCCCACCCCCGCTCATGCCCTGTGTGTCTATCCCTCCCGTCCCTCCCGCCGCCCACCCCCCGCTCATACCCCGTGTCTCTATCCCTCACACTGCCCACCCCCGCTCATGCCCCGTGTGTCTATCCCTCCCACCGCCCACCCCCCGCTCATGCCCCATGTGTCTATCCCTCCTGCCGCCCTCCCCCCGCTCTTGCCCCGTGTGACTGTCCCTCCTGCCGCTCTTGCCCCGTGTTTTTATCCCTCCCACCGCCCACCCCCTGCTCATGCCCCGTGTCTCTATCCCTCTCGCTGCCCACCCACCACTCACGCCCCGTGTGTCTATCCCTCCGCCGCCCACACCCTGCTCACGCCTCGTGCGTCTCACCCCCTCCCGCCCACCCCCCGATCATGCCCCGTGTGTCTATCACTCCCGCCCCCCACCCGCTCATGCACATGCCCCGTGTCTCTATCCGTCCCGCTGCCCACCCCCCGCTCATTGCCCGTGTGTCTCTCCCCTCCCCCCACCCCCGCTCATGCCCCGTGTGTCTCTCCCCTCCCCCCACCCCCCGACCACCCGCTCATGGCCCGTGTGTCTATTTCTATCGCCCACCCCCCGCTCATCCCCCGTGTGTCTATCCCTCCCGCCGCCCACCCCCCGCTCATGCCCCATGTGTCTATCCCTAGCGTCAACCACCCCCCTCTCATGCCCCGTGTCTCTATTCCTCCCCCGCTCATGCCCCGTGTCTCTATCCCTCTCCCGCTCATGCCCCATGTCTCTATCCCTCCCGCCGCCCACCGCCCGCTCATGTCCCGTGTCTCTATCCCTCCGTGTCTCTATCCCTCCCGCTGCCCACCCCCCGCTCATTTATTTTATTTATTTTTTACATTTATAAAGCGCTCACACAGCCCGCAGGCATCGAGGCGCTGTTTATTTTTCTTAGTTGCGTAATTGTGTTTTTTTGTCTTAGTTACGTATTTATAACGCGCTTAAACACCCAGAGGTTTCTAAGCGCGGACCCGGGGATCGAACCTGTGTTGCTTCGTGTCGTCTTGCTTCCAAGACGCACACTCTGCCGCTGAGCTATCCTCCCGGGACTCATGCCGCGTGTCTCTATCCCTCCCGCCGCCCACCCCCCGCTCATGCCCTGTGTCTCTATCCCTCCCGCCGCCCACCCCCGCTCATGCCCCGTGTCTCCCTACTGTTCCCCCCACCCCCCGCTCATGCTCCGTGTCTCTCTCAACTTCCCCCCCACCCCCGCTCATGCCCCGTGTGTCTCTCCCCCTCCTGCCCACCCCCCGTTCATGCCCCGTGTGCCCTTCCTCCCCCTCCACCCCAACCCCGCTAATGTCCCGTGTGTCTCTCTCCCTCCCCCACCCCACGCTCATGCCCCGTGTGTCTCTCCCCCTCCCGCACACCCCCGCATGTCTCTCTCCCTCCCCCCACCCCCCGCTCATGCCTGTGTGTCTCTCTCCCTCCCCCCCACCCCTGCTCATGCCCCGTGTCTCTCCCCCTCCCGCTCACCCCCCGCTCATGCCCTGTGTGTCTCTCCCCCTCCCGCCCATGCTCGTGTATCTCTTTCCCCCTTCTGCCCACCCCCGCTCATGCCCCGTGTGTCTCTCCCCCTCCCGCCCACCCCCCCGCTCATGCCCCGTGTGTTTCTATCCCTCCCCCCACCCCCGCTCATGCCCCGTGTGTCTATCCCTCCTGCCGCCCACCCCCCGCTCATGCCCCGTGTGTCTATCCCTCCCGCCGCCCACCCCCCACTCATAGCCCGTGTCTCTATCCCTCCCTCCGCCCACCCCCGCTCATGCCCCATGTGTCTATCCCTCCCACCGCCCAACTCCCACTCATGTCCCGTGTGTCTATCCCTCCAGCCACCCACCCCCCACTCATGCCATGTGTGTCTATCCCTCCCGCCGCTCAGCCCCCGCTCATGCCCCGTGTCAATATAAATCCCGCCGCCCACCCCCCGCTCATGCCCCGTGTGTCTATCCCTCCCGCCGCCCACCCCACGCTCATGCCCCGTGTGTTTCTCCCCCTCCCGCCCACCGCCCGCTCATGCCCCGTGTGTCTATCCCTCCCGCCGCCCACCCCCCACTCATGCCCTGTGTCTCTATCCCTCCCCCCCACCCCCGCTCATGCCCTGTGTGTCTATCCCTCCTGTCCCTCCCGCCACCCACCCCCCGCTCATACCCCGTGTCTCTATCCCTCACGCCGCCCACCCCCTCTCATGCCCCGTGTGTCTATCCCTCCCGCCGCCCACCCCCCGCTCATGCCCCATGTGTCTATCCCTCCGGTCTCCCACCCCCCGCTCATGCCCCGTGTGTCTATCCCTCCCACTGCCCACCCCCTGCTCATGCCCCGTGTCTCTATCCCTCTCGCTGCCCACCCCCCACTCACGCCCCGTGTGTCTATCCCTCCCGCCACCCACACCCTGCTCATGCCCCGTGTCTCTATCCCTCCCGCCGCCCACCCCCGCTCATGCCCCGTGTCTCCCTACTGTTCCCCCCAATCCCCGCTCATGCTCTGTGTCTCTCTCAACTTCTCCCCCACCCCCGCTCATGCCCCGTGTCTCCCCTGTTCCCCCCTACCCCTGCTCATGACCTGTCTCCCCTGTTACCCCTCACCCCCTGCTCATGCCCCCTGTCTCCCTTGTGTTACCCCCCACCCCCAGCTCATGCCCCGTGTCTCCCTTGTGTTACACCCCCACCCCCCACTCATGCCCCGTGTCTCCCTTGTTTTACCCCCAACCATGCCCAGTCTCCCCTGTTACCCCCCACCACCCACTCATGCCCCATGTCTCCCTTGTGTTAGCCCCCCACCCCCCGCTCATGCCCCGTGTCTCCCTCCTTTCCCCCACCCCTCGCTCATGCCCTGTGTGTCTCTCCCCTCCCCCCACCCCTGCTCATGCCCTGTGTCTCTCTCCTCTACCCCCCACCCCCTGCTCATGCCCCATGTCTCTCTCCCCTCCCACCCACCCCACGCTCATGCCCCGTGTGTTTCTCCCCCTCCCGCCCA
Organism: Ambystoma mexicanum; assembly: GCF_040938575.1. Lineage (NCBI taxonomy): Eukaryota > Metazoa > Chordata > Amphibia > Caudata > Ambystomatidae > Ambystoma > Ambystoma mexicanum. The sequence goes on from NC_090931.1 coordinate 1,158,488,020, forward strand.
CCGCCCGCTCATGCCCCGTGTGTCTATCCCTCCTGCCGCCCACCCCCCACTCATGCCCTGTGTCTCTATCCCTCCCCCCACCCCGCTCATGCCCTGTGTGTGTATCCCTCCTGTCCCTCCCGCCACCCACCCCCCGCTCATACCCCGTGTCTCTATCCCTCACGCTGCCCACCCCCTCTCATGCCCCATGTGTCTATCCCTCCCGCCGCCCACCCCCCGCTCATGCCCCATGTGTCTATCCCTCCGGTCTCCCACCCCCCGCTCATGCCCCGTGTGACTGTCCCTCCTGCCGCTCATGCCCCGTGTGTCTATCCCTCCCACTGCCCACCCCCTGCTCATGCCCCGTGTCTCTATCCCTCTCGCTGCCCACCCCCCTCTCACGTCCCGTGTGTCTATCCCTCCCGCCACCCACACCCTGCTCACGCCCCGTGTCTCTGTCCCTCCCGCCGCCCACCCCCGCTCATGCCCCATGTCTCCCTACTGTTCCCCCCACCCCCCGCTCATGCTCTGTGTCTCTCTCAACTTCTCCCCCACCCCCGCTCATGCCCCGTGTCTCCCCTGTTCCCCCCTACCCCTGCTCATGACCTGTCTCCCCTGTTACCCCTCACCCCCTGCTCATGCCCCCTGTCTCCCTTGTGTTACCCCCCACCCCCAGCTCATGCCCCGTGTCTCCCTTGTGTTACCCCCACCCCCCACTCATGCCCCGTGTCTCCCTTGTTTTACCCCCAACCATGCCCAGTCTCCCCTGTTACCCCCCACCACCCACTCATGCCCCGTGTCTCCTTGTGTTAGCCCCCCACCCCCCGCTCATGCCCCATGTCTCCCTCCTTTCCCCCCACCCCTCGCTCATGCCCTGTGTGTCTCTCCCCTCCCCCCACCCCTGCTCATGCCCTGTGTCTCTCTCCTCTACCCCCCACCCCCCGCTCATGCCCCGTGTCTCTCTCCCCTCCCCCCCACCCCCCACTCATGCCCTGTGTGTCTCTACCCTCCCCCCACCCCTGCTCATGCCCTGTGTCTCTCTCCCCTACCCCCCACCCCGCTCATGCCCTGTGTCTCCCTCCTTTCCCCCTACCCCCTGCTCTTGCCCTGTGTGTCTCTCCCCTCCCCCCACCCCTGCTCATGCCCTGTGTCTCTCTCCCCTACTCCCACCCCTCGCTCATTCTCTCTCCCCTTCCCCCCACTCCCCGCTCATGCCCTTGTGTCTCTGCCCTCCCCCTACCCCTGCTCCTGCCCTGTGTCTCTCTCCTCTACCCCCCACCCCTTCTCATGCCCCGTGTCTCTCTCCCCTTCCCCCCTACCACCCACTCATGCCCCGTGTCTCCCTCCCCTTATGCTCATGCCCCGTGTCTCTCTCCCCTTCCCCCCACCCCCTGCTCATGCCCTGTGTGTCTCTCCCCTCTCCCCCACCCCTGCTCATGACCTGTGTCTCTCTCCCCCACCCCCCATACCCCGCTCATGCCCCGTGTCTCTTTCCCCTTCCCCCCACCCCCTGCTCATGCCCCGTGTGTCTCTCCCTCTCCCCCACCCCTGCTCATGCCCTGTGTCTCTCTCCCCTACCCCCACCCCTGCTCATGCCCCATGTCTCTCTCCCCTTGCCCCCTACCCCCCGCTCATGCCCCGTGTCTCTCTCCCCTTCCGCTCATGCCCCGTGTCTCTCTCCGACTCCCACCCACCCCCGCTCATGCCCGTGTGTCTCTCTCCCTCCCCCCACCCCCCACTCATGCCCCGTGTGTCTCTCCCCCTCCCGCCCACCCCCCGCTCATGCCCTGTGCTCCTCTCTCCCTCCCCCCACCCCCGCTCATGCCCCGTGTGTCTCTCTCCCTCCCCCCCACCCCTGCTCATGCCCCGTGTGTCTCTCCCCCTCCCGCTCACCCCCGTGTGTCTCTCTTCCTCCCCACCCCCCGCTCATGCCCTGTGTGTCTCTCTCCCTTCCCCCACCCCTGCTCATGCCCCGTGTGTCTCTCCCCCTCCCGCCCACCCCCGCTCACGCCCTGTGTGTCTCTCCTCCTCCCGCTCATGCCATGTGTGTCTCTCTCCCTTCCCCCACCTCCGCTCATGCCCTATGTGTCCCTCCCCCTCCCGCCCACCCCCCGCTTACGCCCTGTGTGCCTTTCCCCCTCCCGCGCATGCCCCGTGTGTCTCTCCCCCTCCTGCCCACCCCCCGCTCATGCCCCATGTGTCTCTATCCCCCCACCACCCCCGCTCATGCCCTGTGTGTCTATCACTCCCACCGCCCACCCCCCGCTCATACCCCGTGTCTCTATCCCTCCCTCCGCCCATGCCCCATGTGTCTATCCCTCCCACCACCCACCCCCCACTCATGCCCCGTGTGTCTATCCCAACCCGCCTCCCACCCCATGCTCATGCCCCGTGTGTCTATCCCTCTTGCCGCTCATACCCCGTGTCTCTATCCCTCCCGCCG